>NC_090927.1:912499495-912811162 GCF_040938575.1 Ambystoma mexicanum | reverse complement strand
GTTACTCTGAACCCTTAACCCATCCATCTAAGTGTTTCAAACATTCACACACCCAGGTAGCCCAAGGGGTACCATCAGTCTTTTTGAGGATCCTAAACCTCTTACGGTACTGGGAAGGAGTTTTCCCAAATCTAGCTATCAAAGCTAGCTTCACATTCTCATACTCCAACCATCCATGTTCCCGTACCTCCATTACAGCATCAGTTGCAACTTGGGGGAGCCTAGACAAAAGCAAAGGAATCAAACAATTCCCTGTGAGACCCATAATCTCATGATTGTATTCAAAAGCACTCAACCAATCCAAAATATCAAGTTTTGCATCATACATACTCACTGCTTCTTTGGGCAGGCGAGGCCTCTTTGGACTGGAAGACCTAGAGGTCTCTGGGATAGAAACATTTTCAAGAGACAATTATTTCATTTCAAGAGCATGTTGTATTTCTAGTTCCCTGAGTTTGATGTCCTGATGTTTAGCTTCAGCTTGAGCCTGTATTCTTTTGAATTCCAATTCAAGTCTCATTTTTTCAAGAGACACACATTCTGGACTCAGTGATGGACCTTGTGGGGTCCCAGTGTACAAAGTTTGAGGCAAAAGGGCCGGCTGAAACATAGAGGGGTTCCTATCCTGGGACTCCTCTCCCTATTCTGACTCTTCTAAGACAATAGAGTTAGACTCTGAATTATCATCCTCATTATCAATAGCCACATTTTCCGAATTAGCAGGAGTTACATGCCTACTATTTAACCTTTGGTGATCTAACAACCTTGTAACCAATACATTTTTCTTTCTTTTAACAGAGAGGTTCCTGATCCTACACATATTTTCCAGTTGATCTACTGTTAGAATGATCAGGGCTTCCTGCTTAAAGTTATCCATATTAGACATGTTTCAATTTCTATTCTAGTGGAGCTTAGCCTTGTGAAGGTTTTTAGTTGAACAAAAGTAAAGCAAACACTCTATGTAACAACTCTACAATGGATCCTCATCGCCGGCCACCATTGTTAGACAAGATTGTATGCAGTATCCTTTGGGTGCACTACAATAACCTCCTGGCAATAGGGACCCAACCTTTGGTATAAGTCTGAACTACACAGGTTGGTAGTGTGGTCGAGCAGCCAGGCTTATCTCAAGAGGGGTCAAAGTGAGTAGCAATGTTATGACACAGAGTTTCACAGTAGCAGTTATTCGAATAAACACTTACACTCAAGGTTTCTTGATAAACCAATTATTAATTTATTTCACAGTCAGTTGTGAGGTCTTCTTCAGAAGGGAGCAATATATGTAACAATTAAAATACACTTCAAAACACACTCTTAGTTTCTCTAAATTAGATGATACCCATTGGGGATGGCACACAGACACTTCCTACACCCTCAGGTGACTTAAATAGCTAGGACACTGTGGACATTGATTTATCACTAGTACATTTAGAGCAATACAGAGTTTGGTGTAAAAGATAGAATAGAGGAATAAAACAAAGGTTACCAAATAATTCACAAGCAGGTAAGTACTTTTCAAAACCTTCCAATGACAAATAAGTTTAACCCTTTGTAAAGACTGGGGGGGGGTATCTGCACTCCTGCTCTCTATATGGCATAGTCGAAGCACAGAGTTCCCCAACAAAGGTTCTCTATATTGGTATCGTGGTCGAGCAACCAAGGCTTAGCTCTCAGCAGGTGATGCAGGCTTGTTCTTAAGTACGGTGTAGTCCCCTAGAACCCACAAAGGAATGTCCACACACTATGTTAGTGAAAACAGTCTTTATATAAATAAGGTTCACGTTATATACACAATCACAATAACACACTTTGTACTCTGGCAATACTATAATGGCAAATATATACAGGTCTATGTGGTACCACTCTTTCTATTGATTCCTTTAAAATGTGTCCACGGCTAACAGCCCCACAATAGCATATGAATCAGATTGTAAGATGAATCAAGGATAGCCACAGAAAGAAAGCAAGTTAAATCAAGCAATGGCAGAACAGTCCCCCAACTACCTAGAGACAGTTCTGTGCCAGGATCCCCCACCTGGGCAACCTGTAAATAAAGCATATTGACAAGCCCAGTCCAATTATGCTTAATATAGTCTCGACTCCTTCTAAAGGTTCTCTGACCCCGAAGTACCTGGTTTTGTTGAGTTCCTCGGTGAGGCATTGACGGGCCCTGCTTGAGTGCAATCCCTTTAAGGCAGGAGCCACGGGTCGTCGAGAATCAATGAAGAAAAGGGAGAACACTGTTGTTGCGGCAGCAGCTTCAGTTCTTGCTGTGCTCATTGACGACCGGTCGAAAAATGTCCTGCAAGGCGGTGGTCGACGGTGATGGACTTTAATGTCCGGGCGCTTCACAATTCCGTGGCGGTCCCCGTCTCCAGTCGGCAGCCTTTCGAGGGTCTGATGTCCAGGGAGCTTTGGCAAAGATCAGCTGGTACACAATGGTTCCTCGTAGCTCGGGAAGAGGTCTCCTAGCCAGGTCCTCTCTTGGATCAGTTCCTTGACAGTCATGCAGCTTTCAGATTAGCGAAGGACAGCAGCAGCAGTTCTTCTTCCAGTGGGCTTCAAGGTCAAGCATCAAGTATCAACTTCAGCTTCTGAACGATTTCCATCAGTGAGAGGTCCCCAGACATACTGTTTGGTCTCTCATTCACTCTGCTGGGTCACACTCAGGCAACCAATCATCCAGAAGGGCATTCATGCAGGCAGCCAATCAGGCTCACAGTGCATTCAGGCCATTTTCCTCCCTCCAGACACCCACAACAAGAAATGTGTATTGGGACAAGCACTCTGCCATTCAGCACTCCACACTGCATTCATCCTAGCTTCGGGCAGGGCTGTCTCAGTCTTTGTGTCACATACCAGAAACCAGACACCCATAACAAGAAGTGCATATTGGTCACACACTCCATTCAGCCATGTTCCACCCCAAGGGCGTACCCACAACATACAGTCACTGGGAAGGCTCCAGCCAGTCTGGCCTGGACTTCTCCACAATACCATATATGGAACTTCCACCCAACAGCCAGTCAGGGGGAAGGGGCAGAGTCAGGGCTTCCCAGGACTTTGGGAACACAAGGTAACAGGCAATAGAACGCAAGATGCCACAGGGGCCATCTTGTCTCCTATCAGGAATCAACTGATTCCAATGACAGGGCCTTGGTATCCCAAAATGGAGGATGCTCAGAGCACCTGTCAAATTCAGCATGGAGCTGCCAGCAGCCCATACCC
This sequence comes from Ambystoma mexicanum, assembly GCF_040938575.1. Taxonomy (NCBI): domain Eukaryota; kingdom Metazoa; phylum Chordata; class Amphibia; order Caudata; family Ambystomatidae; genus Ambystoma; species Ambystoma mexicanum. The sequence goes on along the minus strand of NC_090927.1, from coordinate 912,807,934 downwards.
TGCTCTGTGGGCCAAACGCAGGTGCCCAGAAACATACACTAGGGGTACAGGGTTGTAACCCCACCCATGGGTGCCATAAGGATATCCCAAGGATCTGCACACCAAACCAAAAAGAGGAAGAGCTGCACTGACAGGAGTCCCACGTGGACTCCTGGGCAGAAAACAATACAGAACACACATGAAAAGGGACTACAGAACAGGGAGGCCCGGTCCCTCCGATGCATTTCCAGCATCACTCACTTTCCTGGGGAAAATATAAAGCACAGAGTCAAAGGTGAGAAGAATCTCTCAGGGAGATAGGACAGCCATTGTTAATTGAACAATTTCAAGGGGAGCTGAAGATCTTCTTTGCAGGTAGGTAAAAAGTCTTGCACAGTGTTTTTAGAAATGTTTGTAGAATAATAGAACTTGAAGGGCCACAAGCTGGGAGGCTTGTGAGTGGCAAAGCTTTAGCACCTCTGCAAGGTAACCAAGACAGGTCTCAACTGAGAGCAGGTAAGGCTACACAACAAGAGGTAAGTTCTCTTAGACTTTACAGTACCTCTTGGTAGAAGAAATGGTCCCATCTGGTTTCTGTTCCTGTACAGCTCTGCTGATCCTGTTGTTCCTGAGCCTCAGTCATGGGGACAAGAGGGAGGACGTCTGGGGACTCCTGCTCTGCAATGGGAAGGTCAGCTGCAGCAATGGGCAAACTTCAATTCAGTGTTCTTCTGTGTTTCAGCTCCTCGCGTCCGACAGCAAATAGCAACACCACGGTTCTTGAATACTCCTTCAGACTTTCCTTGCTTCTGGGGTCCAGCACTCTTTTGAGGTGGCTCAGGCTTGGTCAGTCCGCAATCAAGGAGGTCCGGAGGATCTTCCTAGCGTTCAGGTCTGACTTAAAAGCAGCGCACACGATCTGGTGTTCCTCTCCCTGGCTCTTTGGTTCCAGCTGCAGCAGCAGTGGAAATACAACCAGCTTCGAGAGGATGTCCAGACGGGCTTACTTTGGAGTTGATTAGTCCCACCAACTCAAAAGGAGAAGTCATCCTTGTGGGGCTTCCCTAGTGGAGGCGAATTCGGAGCTTCAGCACAGCAGCAGGGCTTCACCGGGCAAGCCAACGGTCTAGGAGTTGCAACAGGTGTCTATTTCAAGTTCTTCGGATTCCTTCGTCCAGTGGTCGACTCTGCCTTCCAAGCCAAAAAGCTTTGCCTTTTATGCAGGTTTCTCCCATTCATTCCAGCCTAGCTGTCAACCACACAGTAGAGTGGCTGTCCTTGCCAGCCAGCCAGCCGGCCAATCACCTTTGGGTGCATTCCCGTAACAAGGGGATTAAGCCCAGGGAGTTTCGGTCACCTCCCTCACTTCCTGCCCCTGCCAGACATACTGGAGCCAGAGGCGGGCTTCACTCGTGAATCCCGCGAAAGACAAAACGAACAAAGGAACCAAACTTGGTTTGATGCGCAGAGTAAATCTCAAGAAGGACTTTTCCGACAAGAAATGGTGAAAAAAAGAAGACCGGAGCCATTTTGACAAAATGGAAATCCATGGGTGCCTCACTGTGGCTGCGAACGCAGCCTGCAGTAAAAACACACAATGGTAGTAAAAAGTAAACCACTGCCACCAGCCATTAATTGTAGAAAGGGTAACTTAAAAATGTTACATGAGAAACTAGACAAAGGGGATACTAAGTAACCCCTCCAGCACTCTATCGTAAGATAGTGTGTGCTGAGTCTAGAAAGTTACAAAATGTAAGTAAAGTCAATTTCATTTCACTGCTCTTGGAAACAGTAGTTCTACCAAGAGAAGGTATTTAAACCTTTGGGAAATCTAAGAGACTTCCCTGTGTCCCTGCTCTGAAGGTGCTCTGTGTCACAATGTAAAGATGATGCCTATGGAGTTTCTCATCCTCCAAAGTCAAAAGAAAAACAGAAAACAAATAGAATTAAAAGTACAAAGTCCCAAAATTCAGCAAAAGTGCTGGGGGTATCTAAGGTGGGAGGAATTTAGCACTAAACAGAAAATTCACCCTAACAGTGTCAGTCACAGAGGATTGTGGATGTGTTGCACATTACAATGGCATGTTGATAGACAGTCTCTGCACGCATTTCACAAGTATAGTCACACGACATGATTTACCATTCCAGTACGTGCATATGAAGTAATTCACTCTGAGGGTACATTTGCTCTGTCGTGGAACATCATGCACACAGCTCACAGCCAGCGCGTTCAGGATCTGTGATTGACAGTGCAGCATACCATGGTACCTGTGTTGGGCCTGTGCGTTGCTTCAATGCGTGTCCCCTGATGGGTGTTTAGTTGTCCTAATGTAAGTTGTGTGTGTCTATTATTTGTTTAATTTTATTTAAAATGGTATAGTTTGATTACAAACTTTTCATTATACATCATTTGAAAGCATTCTTAATCTTTGTAGCTATGTCCGCATTCATATGTTAGTAGTCATATCCTGATTCTGGGTTCGGGTCCATGTCGAAAAGGAATTATAATATCTATTATTAGCTTAAAAAAATAAAAGAAATTGGAAAAGAGAAAACATAAAAACAAAAAGGGAAGACCTCAACTGGCACTAAAGATTCTACAATCTACTGTCTGGTTTATATACATTCCTCTTCTTTTCTTAGTTCTGTGTTATTTTAAATTCATTATTTTGTCACAGAATTGGATCACCCTGTAAATCAGGGCTTTGTTATTACCTGGTATTATCTGAGCCCAACGTCCTCTCTGTCCATTGTGAGGCTTCTTGAGGGAGGATGTTTGCAAATAAATTCATTTTATTGCTTACGGCTGGACATTCCATAATAATATGTAATAATGATTCTCTCTGTTCCGGCTGTTCACAAAATCCACAATAGGCTTCTTCACCGGTCAATTGTTTCGATTTCATCAAAACTTTGCGTGTTGGAAGCACATTCGTAAAAAAGTGTCTCTCGTCTGGAGTGACAAGTATTGCAGTAGTTGGTTCGTTGCTCTCACTTCAACATTTGAGTTTACAGCCAGCTGATATTGAACTTTTTTATTTATAGTGCTGATCCAGTCATTACGTTGGAGCTTCATTTTCACCTCCAGTGGGCGGTTGACTAGGAGTTCCTGATTTGCATCAGCATTTTGCAATAGTCGTGTGCATGCTTCTTTCTGTATATTTATAACAGCATTGTTTCATGAGATAGATTTGCCACGTAAAATGTCAATTGGAGGTATGTCATCATCTGAAAGTGTTTTACTGTATAGGTCAAGATATTTACAATTAATCATGGATTCTAATGATTGGATCTCTAATAAAAATGTAATCCGTGGCATTGGATAAGATGGCGGTAATGACAATATCTTTCATCAAAAAAAGCCCTCTATTAAGTTCCATGTTTGTCGCGGGAGGTTAAGCATACTTTCGCTCCCGTATGTCAGTATGGCTACCACTTTCTGTCGGTAGAATGTAATTACCAGTTTCAGCGAGTAGCTCCCATATTTCCTATGTATCATGTCGAGCTAAAGAAAGGGATTTATTTTTCAAATGCTTAGCCATCCTTTTTCAATTTCGGATTGATTCAGCCACACTCCTAAGTATTTGGATATTTTTACTAGTTCCCTTTTTTCCCCTTTGATGTACACAGCTAAGGGTTTATTCCTAGAGCTTGTGCGGGCTGTCGGTGACATAGCTTGTTTTTTTATGTTGATAGTTAGATTGTTCTCTTGAAAGTATTTTTCTAGACTATCCCATCTAGTTTGTAGCCCTACTTGGCCTATCAAGTATCACAATGTCATCTGCATACATAACATATGGAATTTCTGTTGCATTCAATTTCGGTGGGTTAGCAACTATCACAGTTTGGTTCTCTCTCAAATCTGATGAATATAAATTGGATAATGTCGCTGCTAAGGGGCAGGCTTGCTTTAAACCGTTCCATGTTGGAATTGCAGCTGACATAGCACCCTCTTGTGATAATCTGACGCGGATCGATGTCTCTGAATAGAGTGCTTTTATTGGCTCCAATATTTGTGTTGGACATTTCCAACGTGTCAATTTTTCCCATAGCTTTGCCGATTGACGCTGTCGAACACTAATTGCAGCTCTACAAAAGTCACATAAATGGGTGTTTTTTGGCCTCATTGCCACACAGTGTCCTTCTTGTTTAGATTTCTCAACGGCTCTGATAAGGTGGCCAGATTCCAGATAAAACGACCACAGTACATCAACAGGGTTTGGCATCTTTAATAACTCTGACTTCAGCTGGGTCTGGTGAAACACCCCCTCTGGAATACAAATCCAACGAAATCAATGCTGGGCTTGAGGAATTCACATTTTTCTTTATGCAGAGTGATACCAAGCGACTTGATCCCTTCTAATGTTTAACCAGTCTTTCCATGTGGCCAACACCCGAGCTGGCGAAGACCAGAATGTCGTCACTTATGTTCAGATTGCCCTCTAAATCAGCCAGGGCACCCCTGATTATGTTCTGAAATTCTTCAGCAGCGGAAGACACTCAAAAACTGTGAGGCTTGTACCGATACAGTCCTCTTTGTGTTGTAAAGGTGGGAATGCACCTCGACCCGGGGTGAAGTACGTCTTGATGGTATCCGGCTCTCAAATCAAGTTTGGAAAAAAACCTGGCCCCTTGGAGTTATGAAACAATGGGCCTCATTACGAGTCCGGAGGTAGCCGAGGCGGTAAAACCGCCTGGTTACCGCCGGACTCGTATTACCATTCCGCCTCCGTGATTCCCGGAATTACCGGGGCATTACAACCCCGGTTTTCCGCGAATCACAGAGGCAGAATGGTGTTAATTCCCATTCACATTGGGTCCTATGGGACTCATCGGGAATGGGGATCATGGAAACACCGGCAGCATATCGTAATGCTGCTGGTGTTTCCTCTTCCGCCTGCAGGCAGGCGGTGTTAAACCTGTGAGGTCAGACCTGGCGGGAACATCACCTCCCGCCTGCAGGAGTTGTGATCAGGCGGTTGGAAACAACGGTGGCAGCGGTTTTACCGCCACCGTTTTTTCCGGACAACCTGATTTGTAATGAGGCCCAATGTCATCAATGGTGGGGGTCAGGTGCTGTTCCCTCTTTATGGCATTGTTCGGTAACCTCATTTCCACGCAAATCCTTACTGAGTCGGGTTGTTTAGGTTTTCTTGCCACGACTATAGGGGATACCCATGGTGTCGGTCGGTCCTTCTACGTTTTCAATGACGTTGAGCTGGACTAGATCATACAACTCCTTGTCCACCAATGACCGCAGATGAAAAGGAATCCTCCTGTGTTTCAGGGCCACTGGGCGAAAGGAATGGCCTATATGAAGTTTGATGGGGTCACCTACCAGTTTTCCAATCCCTACAAAAACCTCTGCAAATCTTGCCAACACTGCCTATACATCATCAACGTATACCCCATATGTGAAGCTCACGATTTTCAGCACTTCTTCCGCGGCCCAACTCAGTATGGTGTTGCTGCTAACATCCGTGATGAAGAATCTGGCCTTAATGGAATCGTATCCATGCTCGACATGAGAGACAAATGCACCTAATAGTGGGCTGGGTTTGTCCCCTCCAAAAGTGAAAATGTGTGCTCTGGGGTGGTTTAGAGCTGGAGGGTCGGCTAGCGCCTCATAGTGTTTCAGTGCCATAACGTTCACGAAGGCTCCAGTGTCCACCAGCACGGGAACTTCTGACCCGTTCACCCCGACAATACATTTTGGTTGACGTCTTGCTCTCGTCTTCATTTCACTCACTTTGGAGATGAAGAAAATGTTCTCTGCATCCTCTTCCATGTGTTGTCCCCTTAGGTCTTCCTCCTGATTCTTCAGGGCCACATTCTGGGGAAGTTTTTGTCCGCATGACCCCATCCTAGCTGGTCCTCTCTGCACCACCACTGGGAGCGGTGCCTGACAAATGCGTGCATAGTGGTCAGGATTTCCATACCTTCCGCACGCTCGACCCTTTGTGGGACACTCAGCTGCATGTGGGAGGTTGTACCCACATTGTAGGCACGGGCTAGGTGTCGGGAGGCTTACCTCTCTCTCCCTTGCAGATGTCATATTTGTCCACACCCCTCTTGTCCCTTGAGGGCACCCTACAGCACAAATGTCATACATTTTTAACATGCGTATAAGTGCGTCCATTTTGGAAGCGTGCATGTTTTCCAGTTCATGTGACCTCCCTAGTACGAGAATCCATGCCAGGGTTAGGCCTGGCTCTCTCAGTACCTGGCGTTGAGGCTTTCCCCGACACCAACCTTGAATGAGCTGATTTCGTATCATGCCTTCCTCATTGATTGTCCCATGCAGAGGTGGATGACAGGTGTCTAAGTCTGCCATAGAAAGTCTTCAATGGGTCATCGTCTTTCTGTTTGGCATTGCACATTATGAATCTCTCATAATCCAGTTTAGCGAGGGACATGAAATGCTCTCTTAGTGCATTTTTTGCTGCAGTGTAGGAATGATCAATTGGTTGCAATGTCTTGAAGATCTGGTAGACAGTGGGTCCTGCCGCAGAAATGAGAGTCGACACCTTGACTTCATTATTGGTCTCCCCCGTGGACCTGAAGTACATTTCCAGGCGTTCAATCCATAGGATCCACCTCGGCCCCAAACAGGACAGGGCACCAGAGACATCAAACTCTGGCATTGGGTGAAAGAGAGCCCTGTTGGCGGGGCATCTGTGCACCTGCTAGGGAAGCTGCGGCGGCCAGAGCCACATTTTCCTGACCTCCATCGATGATGCATACTTCACACCATGAACTGCTATGACTGGGCCCACAGGCAACCCTTTTCTACCAAGGGCCTCAACCCAGTGCCACATGTGGGTGAGTTCAGGGATAAAATCAAACAAGTTGGGTGTTCTTGGCCGATTCAGCCACCCTTGCACCCTATTCGTAATGTTGAGAGGGCCACGGTCAGCCCTGTGAAAACAGAAATGTCAGATTGTCCTCCCCTACATGATTGCACATCACGTTACCAGCATTGGGAGTCCCCTTATGAAGGGTTGGGTGATGGATTGTATATATGAAGGAGAAAAAAAATATATGTATTTTTTTTTTCAAACAACGCATCTGTGGGTGCTCCAAAAATAAGTGGACGAGGCGCACGTGCACTCCACAGGAGAGCCGCAAGCTCTGCGATGTGGGTTGAAACGAAAACTCCTCACTGCTGTGCGTGAGTCAGCTACGCGGCGGGGGAGCGTCGCTCTGTGTTACACTGGCCACTGCTAGTGTACCAGGGATCACCGCCGCAGACCCCAACCTCATGATCCGCAAGGACGACCACCTCGTCGCCATTGTTATATGGCCCCCCCAGTGGGCCTAGTACTACTGTAGCCTCGACCCACAGAAGACACTGGAGACACTTTTAGCTGTTCGGCATCCGCTTGTGCATTGACGTGCCATAGCAGGGACACCCCGTTTATTCAGTTACATAGCTCAGTCGCATGCTTCTTAAAGCAACCACGCCACATAGTGCGCCATAAACAAAATGAAATATGTTTTTAGTGGAACGCGCCTCTGCTAATATCATGACCTGCCTATGTCTGCTGGCCTCCAGCCACCACATGATGGTGTTGTTCCTGACAGAGCGGATAGCAGTGCTGTAGGATGCAAGTGAAAAACTTAAATTGAGTCTTGTCTTTGAAGCAAAAATTACTTTATTTCTCATAACAGCATTAACACCTCTGCAAAAATGGGAGACTGCACCCAAGTATACCAGCCACCACAGAGCAGAAGCCACACTTCGTCTCTCTCTCCCCTCCCCTAAAATCTCCTTAAGTCGGTTTCCTTTTTCTCTCTCACGACCTCTCCTGCGCTCTTATTGCTCTTCAGCATGTTTACCCATGGGAGGATAAAGAGCTACACATGTAATAACCCTGTCACCACCTTTAGAGGGAAGCTCAGCGTGAACATTTTTTTTGTGATTCACATATATTTTCTAAACACATGTTGTTGTGTGTCGCCTGGAAGGGGGCCTTTCTTTCTTCCTCTTGCTGACAGATTTTATCCTTCAGCAGTGATTATTGGATACCGAGGCTTGAGCCTCATTACTCCATCCTCTTGGGTTGAGTGTGTAGTCGTGGGTTGGATTTCTTCATGTCTGTGCGGACTTGTCACAGTAAGGCTGGTTTCACAGGGTCTTCGCTGTGATGAAGGGGGGCTTGGGCCCATATATTTTAATACAATAACCACGTTACACTCAGAAGATTGTTTCCAACTCTTTCATATTTATTCTGAGGACCTCCCGTCCTCTATCACTTCCCCTGCTCACCCACTCTCAGCTCCTGCTCTACATAACGAGGAGGACCAACTGAGAAGTGCAGCATTAGACATATGAACATGTTTTTCTGGGTTTTGGCCTGGAAGCAGACAATAGTCACAACTTCGAAAAATTATTTTGCACTTGGGGAAAAGGGGGGGGGGGTAGAGAAAAAATAAAAAAAGGGCCAAAACACCTTTTCAATTACATCATGTTATCCAAAGAACTACAAAAACTATGATTATGCATATAATCTGGTAAATAATTAAACATGCACCCACATTTTTCAGATACTAGTAATGCAAAATGATCAGAATTTCTTAGAGTGCAAAGTTTAGCTCACTATTCCAAGAAACAACTTCAGAAATTCCCTCCCTACCTCAGGCCCCCTTCAACTCGAGGATGGTCTCTGGTAATCAGTAAACTTTACTGTCTACGTTTCTGACCTACCTTGTCGTGATGGCCGAAAGGCAAACACTTTCTTTATCTAAATCTCAGCCTGGGAACAATCACGGTCATCCCTTGCTCTAAGTTCTCCAAAGTACACAAAGGTTTGTGCCTTCCAGATACTCACGCCCCACTTGTCTTGTCCTTGCACGCTCTGATGTTCATCTTCCTATGTCTCTCTACCACTCTCCCTTATTTCCTCCTACTCTCCTCCCTCCTACTCCACCCTGCTCTATCCTCACTCTCTCTGTCACTTCCTTATCTTATCCTCTGATGTTCATCTCTCTACCATCACCCTCTGATCTTACTGCATGCTACTCTCTCCCTCCCCTCTCCACACTACTAGTACTCTCCCCTTTTCTCACTGCTCACTGTTCCCCACCTTCTCTATCCATGCCTTACCATACATCCTCTACCTGTCTCTTACCACTACCTACACCCCTGTCCCCCTGTCCTTCACTCCACCTTTCCACCCACTACCATCTTGCACTTTCACCTACCCCACTATATACACTCTCTCTCACTTTCACTCGCTCTAATTTCCCCTACACTTCTCTTCTATCTCTATCCTGCTTTCTGACCCACCTTTTACACCTGCCCCCTCTTCACACTACACTGCACACAAACTGGTACCACTCTCTGTCACAAATACCTCACCTGCTCTAATTCTGCCACCAACTCCCCAGCACTCCACTCCTCCGTCTGCCCTCCACCTGATCTCTCGGTCCACCTTCACACCATCTTCCTGAACTCAACCCTGCAAGGGAAAATAGCTTAGGGGCACCGCGTTTGTCTTGGAAGCAAGACAACGCCTAGCATTGAATCCCGGTCTTGTGCTTAGAAACTGGTCTCCTGTATTAAGCGTGTTATAAAAGAACAATTATATTTATAACCCACATTCTGCCTCTCCTTTGGTCTTCTTCTATACTATGGTCCTGCTGGTTATGCCCCCTTTCATTGTTCAGGTGTTGTGTGTCTCATTTCTGTTTAGAGGGAAATTCCAAGTCCATTTCCTGGCTGTTCTTGATTCCATTCTCCGGGCTCCGCCTGTCTGGCTTTTCTCAGTTGCACCTAGGTGCATTCTGCGAGTTTGAGTTCTGAAATGTAAAAGAGAGAACACTGGCCAGAAAATGTACTGGGAGACAATCTGAGATAAAGAGTGGTACCATGGATGACATGCCATACAGGGGGCTTTCATGAACTGGGCTCCCCCAAACTCCCACTCACTGCATCTGGGACAGGGCTGGCTCTAGCTTCTGTCATGGTGAGCCTCCTGCCCCAGCATTGAAGAGGTACCTGTTGATGCCCCCTAGCCCCCACCTGGGGGGAACGATGATCATGTCACTGACTCTGTCACACTGACCCTGATCTGGTCCGAATCGTCCACTTTGGTCTAATGGTTATTTACCTGCGTGCTGAATAGTAATGCAGGAAGGCCATTCTGTAACGCAAGAGTATCGCCTCCCTGCACCACGAATCAGAAGCACTACCACGCACAATTTGTGTTGTGCCAGGACAATGGATGTGCACTGGTAGTGGATGGAAGATGGTCCCCTGATGTTCCAATAACAGTTACTATATTATGCACTGGGCACTGCAGGGTGGTGACATGAGGTCTGGTACAACAGTTTGCAAGATGGCCGGTTAGGAATGAAGGACCTGAGTGAAGGAGCAGAGCAAAACACAGAAGCGGCAGAGAGGAATAATCGGAAGCAGAAACCATAGTCAGGAAACAAGGGCTGGAGGATCAGCAAAGTAGGGACGAGATTAAGGTCAAGAGAAACTTTCAAAATGGTTGGGGTAGGCTGAGACTAGTTTCAGGCATGTCGCTCTTTTTCCACTTTTTCCATAATTATAATGTTGGAATGTCTGAAGAGCAGTCAAGCATTGTTTCAGGCATTCCCATATTGCTTACTGACATGTGGTGCACTGTGCATGCGGGGGAAAGGAAGTTCACGGTTCCGTGTGCAGTCGGGTAAACCTGGCGTCACCCATATACACTGCAGTGTGCTGGGACCCATTTGATGGTGTTTGCCTTCCTCTGCGTAAGCTGCTAAATCAAGATGCCATCTGGGACACAGCCGCCAAAGTACTAAAGGGACGACCAACAAGGACCTCCTTAGCACTGTGGAGGATCATACCAGTATTGTGAAAAGCAAGGACACCATGTTTAAGTTGCTAGCCACTCAACCCCACCCCTCAGTTCTCCAGGTTCACACATCACACCATTTTGACTCACCAAGAGACCATTATCGTTGGACAATGGCAGGTGCAAATTTTGAGGACTGGTTAAAAGCATTTCTATTTAAAATGAAATTCATTTGATATTGGGCCACAAGGTGTGGGAGGATCACTTAGAGGATCTGCCAGAATTTACATACAAAAATCTGTGCCCTGGCTGATTTGAACCTTAGGGTCTCCGAGTTATGCAATTTGGGGGGTTTCTCAGGCTTGGGGAATCGAAGTATGCACTTCTTCCATGGATGTTACTTGGCAACCTTCCTTAAACGAATAAACAATTCAAACAGTGAACCAGGGACAAACTTGTTTATAAAAGAGGCTAGCAACCGCATCTGGCACCACACCTTGGTAGGCTTACGTTTGAATTGATTGAGGATTTCTATGGTGTTGAGGATACATATGGGCCTAGTAAACTTAATTGTCCGGGGCACGCAATTACAAACAGAGAAAGTGACCTGGCATGTTTTAAAAAAAGAAAAAAATGGAGTTCCTCACTGAAAATAATAAGATTGCTTAACTGGTAAAGCTGAATAAAGAAAAGGATGGACATAAGATAGAACCTGGTAGACGGTAATGTAGGATCTTTTAATGTGGCGTTATCGAATTTGGGGCATTCTCCACCTACCGCAAATCAGGTGTGCACAATTTAATTTATTTACTAGTGTTCTTTTTATTCACCCATGCCCCCCAATTTAACAATATTGATTCCCTACAGCATCCGTCCCCTTTTGGGACAAGAAACACACAGGGATGCACAGAATTTCTGTTTATTAACTAAATAGAAATTGATTTAATTAATATAAATATACACAAATTATGCATCTATGAAATTCCAACATCAATGGTCAAAACTGCATTATTATTAAAGTGAAATTTTAACACACACGCATCACCATGTGTACATTTGAATTATCCTGAGTGCACATCCTCCATGCTTTGAACAGTCTATGAGGGCACAGGATAAAATTGTCATTTTATCGAAAATCAAATTAAATTAGAACATCCCTGCCTATCTAACTCTTTCTACTTCTTATTCATTGCAAATAAACATTCCCCCAGCTTCAATCAATGGTCATGTCGGGTTCTTAAACAGCATTCTAGAAAACTCAATTGAAACAAGCTACTAAACACTCCTGCATGTAAATTGCTTATAAAAAGGAAAATGTATGTTTAATATGTATAGTGGCCAGATTGCCCTCAGTGGTGTTCCTACTGCATCACCGTATAAAAATGCACATTTGTCATTTTCAATGGTCAACTTAAAGGTGAGTAGCAGTTAATAACCAGTGCCAGTAACAGAACTCTGTTTGGTGATGTAACCAGGGAATTACTTCAGTTAAATTATTTTTCTACTCATGCAGACAGTGAGATGTCCTTTTAGTTCCCAAAATAATTCTTCTGTACTTGTACATTGCACAGAGAAGGAGTCAAGGGATCTCCTACTATACACACCATAGAAGTATTTAATCAAATCTATAATTCCAGAAGCAAATACACTTCTGAAATAGTCCCTAACTTCTGAGGATGTACAGTTAATTTATGTACCCCCAATCCGCAGTACTTAATGTCATAAATCGGGTCAATACCAATCCCTGCAAATCAGCTGGAGGTTGGTTTGGAGACTCCTGCAGCATTTCCATTGCGCCCGTCGCACTCCCTCCTCCAATGGAACGCGAGTAACGTCACATGCATGAAGGATGTTGCGTGTGATGTCATCACATACGTCCAGAGCAGACGCTGCTAACGCTGCAAGTGGCTCCTTATCTATGGAAGTGAAGGACCATCCAGCCCTTCACAACTGAAGTAAATGCCTTGCCATCCAGATCCGTCTGGAATCTTGGTAATTTTGTTATTGACTATCCTGTGTACCAATCTTGTTTTGCCTGTTAACTACTCTCTTGCTTTTGCCCTTCAATAGACCACTCGACACAAAGGCTGTCTTGGACGCTATTTATTCCTTTAATTTCATAACTTTAAGAATATGTTAATTAACCAAACGTGGAGTTATTTTGTGTCTCTATAAAAGAGTCAATCTTTCACTTGTTGTGTCTTTCATGTGATGAGGTTAAGCTTGCTGGCCTTTATAGAGTCTTTATAGAGTCTTTCAGACAGTATCATTGATCTTTCATGAAATTCTATTGGAACCTGGACACTTCTGAGTCTTTCTACTCCACTTCACCAGTTAGCTGGGCATGCGGACAGATAAAGGTTAAAGGTTAAGGGTAGCTGGCCATTCTGCTTCTTAAAGACATCCTTAACACTCATGAGACATGTTCTCATAAAGCCTCCTTGACACACATAAAGCATCCCTTGACTACCTCTTCCTCTCTCTTCACTCTCTACCTTGTGGGATAATCACGATCAATGTCACAAGTACACTTGAGGCTCATCTTCTCAAACACAGACGAGAGTATATGTATTTTTTTGTACTGTCCTCTCCCTCCACTTTACGCGTGCCTGGGATCAGCTGCTTAGTTCGCCTCTCCGGAACTGAAGCACAACCACATACCTTCAGTGCTGGGCAGGGAATTCCTTTACCGGCTTCTCTTCGTTTCCTCCCGCAAGGGTGGGGGCTGATCTGATGCGCTGACTTCTCGATCGCCTGTCAGCTTCTGGGATCGCTCGACAGCCCCTCCTTCACAACGGTGAGGCCGGAGGAATGAGCGGAGTCCTCTCAGCTGTTGGGCTCGCAGAGCAGCTCCTCCTTCACAACGGTGGGGGCCGAAGGAACGAGCAGCGTCCTCTCAGCTATTGGGCTCGCACGGCAGCCCCTCCTTCTCAACGGTGGGGGCCAGGGAAATGAGCGGCTTCGCTCGCAGGTGCCCTGCCACTTCTCCCTTTACACAAAGGGGCCCGCTAAATTGATCGGTTTAGCAGCGGGTCTTGTCTGTTCCTCAGACCGCTCCCAGTCCTCGTCTCAGCTTCACGGCTTGCCTCACACCTCGGGACTTCAAATAACTTCTTAACTTGACTCAAACTAACTGTTTTATAAGTCTTTCGATAACGCTCAACAGGAGCGTAACTTGATTCACTCTGGGGCCAGTCTCCTTATTAATTGGCCCACTCGTAAACGACCTCTTCCTCGGGGCAGGCCCTCTCTTTCTCCCCCTTTTCAAAACCCTGGAAAAACAACATAGTCAGTATTAAAGAAGAGCACCTATAAGGACAATTCCTTATGTCTCATTTGCTCATTTACAGGTCTTTCTAACAGAGGCCCTCCCTTCGAGCTACACTATGACATCATCAACACCAGCTCGCTCATACTGTCTCGTTGATGAAACAACAGGGAATTTAGTTTTAATTAGCTCTGAACTTCCTCATCTTCCTCTGGCTTATCACATATCCTCCCCCTTAAGCCCTTACGTTCGGGAAGGGCGTGTATTCTAGACAGGAAGTCCACTTGGGTCATTTTGCTTCCGGGTTGATGAATGGTGTGGAACGAATATGGCTGTAACGACAGGAACCATCTCAATACCCTGGGATTTGCCTCCTTGTTCCATGACAACCATACCAATGGGGCATGATCAGTGACCAAGGTGAACCTTCTGCCCATCAAATAGTATTTCAGGGACTCCACAGCCCACTTTACTTCCAAGCACTCCTTCTCGATTGTAGCATATTTCAACTCATGAGGCATCAACTTCCTGCTAATGAACATGATAGGTCTCTCCTCCTCTCCTTTATTCTGGAAAAGCACCGCCCCCAGACCTGACCCTGACGCCTCCATGTGCAAATAAAAAGGCATTTTAAAGTCAGGGCAATGAAGGATAGCCCGTTCGGAAAGTGCTGATTTGAGTGTGACAAATGCCTTTTCAGTTTCAGAATTCCTCCATTCTCTTTTGGCAGGAGCATTAGACTTCAGAAGATTTGTCAGAGGTGTTGCAATTGTCGAAAAATGTGGTATAAATCGACGCTAGTATCCTACGAAACCAAGGAAGGCCCTAACTTGCCTAGTAGTGGCTGGAAACTGTAGTTGACATATCGCCTCCAGCTTTTCCTGTTGTGGTCTGATGGTTCCCTGACCAACAAAATACCCCAGGTACGTGGCATATGGATTTGCCAAGTTTGTCTTTTTGGGGTTTATGTGTAACCCTGCCATCTCAAAGGATTGAAAAATTGCAGCTAGATGTTTTAAATGATCCGCCCAATCTGGCTGTACACCACAATGTCATCCAAATAGGCCCCTACATAACTCTCATGGCCTTTTATCAAGAAGTTCATCAGTCTTTGAAAAGTGGCTGGTGCACCATGTAGACCAAAGGGCAGGACAGTAAATTGGAATAGTCCTCCAGGGGTAGCAAAAGCAGTTTTTTCCTTGTCCATGGAAAACAGAGGAATCTGCCAATAACCTTTGGTCAAATCAATTGTTGTTAGGAATTTTGCTTTACCAAGTCTCTCCAGAAGATCATCAATTCGAGGCATGGGATAGGCATCAAACTTGGATACCTCATTTAATTTTCTGAAGTCAATGCAAAAGCGAATTCTCCCATCTGGTTTTGGCACCATTACGAGAGGAGAACACCAGTCACTATGTGAGGGTTCGATCACCCCTAAGCGAAGCATCTCCTGTACTTCCTTCTCTACAGCTTCTGGAATTCTATATCGTTGCATTCTCACTTTAGCTCCGTGGTTGGTCTGGATGTGGTGACATGTCAACGTAGTTCTCCCTGGTATCGAAGAAAATATCTTTGTGTATCGTTCCAGCAACCTAGAAAGCTCTGCCTTCTGCACAGGATCTAACTTTGGGTTGATGTTCAGAGCTTCCCTTCCTATCGGCACCTCCAACGTCGGTAGATATTCTGCCGACCCGTCCTCTACGTTAATTACAGCCATAGCAACTTCCGGCTCCGTCCATTTCTTCAGTAAATTAACATGATAAGTCTGAAGAGGGATTTTATTCTCAGGTTGGCGAACTCTATAAGTTACTGGCCCCAACACCTCTTCGATAGAATAAGGTCCTTTCCATGATGCCAGCATTTTATTTTCAGTCGTAGGAAGTAGGACCAGGACCTGATCTCCCACTTGAAAACTACGTACTCATGACTTCTGGTTGTAATATTGCTCTTGTTTTCCTAGAGCTTGCTGAAGATGCGACTGAGCCACTGTTTGGAGTTTTTCTACTCTTGATTTTAGTTCTAAAGCGTACTCAGTTAATGTAATCTCAGGATTCGCCTGCTCTTCCCAACTCTCCTTTAGAATGTCCAGCAGAGTCCTCACCGGTCTTCCGAACAAGAGTTCAAATGGGGCAAACCCTGTAGAAGACTGAGGAGTATTCCTCAATGTCATTAATATCCACTGCAACACCCTATCCCAGTTCCGCTCTCCTGGCTGGACGGTTTTCCGCAGCATCTGTTTAATTGTCTGGTTGTATCTCTCAACCAGACCATCCGTTTGGGGGTGATAAACAGCAGTCCTGAGTTGGGTGATATGTAGGGTTTCACATACCTGCTTTAACACGGCTGACATGAAATTGGTACCTCTGTCTGTAACTATCTCCTCAGGTATGCCCACTCTGGAGATAAAAGGAACTAAGACATCACATATTTGCTGCGCAGTTGTGGTGCATAAGGGGAACGCTTCTGGATATCTGGCTGCACAGTCTACAATCACTAGCAAATACTTATGGCCTCTACTTGTAGAATCCAACGGTCCTACAATATCCATTCCAATTCATTGGAAAGGGTCCAATATTAACGGCATGGATTGGAGAGGGGCCTTAGGTACATTCGGTCGATTCTTTTTTTGGCATTCGCCACATTGCTGACAAAAATGGGCCACTTGGCCATACACCCCCAGCCAATAGAATCTTGCCAGGATCTTCTGCGTGGTCTTCTCAACGCCCAGATATCCCTCCCCCACTTGAAGATGCGCGACTTCAAGTACGGGACGATAATACTTGCTAGGTACTAACAACTGGCGAGCTGTTTCTCTCCCAGACTCATTAGTCACTCGATAATACAATCCCTTGTCTTTAATGAAATGGGGGCCTTTCCCTGTTGGGTCATCTTCTACTGAATCCCTGGCATGTTTCAATAAAGGATCGAGCTCTTGGGCCATGCGGAAACTATCCCCTTGATCATCTATCTTCCCGTCCACCGCCACTGGATACATATTCTGTTCAAGCCAGGTGTTTTTCTCGGACCTCTTCACATTTTTGCTCTTTCTCGCCTTTGACGTTTGTGACAAGACATCATGACTATAAAATGGAGCTTCTTTAAACCACTGACTTTCTACCTTTTGTATAAGCCGAGGAAGATCAGGTACATCAGAGCCAATTAATAAAGGTTCAGGCAAAGCCGGCATTATTGCCGCTTTTACTTTTATTTGTTCCCCTGCCAGCCGTATCTTGATATCCCCGACTGGGTACGCCTTCACATCACCATGTACACAACGGATGGGAATACTTTTATTCAAGATCTTCATGTCACCTACCAGGTCTGGGATTACCGCTGTCTGTAAACTCCCTGAATCCAGCATCGCTCTGGTGGGGCGACCCTCTACATCAGCTTTACAGACATATGGATAAGTGGGTTTATAGCCCGGGAAGGCTTCACTCTGGTTAGCATCTCTGGCTGGCTCAAGAGATCCTACATCCATCGGTTCTGCCTTGACTTTCCTGGGACACAATCTTGCCAGATGGCCCCACTCTCCACACTCGAAACATTGGGGACCCCGGGCACCTAGGATAGGAGGTCATGCCACCTGTGATGTTCCAGCTCCTTCACTGTTAGGCCGAAACCGGGCCTCATCCCATTCCGGCTTTCTGATCATTGAATTTGGCCACCGAGAAGTAGACACTGGCCGGCTTCCCCCAGTTGCATGATTCCCCCCCCCCGTTTTGGGAGTGGCGGGATACACCATCAGTTTCGGCTGTCCAGCCTTCTGATAGGCGGAGGTGATGTTGACTGCCTCGACCAAGGTGGGTCTATGGTGTTGTCGAACCCACCCCTGCATTGGTAAGGGTAAGGCCTCCACAAATTGTTCCAAGATTACTCTCTCGACCACCTCATGAGTAGTTGAAGAGCTGGTTTGCAACCACTTCTCTCCCAACTCTTTTATTCTGTAAAATAGTTGTCGGGGAGTCTCTTCTGCCATAAGTTTGGCATCCCTGAATTTGATCCTATATGCTTCCTCGTCGTGCCCAAGGTGCTCCAGCACCACCCTTTTCAGGGCAATGTAGTGACACCACCTCTCGGGTGGCCACTGGGCATTCCTGGCGACCCTTTCGAAGTTGACAAAGAAGTGAGCGGGATCTTCACAGCTGGAGAACTTTTGAAGGACTGAGGTTGGTACCGGCTTGTGACTTCTCAAAGTTGTAGCTTCCAATAATTGGGCTTGCTGACGTTGAAGGGCCTGTTGGAAGGCTTGTCTGTCAGCCTGAGCCTGCTGACTCTGAAGCTGTAAGGCTTGCTGCAAGAGCTGTTGGCCCTCGCTCAGAGTTTTTATCAACTCCTCCATCGTGTTTCGGCTAGCCCACCGCTGCCACCAAATGTAAAGAGGCGGATGGGAATAGACCACTCGACACACAGGCTGTCTTGGACGCTATTTATTCCTTTAATTTCATAACTTTAAGAATATGTTACTTAACCAAACGTAGAGTTATTTTGTGTCTCTATAAAAGAGTCAATCTTTCACTTGTTGGGTCTTTCATGTGATGATTTTAAGCTTGCTGGCCTTTATAGAGTCTTTCAGACAGTATCATTGATCTTTCATGAAATTCTATTGGAACTTGGACACTCCTGAGTCTTTCTACTCCACTTCACCAGTTAGCTGGGCATGCGGACAGATAAAGGTTAAAGGTTAAGGGTAGCTGGCCATTCTGCTTCTTAAAGACATCCTTAACACTCATGAGACATGTTCTCATAAAGCCTCCTTGACACACATAAAGCATCCCTTGACTCCCTCTTCCTCTCTCTTCACTCTCTCCCTTGTGGGATAATCACGATCAATGTCACAAGTACTCTTGAGGCTCACCTTCTCAAACACAGACGAGAGTATATGTATTTTTTTGTACTGCCCTCTCCCTCCACGTTAGGCGTGCCTGGGATCAGCTGTCCTAGATTAGCTGCTTAGTTCGCCTCTCCGGAACTGAAGCACAACCACATACCTTCAGTGCCGGGCTGGGAATTCCTTTACCGGCTTCTCTTCGTTTCCTCCCGCAAGGGTGGGGGCTGATCTGACGCTGCGCTGACTTCTCGATCGCCTGTCAGCTTCTGGGATCGCTCGACAGCCCCTCCTTCACAACGGTGAGGCCAGAGGAATGAGCAGAGTCCTCTCAGCTGTTGGGCTCGCAGGGCAGCTCCTCCTTCACAACGGTGGGGGCCAGGGAAATGAGCAGCTTCGCTCGCAGGTGCCCTGCCACTTCTCCCTTCACACAAAGGGGCCCGCTAAGTTGATCGGGTTAGCACCGGGTCTTGTCTGTTCCTCGGCCCGCTCCCAGTCCTCGTCTCAGCTTCACGGCTTGCCTCTCACCTCGGGACTTCAAACAACTTCTTAACTTGACTCAAACAAACTGTTTTATAAGTCTTTCGATAACGCTCAACAGCAGCGTAACTTGATTCACTCTGGGGCCAGTCTCCTTATGAATAGGCCCACTCGTAAACAACCTCTTCCTCGGGGCAGGCCCTCTCTTCCTCCCCCTTTTCAAAACCCTGGTAAAACAACATAGCCAGTATTAAAGAAGAGCACCTATAAGGACAATTCCTTATGTCTTATTGGCTTATTTACAGGTCTTTCTAACAGAGGCCCTCCCTTTGAGCTACACTATGACATCATCATCACCAGCTCGCTCATACTGTCTTGTTGATGAAACAACAGGGAATTTAGTTTTAATTAGCTCTGAACTTCATCTTCCTCTGGTTTATGACACTTGGTAATTTTGTTTTTGACTATCCTGTGTACCGATCTTGTTTTGCCTGTTAGCTACTCTCCTGCTTTTGCCCTTGGAACTCGTTTGCCAGTGTATTGAACCCTGGTCTGTCTTCTGGCTACCCTCCTTCCTTACCCTATGTTGAACCTTGTCAACTCAGCTGTGTATCAAATCTTCTTAGCTTCTTGACATCCCTTAATATATTTTCCATGGTTGGATTATTTTCTTTTTTCTTTGATTGGATTGCTTCGACCCTAACAACGGACCTTCGTGGGACGTCTGTGAGTACCAAAAAGACTGCCTTTACTCTTCAGTTTCCATTAGAATTGCATCCTCGTGCCATTTGGATCAGGTCCCTTCGAACTTTGCACTAAGCCTAATATTGTGTCCCGAAGGTAGCATGACTTCAGGCGGTGTTCTGATCTCTGGACTTTCATTTCAGTGGGAGATGCTTCCCCAGGTTTCACAATCGGATCTTGTAACATCGCAGGTAGGGTAGGGGCAAAGAGGGAAGGGTTCATTTTAAGGTTGTACTCAGAACCTTTCATAACCTCTTATTTCTTGTCTTTCCTCCACTGCCTGGAAACCCCAGGCAGTGTTCTCTTGCCTTTTCACCTGAACCTTTCAGTCTATCATGTCATGTAAACTGTGAAGGCTAATTCCCCGTTTTACACATGCAAATACAAATGAATATGAAACACCCCAATGGGGAATGAGACTAAGAGAACAGGTTGCAAGAATTACGTTTTCTTTATAAAGAATTGGCATCCAGAGAACTCTGCTGCCCCGAGAGTGCTCTGGCAAACAATACGAAGATATTGGCTTATAAAGGGAAAAAGCATCATCACTGACATCACACTATACGGACTACAAATGCTTGGGATTGGGTGAATAACATTGACACCTATATGGCTATGGGTGCTGTTTCATCCGGATTGGTTTCTCCATTGGCGGGAGGGTGAGCGTCACGTGGTCCGGCTGCCAGTGTCCAGAAGGGGTGAGGGTCAGGTCTCAGTGAGGTAGGGCATACACTAACTAAGCTAACATAAAAAACTACCACTAGACATATAATAAACAATGACCACCAGTATAAGCTTAAGTAAATCTTCTTTGAACCTATAAATTGCATGCATAAAATCAGAGCATCATTCATTATGACTTATATGGAGTTACCAGGCTTAGGGGTCTTGGTCAGTGTGATAACATCGATCATGGGGTGGGTCTGAGCACATCAAAGCAATCATGGGGCACGCTGACATTTGTTAGATCTAAGGTGCAATATACTGTGACAGAGGTCTAGTTTTAGTAGGGGGCACACTGGGGTGGGCTTCACAGCATGGTCACACCTCTGGTACATCAAGGGAATACCTTAAGGGGCACAGGGTTATAGTGCCAGTAATTTTTCAACAGTGGGGGTAAGAGGGCACAGGCAGGTTTGTGGAGATGAATGAGCTACAAGTCATGGTTCGGGCCGGTTCACACACAGGACAGTGATCTCAGAGGAAGAGTGAGATGTTACATTAGTATATTTGTTTCATTTGTCCCCGGCGCATCCGTGAGAAATGGAGCTGTGAAGCTTTCAGACAGAGTGAGAAAAGGTGGGGGCCATGAGTGCAGAGTGCGCGGCACTGCAAAAGGGGAGAGAAGCCTTTTTGTATTATCGCAGTGAGCCCTAGTCCAAAGATGGAGCCGAGGGCACACAAAATGGATGCCAAGTGTCCCCAACAACAGCCCCGCTTAAGACGCAGGCAATGGAAGCGTCCCCCGCTATTGTGCGAGCAAGTGGTCCACATTGTGCTGAATGTGTGAGGGGGGCCTAAACGATCCCTCACTCCCACATATTCCCCCCTTTCGTTACATCTAAAGTAACAAACCAATTCTTTTTATTATTCTCCCTCCGATAATACTCTGCTTTTATTGGCATCCAAGCCCTGCAGACGCCTCTTAGATATGCCCTCTCCTGGCGTATTCATCAGGTGTGCAGGTCATGTATATACCCCTTCCCCATCTAGATCCACCCACGCTTCCCTGTACCATTGTAGTTCCCGTGGCTCCTTAATCGTGGTGTGATATAGGTTGTCTGCCCTGTCCCCATGCTGGTGATAAACAGCTGTCAGGTGATACTTTGGTGGGTTTGACTCCCCAGTTTGTATTCGAGTGTCTATCATGGTAGTGTAGAGGAGGTCCCAGACATGGCCTGCACCCCTGCCCCCCATTTCGAGGTACCAGGAGCGTACTCGCCATGGTATGTGACATATGAGGAGCAAATGAACCAACCGAGAGCAGCACTCGGGCTCTGCCCAGTGTACATCAAAAGAGCAATACCTGTTGAAGCACCCGTAACTAGACAACCATGGGCTGCACGATACCCTCTTAGACAACCATACCAGCAGCTGAGATGGAATGAAGAGTACCTACAGACGGTCCACGAAGAGACCCAAAGAGCCTTAATGGATGGCCAGTGGAAATGACACAAGGGCCCGGATAGACTCGCGAACAAAAGGAAATGGCTGTCAGAGATGCCACGCCAGTGCAAGCAGCTGTGAAAATAGATGTGATGGACACAAGAGAAGAGACGA
This sequence comes from Ambystoma mexicanum, assembly GCF_040938575.1. Taxonomy (NCBI): domain Eukaryota; kingdom Metazoa; phylum Chordata; class Amphibia; order Caudata; family Ambystomatidae; genus Ambystoma; species Ambystoma mexicanum. Next base: position 912,785,562 of record NC_090927.1, on the reverse strand, counting down.
TGTTGAAACATAAGGAAACGTTGCTACGAGGCAAGATGGAAGTAGCCAACCAGTTAACGCGTGTAAATAGGCTTGGAACGCAAGAAGCTAAGAAAACAGTACTGCTTACAATGCTTAGTAGAAGAATAGAGCGGCAAGCGCCAACCATATATCTACCTCGATAAGGCACGCTATACAAGTGCGACTCCATTTTGTGAAGCTGAAGTATGCCCAGGTGATCAGAGGCCTAACAGGCCAGGTTTCATATCCCAGTCAAAGCCAGGAGAAGGAGCGGAATCGAAACTCAACAAGGAGCAGCTCATGCCTGGGAATTCTAGGTCAACCCAAGGAAGGGGGAGAGCGGCAACGCTGGAGAATCAAAACTGCAGAGTATACCAGCCAGCCCCATGAAGGTCAAGATAAGGGGGGCCCAAGCAGGTGGCGAGGATAAAGAAGAATCAAATACACAAAAAGCTGGAAAGTGAAGCAGATTCACGGTGAACAGACATGTGACCAACCAGGCGCAAAGAGTTACCAATGGCTGATGTCACCCAGATCTAAGGATGCCATAACTTCTCCAGATAAGAAACTACAGTTTTGAGACCATACCCAGTCAACTAATTGACACATAGCCCAAAAGCACCTGGGTGTCCATTCTGCATGCTGCTAATTAAAATGGAGATTTATGTCTAGGGGTGTAATCTGCCCAATCAAAATGGACCAAGTTATCTAGGGTCCTATAGACAGTAGAACCAATAGGACATCGTACTTGTAGTGACGTTTATCACGTGTGATGTAGAGGGAGGGGCATAGACGCCCACCCGATAAGAGATATCCAATCTGCATGCTCTGTTACCATATACAGATATAGCACCTATACTAAAGTTACCTTTTCTAACCAATTATATTCCATGACAAACTTGTAGAGTTAGACGTCATTGATGACGAGTTTTGACTATAACTGTTGCTGTTTGAATGAAGTTCGAGGAAGTTGAAGCGAGACAGGTGATCGCAACGCTGCTGATTTCCAATTGTTTCCCCGTTTTCTGTGCTTGTCATTAAATGGACTTCCCTTTGCCAAACTACTAAGTCCTCATTATTGAGTCGTGTTGGAGTAAGTGAATCCTGCACCCCCATTCCTCACATGGTGCAGCTATCTTGTCTTACAGGTACTAGAGAGTGTGTTCTGATCTATGGGCTTATCAGAGGACAATCTGCCTCTCCAGTACACTTGGTAGCGTGAGGATGGTTACGGCCATCGATTACTGATTATATAATTCTAAGACACCTATAGACCGACGGCACGAAGTAACTCTAGGCCTTCTGCAATATCACGAGTCCTTTCGCCATTCCGGCTGAGTAGGCTGAGAAGCTTCCTGTGGACAATGATAGAATAATTTCAAAAGATCTGCAGTGGGTCTGAAGGAACCTGCTTTCCAAGCATAACCCTTCTCATTCCCACGGGCAGCCAATCGGACGAAAAGACCGCAAGAGGCTGAAGAGGAAGGGGCGGTGATCCCGAGGTTCCAGAGAGGAACAGATGCGAGCGGTGAGTGAAACAATAAACTTGTACTTTGACAAATGTCTTGTAGGCATTAGAACAAGTAAGGGAAAGGTAACAGAGGGTGGAGGAGAAAAAAATAAAAGAGTCAGAAGTAGAGAAGACTGTATATATATGTAAGGGGTTAATGACTCAAGTATAAGAAATAAAAAGTGGTTACCGGGATAGACACCCGAGATAAAAAGTGGTTACCGGGATAGACACGCGAGATAAAAAAGTGGTTACCAGGATAGACACCCGAGATAAAAAGTGGTTACCGTGGGGACACCCGAGAGAAAACGAGTGGTTACCAGGGGGACACCCGAGAGAAAACGAGTAGTTACCGGGGGACACCCGAGAGAAAACGAAGGATACCAGGAGGGACACCTGAGATAAAAAAGTAAGAATTCGCCTTGTTCCTGCGCTTTAATACAGCAGTCAGAAGAAACGTGAACCCAGAGCCCACATAATGGGGGACAATTAGACTACGGTGACGTTTAAATACGGCATCAAAGGGGTTCATTTAAACTCCATGGTGGGGTATTGATTAGAAGGCAGGTATATGTATGACCAGCTGGTGTCAGTCTAGTCTGTCAAGTGTCTGTCATATGTGTTCGGATGTATGTCAAATGTGAAAAGAACTGTATCATTGATTGTTTGAAATAAAATTTGGTTTTACGCGATTCTGTAACTGAGAGGGAATCGCCAATGAATTGATGTTTTGAGTAAATTGATAGTATAAAACTTTGGCGGGAAAAGATTGGATTGGAGATTGCGTACTTGGTGCTCGCGCATGCTGGTGAACGTGGTGACAGTGCATAAGTATTGTTGGTAACGAAATTGAGAATGCAGGAGGTTAACCCACTTGCACATCTGTGTAAGCAGTTACCCAAGCATGCACCTAAGCTTAAAAAGTACAGCACAAGTGGGTTAAGGGTACCGCCCACAAGATGTTTATGCCTTAGCCACAAAATGGGTCCTTATCTAAAGCTGTTTTACAACACATGACGACTTACCTACACGCCACATACACAGGCAAAAAATTAGAGAAACGCCTCGCTGTTCTAGAACTTTGGAAGATGTTCGAACAGGCGAAGGAGGAAGAACCACCCGCAGACTGGATATTAAACGTATGCACGGAGGAGGGTGAGACGCCTACTGCGCCACCAGCCCCGCCTAAGCCAGTCATCAAGTGAAGTAAGTCAGAGGGACTTTACCCGCTAAGAGAACTAAAGGCAGCCACGAGGTATAGCAACTCTGCATATGAGTCACCTACGTACAGTAGTGATGACAATAAAGGGAAGGACCAGGAAATTAATCTTGCCTCTGCAGTTACGAGGGACAAGGAGAGACGCAATGATGAAGGGAATGACCAGGCGCAGAGTTGTGCACCTCTCGTTAAGGAGAGAGAGGGAAAGAAATGGAAAGGAAGTGAAGACAGAACAGATGAGATAGCATTAGCAAAAGACGAATGGATGGGAGGGCAGATATTATTGAAACTCGATGGAAAAGGAAGTGATGATGTGAGACCGAGAGAGAAGTCTGATGAGACGCAAAGAAGGGAGAGAGAAAAGGAGAAGGAAATGAGGGAAGAAACGATAAGAAGGAAGGATAGGCTGAAGCGAGAACAACTATATCGCAAAGAGAAGCAGCTCGATCGCAAACAGAAGGCAGCCTATGACCAGTACAGACAGAATAAGCAAAGGTCGGAAGAAGAGTAAAAGGTACGTGAGAAGAGAGTGAAGAGAAGAGGAGGAAATTAGAAGGGCAAAGGAACATAGAAACGAAAGTATGAGGGAAGTAGATAAGGCTAGAGAAGAAGACAAGAAGCGCAAGGAAATAGATGAGGTAATAGAACGTAAGAACAGACAGAGGGCACGGTATCTTGAATATTTGGAGCGGAAAGTAAAAAAAAAAACAATCCTATTGTAGAATGGGAAGACATCGAAGAATTATTTCCTGCGAATGACTCAGTATCAGGTACGAGTGAGATGAATATTGAAGATGACTTCGACACCAGAAGCATCGGAGAAACAATCGATAAAATATACGATGAGATGGGGCTGGAACAAATTTCCCAAGGGGCAAGGGGAGACGAGCGCTTGGAAAGCACTCAGCTATATGACACTGAGGATGACACCAGAAGTAGGGTGGAGCAGGGGACTGTCCCTAGACAGGCTGGTGATTGGTCAGGACGAAGAAGATGCAAGGAGTTGCATGAACTGGGAGCAATTAGCATCCGACTCTGGTGAAGAGACAGAGGACGAGGCACATGAAGAAGGGAGACGGCACGAAAAGCGGCTCCCAAGTGACCAAGGGGTGCGATGGTCAGACGCTAGCGAGTCTGCGCCCAGGACATCGAAGTCTGTCACGCAGCCTGGCCGACATACGGGAACTCCCCACGGTCAGAGGGGGGTGCCAGCACCTACCTATGCAGACAGATTATGGGCATTGCCAAGTAGATGGCGATGCAGGAATGCTACCCCAGCGATAGGCAGGAGAGCTATGGGGAAAGAGAAGGAAGACTGCGCATTCCAATTCCCGCTGCTTGAAAACGGCAGAGCAAGACCACAATATATTCCATGGCCGCACATAGATCGAGAAAACCTGAAAAAGAAGCTTCCAATGTTGACTTCGGGAGCCGGGAAAAGGATACATGAGTTAGAGAAAATGACGGGGGACGTCACCTTAGCTATAGGGGACATTAGGGGCCTCCTAATCGCCATACTTGGTGAAAGGGCAGACGATGTATGGAAACGAGCCGGGTACCCTAGGGTAACCATAATTAACACTTCCCATGACGGAGCGCCATTTAATAACTGTAGAGCAGCAGTATGAAAAGCGCTACGAACGCTGTACCTAGACACTTCTGATATGGAAGCTATAATGACTCGGAAAATGAAAGAGTCAGAGGATCTGTTGATTTATATCCAGAATTTTCAAGACGTGTGGGTGCTCGAAACGCATGAGTCTTGGACGAAATCTATCCCTGTATTCTACCATATATTGTGGCAAGGGTTGCCTGAACCGGTGTAAAAACAGCTCAAGAATTTGGTAGGACTAGAAGCCAAACCATGGGCCGAGATACAGTTGACAATTGCACACTACTGTAGATTGTTGCAAGAAAAGAACCGAAAAAAGGGTGAAGAAGCGAAGCTGGTGCAAAAGAAACTCTCAAAGTATGCTCTCGAGGGAGCAATGCTGACAAGCCCAGTTGAACCAAGCGCACAACTAGCAGCGAACCCATCCCAGAATAACAAGGGTAGCGCTGGATTTTACCCGAGCGGTAGGGGATTTAGAGGGAGAGGATGGCAGAGTAATCAGGGAGGGTTTCAAAGTAATCAGGGAGGCTTTCAAAGTAATCAAGGTGGCTTTCAGAATGCGCAGATGGGCAGTCCAGCTACGCTAGATGGACAGATGGCCCGACCACCGCCAGTGTGTTGGCTGTGTGGAATGACAGGACATGTGGCGCGCATGTGCAGAAGCCAAGGCATGAGGCATGGTGAATCAGCCTGCCGTCCCACAACAAGGCGGTGCACAGAATTAGACAGTGCAGCAGCAGGCCGCAAAGCTTGCAGCAAGGTGCGCCGCAAGGGGTCCAACCCCTGAACATGGTGAACTTGCCACAGGGACAATCCCAACAGGCACCGCCGCAAATGTCTCAGGGCACTAAGTCCGGATGGGGAGTCAACCCTGAAAATGGGGGAAATCCACAAGTATACAGTGGGCTGAACTTATATATGAAATAGGACAGCTCACGGGAGGCTCTGATGTGCTCTATCCTATCAGTGACACCAGACCCTAATAGGCAACCTAGGGTGAATTTCGTGATAGGGGGTAAAGAATATTCCTTCTTAGTTGACATGGGTGCAACGTGCTCGTGCATACGAGAAGGCAAGTTTTCCTTGTCCGGCGAGGCCATAGATACTCAGAGTTTCACAGTAGAGTTCCCTTTACAGACGCGCTCCCAGTCTCTGTAGGAAAGTGCGAAATTAATGTACCCTTATTATATTCACGTCTGACCCCGGTAAACATTCTGGGCCGAGACTTAATGACGAAGTTGAATATGACGATCTCGTTCACGGAGGAGGGCATAGTATGCTCTACTCCAGGAATGCATTATTCAACGGTATGCGGAATGCTCAGAGCATACTCCGAACGTATAGCCATGAGGGCTATACGTTCAGTCTCGGTTTTATTTCCCATCTCGTTCCTGATCCTTTGACTTCAGGGTTCTCGTATCTGATTACGTGATTCCTGGTATGCGCCCTGTTTCTTGTTTTAATGTCCTGGACGTAGCCATCTTCATCTGGGTAATCCTTTTTGGTGGCCCATATCAGTGAGGCGTCTCTTCCCATAAATTGTCCTCTGGTGTTACACATTGCTACATGTGACATACAGTGTGCTGTAGGGACATCAATTTCCACTGCCACGAAGATCTTGGATTTTCCCATGCTGTACGGTAGAAGTGCACAGACAAAGCATTCTCCTTCCGATTGTCTTCGTCCTACTTCCTTCATGTGTTGGTACCATATGTTTTTTCCAAGATGGGCTGTGCTGTCCAGGTAATCATTGAGTTCATTGTCATCTTCGTGCGGGCTTCTCTTGATTCTCAGCATTCCTCTGTAGTTTGCGATAACTATGTCCTTGAATGCATCTGTGCTGCTTTTCCACTCTGGGCGTCTCGGTGGAGCAGGTTTTCTTGGCAGTATCGCTGTGGTAGGAGAAGGTTTTGTGTTTCTTTTCCTTTCCTTTTGTAATCTTTCATAGATGTTCTCTAACCACCATTGGCTCACCAACTTCCCAACGCGTGGCTGTGTCGTGGGCCTGGTGCCTGTTCCTTGCGTTGGAGCTGGAGTGCTTGTTGTTATAGTCTCTGTAGTTTTATTTTTCAGCTCCTCGTGCAGTTTCTTTGCTCTAACTATGAATGGGAACAAATGGTCTATCAGCATTTGTGTTTTCTCTGTGAGTTCCTTTGTGGCTACTTCTGTTCTTTTGAGGGATTTTGCTATGCCCTCTCTCTTTGGGTTCTCACTTGGTTCTCCTTGGTTACTTCCACTATTTTCTGGGGCTAGTTGTTCGGTAGGCAGTCTCGTTTTCTCTGTTGCATTCGTTTGGGGTCCTGTAGCCATTGACACTTGCCCTTGTTTGTGTGCATCCTGTGTGTGTGTGGGTGCGTGCAGTGGTCAGTGCTGCATTTTCATTCATTCCGTGCTGACCCTGTCTCCAGCTTTTCTCTTCATTCGTTACCTCAAATGTGTATGAATCACTGCTAATTACATTTAATTTTAGTTCGTTAACTTTACCATCAGGTTTTCTTGGAACTGGAATAACTATATAGGGTCTGGGTGCTTTCGTGGGACCCAGGCGTTCATTGTCTGGTAGGTGCACTGAAATTGGGGCGCTTCGTGCACCGATAAAAAATGCAGTTCTGATTGTCAATGACAGAAACACAATGATAATTACTATGCATATACACATAATAGATCTATAAGATAGCTGGCAGCATTTCCTTCCAGGGAAGCGGGGGCGCTCCTCTGTTGGAGGTAAAACCAAGTTACTGTTCTGGGCCCCCATATCGAACATAAGTCTGTTGTCAGCATTTAATTCTTTTTCTTACTCCGATTTCGTCGCTCAACAGTTTGTGAATTACTAAAGTGGCGAGTGCTTCTCAAGTGTCCCCCCTCTTGTGGGTGATGGCAGTAGCGTCTGGGTATGGAGTACAGTTCTTTTGCTAGATTATGGAAAAAGGTTAGGCTAGCATCTTTGGCACGTCACATTCATTATGCATATCTATAATAGGCAAAATCCCAGTGCACTCCTCGAATTTGCTTAGGTACTGAGGACATGCTGGAACCTGTTCAATGCGAAGGAATGGAAAGATTGCATTACCAAAAATCCCACAAAAATAGAATGCCATAAAAATAAAAATAAACATGAAAGATAAAAATAAGAAAAATATAAGAAAAATAAAGGTAAAAAAGAAAAACACGATGATGGAGTTCTCATTTCCGCTCTTCTCGATCTGTCCCATGGCGGAAAGATAAAGCACTGTCTCTCTGTCTCCTTGATCTGTCCCACGGCGGAAAGATAAAGCACTGTCTCTCTGTCTCCTCGATCTGTCCCACGGCGGAAAGTCTCACTGGAACCTTCTTAGGTATTCTCGCTGGAAGTTAGATAGCTCTACTTGGAGCATGATGCCGTGGAGGAGTGTGCCCATGTGTGAGATATTGGCTGGATCTCTGAGGAAGGTGATGACGTCAACATCTGCAGGCATTCCCACCATTTCTAGATAGTCTGTGACTAGTCTGAACAGGACATTATGTGCCAGCTGGTTGTCCTCGGGTGATAGGGACATATTGTCCAGCTTTGTTGGGTCCTGCTCACAAGCTTTTCTTTTGACTTGAACAGTCTCTGCACTTTCCTGCTGCGTGGATTGTCACTAGGTAATTTAGCTTAGTCCACAGCTGGTTCAATTGTTCTAGGTTTCTTGGGTCTCTGATAAAAGTGTGTGTGTCCGTGGTTCTTCCGACAAGTGCCGGGCACTTCTCGATTATTTGAAAGAACAGCGTGAAGGTGAGTTCATCAATGTCTGCCTGTGGTGGAAGCATTTGTGTCCTTTTCACTGTGCTCGGGTAACTCGGCAAAGGCTTCCGTGATGACAGTCAGCAGTTGCCTGATTACTTTCTTGTTAGAAGGGTCTCGAATGAAGTCTGTGACACCGGTTGCTCTCCCTACGAGTGACGGATATGATATTACCACTAAGTGGAAATAAGTGAGTACATCCCGCGTGAGATTTCTGGTGGGAGATACCAAAAGTTCTGTAAACAATGTCTTGACACTGGTTGCTTCAGGATACTGTGATAAGTTCTCAGGAAAGTCCTGTCTGTAGTTTATCAGAGTCTTAGGTTTTCACACTGCTTGGGTGACTTGATTCGAAAGTTTGTGTTATCAACGCTATTGTGGCTTCGGATGCACTTCTCTTTACCCTGCAACTTGTGATGCACAGAGTGTTTGTTTTATTGTCCTTTATCACCTTTCTCTCTTTTTTCCAGCGGTAATGCCCAATTTTGGAAGCTTCGATTTTAAAACAGAGTTCTTTTGCCTTGATTTTGCTGCTCATGCGTCCTTCTTCCTTGCCATGGATCTTGTCTGCACGTGCTGAGGTTCTTCCCCGTTGTCTTTGGTTTCTTCGCGGTTAGATGTAGCTGTAGGGCTCTCTCCTATATATGGTTTAATGTAATTTAGGAAGAACCATGCCCTTCTGCCCTGGACTTTGACAGCAGAAGGAGTGCAGTCCTCCACGATGAAAGGGCCATTAACTCTTGGTTCGTCCCATCTTTTCCTTGTATAATTTTTGATTAAAACAGCATCACCAGAGAAGATGAGAGGCGCACATAGACCTTGAGTGGTGTCTGTTTCAGCACTTCCTGTTGCGCTTTGTGCTGCGTTGCTACCCTTTCGTCGTTGCTGCAGTTGGCCTGTAATGAGAGAGATGCTGGAAGCCATGCAGCTCAAATAATCCTGTATCTCGGTCCCCAGGACCTCTCTAGTTGGCTGGGCATCACATCTAGCTCTATCTCGGGGGGTAAGAGGGGTCCTCATCCTTCTGACCGTGACTATCTTGTGCGCCATGAGATGATGGTCGGAGCCTGGTTGGTTCTGAAGTGCATACAATGCCAGTGGTAGACAGTGCAGCCATCCCTTTTTTAATGTGAGTTTCAACTTGGCTATCCTCTCCTTTAACAAGCCGTTGAGCCTCTCACATATGTCATTTCTTTCCGGATGATACGCTGACGAGAACTTGTGCTTTATACCAAGCAACAAGCTGATCTGTTCAAAGACTGTGTTGACAAAGTGAACCCCGTTATCTGACCTCATTACCTCGCACACCCCCCATCTAGCGAACACTTCCCTCACCAGAAATTTGGCAGCACAGGTAGAGTCTGGGTGTGTACAGGGACCTGCTTCTATCCATCTAGAGAATGGACACACCACCACAATTAAATACCTGTACCCATTGCACACTTGAATCATGTCGACATAATCGATATGCAAGTGCTGGAATGGCCGGTTGGGCCAGGGGATACCTCCTCTCACTACTTTCAATGTGTGCCCAGCGGTGAATTGCTGGCATATTATGCAGTTCACCATGAAGAATGCAACATGCTCCGCCAAATTCGGTGTGAACCAGTCTTCTGCAAGCGTTGCAGTGAGATTTTCTGTTGACATATAAATAGGGTAATGCAATTGCTCCAGTGCTATTTTTAGTAGGGCGACAGGCATTACGGGTTTACCAGTGCTGTCTTGCCTCCACAATCCGTCAGAGGGACTTAAGGAGCACCCTCAACGCTTCCACAAATTCTTCTCCCCCTGAGGTGCCTCCCCTTGTAGCTCCATTAGCTGAGTCTGTCCCATGTTGCTATAGGCCTCAGGTGAGGCTCATGCTACCATCATCCTCTCATGGGTACGTGCCACCTCCACGTCCATGATTGTTTCACTCTTGGATGCCATACGCTTGGCTTCTCTGTCCGCTTCATGATTTCCACGTGACACAAAATCTGTCCCTTTGGTGTGGGCGGCGCATTTCACGACTGTTGTGCCCACTGGGAGCTGTAGTGCTTTTATCAGCCTGTCCAATAAGGCTGCATGCTGCACTGGCGTTTCGTCTGCCCAGAGGTGGCCCATCCTTTTGCAGCGTGCTAAGCCTGCGTGCACGGTAGATGTCACATAGGCGGAGTCACTGTACACTGTTACCGCCTGGTCTGCATGATTCTCAAAAGCGAGTATCAGTGCCAACAGCTCTGCAGCTTGTGCTGAATAGTGAGATGGTATTCGTGCACTGACGAGTACCTGAAATTCTCCATTCGCTAGGTATTTTACCACGGCCACGCCTGTATATCTTAGTCCATCCTCTTGGTTGATTCTTGATGAACCGCCTATGAAAACGATTTCACCGCCTGCCAGGGCATTTTCTTTTACCCTGGGGATTTCGTCATAGAATTCCTCATAATTTGCACAGTCGTGTATAGGTTTTCCCTCTGTGACTGGCTCAGCTATGAACGTAGCTGAATTTACACTTTTACATCGAACTATTTTGATCGATGGGTTAGAGATAATCACCTCATAGGTGGATGCTCTCTGGGATGTCAGCATGCCCTTTGGTTTTTCTAGTATGGCGAATAATGAGTGCTCGACGTACAAAGTCATGGAGCACCCCATTACAATGGATGATGCATTCTCGATGGCGGATGCAGCGACAGCTAGATTTTGTTCGCATGGGAAGTGGCCTCTCATAACCGGGTCCAGACTCCTGCTGTAATACGCTAGGGGCTTATACCCCAGCGAGGTTCGCTGAGCGAGTACTGCCGTCATAAAATTGCCATCGGTATGTGAAAACAGATAGAATTCCTCTGTATAATTTGGAATCCCTAAAACTGGGGCCTTACAAATCGCCCCCTTTAGTTCTGCAAACCTCTTTTCCATTGTCTCAGTCCATTACATTTTTTTCTTTGTTGCCTGGGCTTTCTTTAAAGCCTGAAGCAAGGGCTTGGTATACAAGCTTTAATCGAAGACCCATGCTCTGACATAATTGCACAGGCCTAAGAAGTTTTGCATTTGTTTTATCGTGAGCGGCTTAGCTGTGTTCATGATAGCTTCAGCCCTTTCTGGGATTACCTTTTTCCCCTCGTGTGGGATCAGTTAACCTATGTATAATACCTCTTGTTGAGATTGTGGTAACTTTTTCTTGTCAACTTTATATCCTTTCTCAGCCAGTATAGTCAGTAGCTGGACAGAATCGCGCCTGCATTGTTTCTCAGTGACGCTGCAGATCAGAATGTCATATACATACTGCAAGACAACACTGTCTACTGCAATATTGCTTAGGTCCATTTGCAGGACTCGGTTGAAAATGGAAGGAGACACACAATACCCCTGTGGCAACCTTGTGCTCTTCAGGCGCATTTGTCTGAAAGTAAATGACGTCAGATCTTGTGAGTCACGGTGCAACAGGATTGGGATAAAACGCATTTTTCAAGTCAATCACCGTGAAATATTTTTCCTCAGTGGGTATGTTGTATAGAATTGTAGGATTAGGGACTAGAGGGAACTCGGCTTCAACAATATCATTTAATGCTCTTAAATCTTGGATTAAACGCCAAGACCCTCCCTTCGACTTCTTGACGGGGTAAATCACTGTGTTACAGGGTGATTCTGACGTCACTAGGATGCCCTTCTCCATCATGGCGGAAATTGTCTTTGCAATCGCTTCATCCGCTTCTCTGGACATGGGATATTGTTGCGCTCTTGGTAAAATTGCTCCTGGTTTCAGTTTAATTTTCACTTCTCCTGCCCCTTTCAGGAGGCCTACGTCATAGGGCCCTGTAGTCCATACTGTGACAGGCACTTGGGCCATGTCCTTTTCAAAGTACTCTGGACGTATCAGTGCCAACATCATTCTCTGAGGTACCTCCCGTTTGATCATTTTGACCCAAAATATGAGACTCACTTCCACCCTTGTCTCTTCTAGGTCAGGGTGTTCTTCGAACAGATCGTCATCAGTGACGTTAGTCACTCGATACCCTTCTTTGATGGCGATAATCGCGCACCATTGTCTACCTTCGTCATCGTATCCTTCGACCAATGCCACTTTCCCTCGCACTGCGGCAGATTGTATCATTAAGGGAAATACTTGTCCCTCTTCTTCATGCATCGTTATTCTTGGTCTGAATAAAAACTCATCAGGGGTTCTCAATGTTCAGTCTGCAAGGCCTGGCAATCCTGCCATGAGACTGAACGTTCAAGGGAAAACTGCAGAAGAGGCTCAAATCTGGAAGAACAGAGGCTAAATGCAGATCTGGGGAACAGTAGTGTCCCCAAATGGATGGGAAGAAGGGGTTGTAATCTGCCGAGCATGGATGGTCCTTGGAGCCTGCCAAGAAGCAATAGAGAACTCGCAGAGGTTATGCAAACCTCTATGGCCGAAATTGGTAAAGCTGATAACATGGGTCGAAGACAGAGGAGGGCCCCTGCAAATAGTACTACTGGAAAGCCCGAAACTATGTTTCAGAAGTAATGGCATGAGGAAAATAGGAGAGAATGTAAACTATGGATGAGTCTTTGAAGCCCCAGGAATGACACAATGAACCGCAATCATTATGGACCATTACTAGGCATGTGGATCCAAGGCATATATAAGACTACCGAAGAACTGGGGAGGCATATGCACACTGGTGAATGTCCATGTTCCCGCACTAGTGATCCATAAAAATGACCTGAATTTGGACAGTTTTCCGAAAACAGATGCTCATCAAAGAAAAAGGAGAGCTGTGTGTTAGGGAGAATTCTCATCTATGGCTGATTTCCCTCACCTAGTGAGTCCCCCAGCAGCTTTGCTAGACTTCTGGAGTTTATTTTTTTCGACTTGGTAAGAGTGAGAGCTTTTCCCCCACTCTTACCTGTGTTTTGCTATGTGTTTCTACCTGTTTTTGTGATTGTGGACTCTGAAGTACACCACTTCAGTAGCCCTCTTCTTTTTTGTGTCATACAGCACCTTCAGTGCCGTGGAGCAGGGTTGTCTTTGAGACTTCCCTCGACTCCATTTCTGAGGTGACTACCTTCCCCCAGAAAAGGGTAAAGTTACCATTAACTTTACTTAGTCAATCCAATCTACCACAGATCCAGTACACCCCATCTTCCATGGAATACTGGAAAGGGTTAATTTGTATCCCTTTGTATCTGTACCTCCTAGAGCATTGTTTCGCTCTTTTAACATTTAGACTTGGCTGGTGGCAGTGGTATCTACCCTAACTTTTCTACCACGATTATATTAGATAAACGTGGTACTGTTCTTGGCTATTATATTAGCCTCGAACATAAACCCGCTTGACCAAATCGTCTTTCTTTTGGCTGCGATTGGGTTTATTCGCCATTTCTTTTTGTTAAAGTCCTTCTTGTGTTTTACTTTGCGCGGCAAACTAGGTTTGCCTTCTTTGTTCACTGTCTTTTGGCGGGCTTCTGCTCAGAAGCCCTCCTCAAGGCGCCTGGGTGTCTAGGTGGGCTGAATGTGAGGGAGGGGTGTAGTCACCCCCTGCACAGGGTATCCTAGGTAACCCAAGTCCCACTTTGTCATGATTGGCCAGGGTAGTTGTCCAGGCTGGACAACCCCCCTGCTGGGTGATTGACAGCCAGGCTGTGTGAATGGGGGTTTTTCGCATAAAAGGCAAGTCTCTTGGGCTAGAAGTCAGAGAGTCGCTACTGGAACTACAAGGAACCGAAGAGAAGCGGAGATGTCATGATGCCTACCCCCGGAGCACCAGGCCAGGCCCAGCACCCCCGGGAGCAGGCATCACGCCCCCGGGTAAAAGCCCAACGGCCCTTTATAGGGGCTCTTTGGACTCTGTCCTGGCGCCATAGGCGCCAGGCTCATAAGGGGAAGTGTTTGGTGCACTTACCTGAAGCAGACCATGTTGCACACTCACCTGATGCAGACCATGCTGCAGCCAAATAAGGCTTAGGAGGGACTATTTTTCTGAAGGAACTATTTTGTTACTTGGGTGGGGCTGTGGAAGAATACTCACCTGGAACTTCTTCCAAGGCTATTTAAGCCACGCCCGGACAGCCACACGTGCTTCGCGTTGTTCTGCATCCCAGCAGCTGAACGCTCACCCCGTCTGCTCCTGCACCTGAACTCCACCCACGCCCGCCTCGAACCTGGAACACCTGTAAGGGAATAAGAGAAGAGAAAGGTGAAAACCAAGAACTATTTCAACCTTCATACCTGCATCCGGAATCTTCACGCCAGCATTCCTGAAGGAAGACTTCCATTTAAAAGCACTGCGTTGCTCACTGCAGCGCCGCGCTTCATTCACCTGTTCCCGAGACGCCGCCCGGCTCCATCGCGGCTCTCAGTGCCGGTCGCCACATCTCTGCACAGCACCTAAGGGAGAGAAGAAGAGACAAAAGGTGAGCAAGGGAACACAAGAGGTAAGCTGAATTTTCAGCCATATTACTTACCGGCTATTCTTGGTGAACCATTCCACATCTCGGGTCGGCGCCACATCTCTGGCAGGTACCGCACCCCGGCCCCTATGGGGAAAGGACAAAAGACATTACTGGGGAATTATAAAGACATTTAGAGGGGTCGCCCTCATCACTAACTCACCTGATTTTACCCCGGCAATTTAACCCCTCAACGCATCGGCTTTGTTCTGCACCTGAAATAAAGGACAGAAAAAGACAACATAAAAGGAGGCTCACACTTGAACTTTTGCATCTTCATACTTAGGGCGTATCACTCAGTAAAGTCAAGTGGATTTGCCAGCGCCATTCTGAAAACCAGTGAAGTAACTGGACGAGCGCGCGCCCCTGCACCAGAAGCAGGATGGAGAGTTCATCCTTTCAAACCATAAGGGGAGCTTAAAACAGGGGTTTTGGAGGAAGTCAGAGAAGAACGAAGGGGGCAAGAGGGGAGCAAGCACATTACTCATCTGCAGAAGGATATTCCTACGGGCCAGACAAGCAAGATTTGGGGGTCCTGTTCAATTGGTGGTCCGAATTCTGTGCATCACGCTTGAAGAGGCCACAGCAACCCAGACCAGACCAGCGCCTCCGTGGGAGCCAGGTGAGCGTTACAGGAGAAACCAATGGCTGCTGCAACTACCCCGTCCCGGTGAAGCCCTGCTGCAGTCCTAACATATCTTCCCTTCAACGACTTAGAGAAGATCCAGTCCGGAGTCTTCTTCCCTTGAGCTTGGTGGGGACAACCAGCTCATCTTCTACAGCCAGAGGATCCTCCTCCTTGGTCGAAATCGCTGCACACTGCTGTAGTGGTCCGGATAGCCACCCGAAGAGCCTCTCCTGTTTTTAAGGAGCACACCTTTTATTCTTCGTCACTACTGCCGGCTTCATCCCTGTGTGGTGCAGACCCCCTTCAGGCGTCCTCCTGAACAACGAAGGTCCAGGAATCGTGGGTCTGTAGGAAACCAACAGGAACAACTGCCCGGGCACCAGCTACACCATTGGAACAAGGTACTGTGTTCTACTTGAGGAAACTAGGTGAATCCCTTTTCTTCATTTTCCAAGGCTTGCCCTTGTCTTCCCTCCTTCTTATATCTTTTGCTTGCGAACATTGACAATATCGAAGTACGTTTCGCTACATTGAATCGTGAACTGTCTGACTGTGTGATCTTCGGCAACAGGCCCCGGTGTCTTTCGACCCTGGCTCCGGCCCTTTGACTTTTGAACTCCTGTCTCTGAGTGTTTCTTGATTCTGCCTGCCTAACCAAAATATTGCCTGTGATTTTTGCTTCCAACTCCCTCTGGGTATCTCAGGTGCTAAGTGTGTTTTTGCCCCGGTAGCATTTCATGTCACGGATAGGCGTTTATTTAGTAGACCGAACTGTCAAAAAGTGATCGCAATCTTATTCACGGTAACGTGTTTTGTTCATAACACCGGTTCATTCAAACACAGGGTACTTGCCTTGAGACTTACTGTACAAAGTGAATTGGTTAGTTGTGGTATGTTTAACGTGTGGTTTTTATTTGAGTTTAATAGAAGTGTTGTGTTTATAACGAATGGTTTAAAAATAAATGTACGTATATTTTTTACCTGAAACCTTGAGTCAGTGTTTGCTTGAGTCACAGTAATTGTGGTCCCTTTGTGTAATCTCTGCTACTGCTCATATACTCTTGAGATAATCCTGGCTGCTCTGCCACTGCTACCACTCTGACGTAGTAGTACAGGCTTGTATCAAAGGTAAAACTTGTATTTCCACCTGTAGTCTTAATTGTGTGTAGTGGTCCCTAAGGGCACTGTACAGGATTCTGCCTAACACTGGTGTACAGCGGTGAGGATTTGGAAGTAGAGTGATTACACTTAGAGTGCTGCGATTGCTTGGGTTCACCTAAACACAAGGCTAACACCACTAATTCTATCTAACTAAGAAATCATGTCAAATATGGAAAACTACAGTGAAGAGAGTCCTTTACTCTATACTGCTGAGGTTCTGAGAACCATGTGTAGGGATAAGAATATCTCTGGTAAAGGAAATAAATCTGAACTGGTTTCAAAGTTAATGGGAAAAAGTCTGGAGAGTGGGTCAGAAGGACCTACCCCTCCAGCAAATGTGGATTTTGATGTTTCTGATTCTGAGAGTGTTAATTGTGAAGAAGTAGATGAGTCCTTGCTAGGAAACCCTGCAACTCCCTTGCCTGCTCAGAATGCACAACCTCTGTCCACATGGACCCCCATCGGTCCTACACTTACTCCTGAATTTATTGCACTTGAGAAAATGAAACTTGAATTGGAAGTGAAACGTATTGATGCACAAACTGCCATGAAACATCAAGAGTTAAGGCTCAGAGAAATGGAGCTGAACCATGAACTAGAAATGAAGAAACTGCCTCTAGAAAATGCTTCTCTCCCAGAGTCTTCTAGGTATTCTAGCCCTAAGAGACCCTGTATGCCAAATGATTGGTATGTATGAGACTAAACTTGATATTTTGGATTGGTTAGCAATGTTTCAGTACAATCATGGGATTCAAGGTATCTCAGGGAATCAGTTGATTCCTTGGCTTTTCTCTAGGCTCCCCCGGTTTCAAGTGATGCTGTAATGGAGTTGGGGGAGGAGGATAAACAGGATTTTGAGTGTGTGAAACTAGCATTAATCGCTAGGTTTGGGAAGACCCCTTCCGAGTATCTTAAGAGTTTTAGAGCCCTCAAAAAGCATGATGGTACCCCTTGGGCTACCTGGGTTTGTGAATGTTTGAAAAACTTAGATGGTTGGGCTAAGGGTTACAAAGTGAACACTTATGAAGGTTTGAGGAATCCTGTAATGTCGGAGTCTATTTTTGATGTCTGCTCTCCTGAGCTTAGGCAGCACTTGGCTGATTCTGGCTGATTCAAAGGACATAGATCCTAAGAAGCTACCTAATGCTGCTGACTTATGGGTTGCCAACAGGGGCACTCACAAGGATTCTGGGGCTACTCAGAAGAAGGATGAGGCGAAGCAGCCAAAGAAAGACAACAAAGAGAATTCCAATAATTCCAATCCAAAAGAGGGCCCCAAACATAACCAGAGTAAGCCACAAGATAAACCGAATCAGGCTAGTGTACCACCTGGTTCCACACCAGATGGAGGCCAGGGCCAACCCCCATTACAGAGAGCATTTGGAAAATGCTTTGTTTGTGGGTTGCCTGGCCATGTGAAAGGAGATCCTAAGTGTAAGGGTAAACCTTCAGGGATCAACACTGTCTCCTTAGCCTTCTCCCAGATGGATGAAGTACCTATGACCAGTGAAAACTTTCAGCTACCAGCTGATGAGCCCATGAGAGTCTCGGCTAGTGTTTCTTTAGTGTCCTTGGGTCTTTGGGAACAACAGAACTTAGATGTCTATAACTCAATCCCAGATAATACTAAATAGTATTATAAAGATAGTGTTCTTGTGAATGGTCAGGCGACCCCTGCCATCAGAAACACTGGAGCCAGCATAACTGTGGTTGATGAATGTTTTTTCAAAGTGGAAGATGTTGCTAAGGCACCCAAACACTTAACCAAGTTAGCTGGAGGCCCTGTGCAAATGGTTCCCCAGTTAAGTAAGCAGGAGCTCACAAGGTCTGCAAGGGAGAGAACCTCAAGAGGCTCTCCTGGGGACATGATAGAGGAAGCTATCACCCCAAGTCCACAGGACTTACTTACTGCCATTGCAGGGCAAGAAAAGACAAAGGGGAAACCTAAGTCTGCCAGCAAGAAAACAGCAAGCACTCCTGTGCCCAGAAGGACATCTCTGAGACTGTCCAAAGTCACACCTGTGACTCCCACACCAGCTGAGGCTGAGTGTGAGGCTCAACCCTGTATGGTCAAACTAGATACTGAGGAATCAGATCCAGAAGAGGATCTTACCTTGGTAGCAGATCATGACCCTGTTGACCATCCTGAGCTGCAGTCTTTACTGGCAGAAGGTGGACCCAACAGAGAAGATTTCAGTAAAGGACAAAGAAAGTGGAAGGTCTTCGCCAACAGGCAGCTTCTCAGCTCAATGGGACTGAGCCTGAGAAGTATATGGTGCACTGGGTAGATGGCCCCTTCTACAGTGAACCAACTGAGTCAACCCCTGGAGACTACAAAAGACTTGTAGTACCCCTAGCGAACCGACTCCAGTTTCTGCAGTTAGCCCATGAGGTACCTTTGGCTGGTCACGTACGTTTTAAGAAGACCAAAGAAAGGCTATCTCTGCACTTCTACTGGCCTCAGATGGGTACAGAAGTAGACAAATTCTGCAGAAGCTGCCACACTTGCCAAACCTCTGGCAAGAGTGGATCCAAGAATGTGGCACCCTTAGTGCCTCTCCCAGTGATGGGAATTCCTTTTGAGAGGGTTGGGATTGACATTGTTGGTCCTCTTGACCCTCCCACAACTTCAGGCACAGGTTTATCCTGGTTGTAGTGGACCATGCCACTAGATTTCCTGAAGCTATACCTATAAGGACTGTTATGGCTCCGGCTGTGGTTAAAGCCCTACTTGGTATTTTTACCAGAGTAGGTTTTCCTAAGGAGGTGATATCTGACAGGGGATCAAATTTTATGTCCCACTACATGCAAACCATGTGGAAAACCTGTGGAGTCACCTACAGGTTCCCAACTGTCTACCACCCCCAAACCAATGGGATGGTAGAGAGGTTTAACAGAACTATGAAGAGCATGATAGGTGCTTTAGAAGAACCCCTTAGAAGAAAATGGGACCTTCTACTGCCATGCCTTCTCTTTGCATATAGAGAAGTCCCTCAGGAGGGAGTAGGATTTAGTCCCTTCGAACTTCTCTATGGCCATCCAGTCAGAGGTCCATTGGCCCTGATTAAAGAGGGGTTGGAGAGTGCTTCTTCTCCCAAGCCAGTCAGAGTGACTGACTATGTGATAGGGCTCCGGAGGAGAATGTCACACATGATGGCAGAGGCAAGTGATAACTTGAGGGCTGATCAAGCTCTGGTCAAACATTGGCATGACCAGAAGGCTAACATGGTTGAGTTTACTCAAGACCAGCTTGTTCTTGTTATGGTCCCCAGAAGGCAGAGGGCCTTGCAGGACAAATGGATAGGACCCTTCAAGGTTGTGAGTAAACTTGGAGAGGTGAACTATCTGGTGGATTTAGGTAATCCTAAGGAGGCTCCCAGAGTCTTTCACACCAACCGTTTAAAGGCTTATGTCTCCAGACCTGACATAGGAGCTTTGCTTCTAGCTTCAGCTCAGGATTAGGAGGAGAGTGAACCTCTGCCTGACCTCCTCAGGGGCTTACCTTTAGATGAGCAAGTGGAAGGAGTTAATCTCTCTTCCAGTCTCACATCTGACCAACAGGATGAGTGCAAGTTACTGTTAAATCGGTTTGCCTCCCTGTTCTCACTTTCACCAGGCTTGACCCCTTGGGCCCAGCATGACATACACACTGGTGACTGTTTGCCTGTCAAAAGCAGGGGGTACAGAATGTCAGACAATGTCAGATCCCACATAAGGAATGAGGTCAAAAAGATGCTTGAACTCGGGGTAATAGAACCCTCTACTAGCCCATGGTCTAGCCCAGTTGTGCTTGTACCAAAGGCAGGATCCAAAGAGTTGAGATTCTGCGTACACTATAGAGCTTTAAATGCAGTCACCACGACTGATGCCCATCCTTTGCCTAGGACAGATGAGCTGGTGGATAAACTTGGTGCAGCCAAGTACCTCAGCACATTTGACCTAACGTCAGGTTATTGGCAAATAGCCCTGACAGACCATGCCAAGGAGAAAACTGCATTCTCCACCCCAGCTGGCCTCTACCAATTCAAGGTAATGCCTTTTGGATTAAAGAATGCACCTGCTACATTTCAGAGGATGGTCAATCAAGTTCTGAATGGGATGGAGGACTTCTGCATGGCATACTTGGATGACATTGCAGTGTTCAGCCCTACATAGAAAGAACATGTTGAACACCTAGGTTATGTATTGCAGGCTCTTGAACAGGCCCATCTGACCATAAAGGCAAGCAAATGTCAAATTGGTCAGTGTTCAGTGGTCTACCTTGGACATGAGGTAGGAGGAGGTGAAATAAGGCCATTGCCTAGCAAAGTACAAGCTGTACACAACTGGGCCACCCCTACTACTCAAACCCAAGTGAGAGCCTTCCTAGGTCTCACTGGGTATTATAGGAACTTCATAGAGAACTATGGGACCATAGCTTCTCCCTTGAATGTCATCTCCTCTCCCAAATTTCCTAAAAAGGTCAGGTGGAATGAGGAGTACAATCAAGCCTTTGAAGGTCTAAAGAAAGCTCTTTGTCAAGCTCCAGTCCTAAGAGCTCCTGACTATCACCAACCCTTCATTGTACAAACTGATGCTTCTAATGTAGGTATAGGTGCAGTCCTTAGTCAACTGGATGAGAAAGGTAGGGAACATCCCATTTGTTTCATCAGCAGGAAGTTAAAGGATCCTGGAACAAGATGGGCAACAATAGAAAGAGAATGCTTTGCTATTGTGTGGGCACTGAAGAGTTTTAGACCATACTTGTATGGATCTACCGTCACCATTCAGACTGACCACCCACCCTTGAGATGGCTGATGCAAATGAAAGGGAAAAACCCAGAATTACTCAGATGGTCAATCTGCCTACAAGGATTTGATTTCTCCATTGAGCACAGAGCAGGAAGTCACAACCAGAATGCTGATGGGGGGAGGGGCGAGTGTTAGGGAGAATTCTCATCTATGGCTGATTTCCCTCACCTAGTGAGTCCCCCAGCAGCTTTGCTGGACTTCTGGAGTTTATTTTTTTCCACTTGGTAAGAGTGAGAGCTTTCCCCCCCACTCTTACCTGTGTTTTGCTATGCTATGTGTTTCTACCTGTTTTTGTGATTGTGGACTCTGAAGTACACCACTTCAGTAGCCCTCTTCTTTTTGTGTCACACAGCACCTTCAGTGCCTTGGCGCAGGGTTGTCTTTGAGACTTCCCTCGACTCCATTTCTGAGGCGACTACCGTCCCCCAGAAAAGGGTAAAGTTACCATTAACTTTACTTAGTCAATCTACCACAGATCCAGTACAGCCCACCCATCTTCCATGGAGTACTGGAAAGGGTTAATTCGTATCCCTTTGTATCTGTACCTCCTAGAGCATTGTTTCGCTCTTTTAACATTTAGGGCCTCATTACACGGACGGCGGTAAGGGTTAACGGTCACCGTTAATGTCAACGGTGACCGTTAACCCTTACCGCCGTACTACGAGGTCCCTTTGCGGGTTGGTGATTTAACGCCTGCTTTTTGCAGGCGTTAAAAACCAACCCGATAAGGGACCGCGGAGCTAATTACGGCACCGCAAAATTGCGGTGCCGTAATTAGCGCCTTCCCCATTCCCATAGAGCCCTATGGGGCAGAAATGGGAATGGGGAAGGGCAATGGCGGAAGGGGGATTTACCGCCCCTCCAACCTTGGAATGGGGCGGTAAATCCCCTTTCCGCCAAGGCAGTGCCGGTATTTTACCGGCATGAGCCATGGCGCTAATAGCGCCATGGCTCACCGCCTTCCGTGTAATGAGGCCCTTAGACTTGGCTGGTGGCAGTGGTATCTACCCTAACTTTTCTACCGCGATTATATTAGATAAACTTGGTACTGTTCTTGGCTTTATATTAGCCTCGAACATAAACCCGTTTGACCAAATCGTTGTTCTTTTGGCTCCGGTTGGGTTTATTCGCCATTTCTTTTTGTTAAAGTCCTTCTTGTGTTCTACTTTGCGCGACAAACTAGGTTTGCCTTCATTGTTCACTGTCCTTTGGCGGGCTTCTGCTCAGAAGCCCTCCTCAAGGCGCCTGGGTGTCTAGGTGGGCTGAATGTGAGGGAGGGGTGTAGTCACCCCCTGCACAGGGTATCCTAGGAAACCCAAGTCCCACTTTGTCATGATTGGCCAGGGTAGTTGTCCGGGATGGACAACCCCCCTGCTGGGTGATTGACAGCCAGGCTGTGTGAATGGGTTTTTTTTCACATAAAAGGCAGATCTCTTGGGCTAGAAGTCAGAGAGTCGCCACTGGAACTACAAGGAACCGAAGAGAAGCGGAGAGAACGACAGCTGCTGCAACGACCCCGTCCCAGTGAAGCCCTGCTGCAGTCCTGAGCTATCTTCCCTTCAACGACTTAGAGAAGATCCAGTCCGGAGTCTTCTTCCCTTGAGCTTGGTGGGGACAACCAGCTCATCTTCTACTGCCAGAGGATCCTCTTCCTTGATCGAAATCGCTGCACAGTGCTGTAGTGGTCAGGATAGCCACCTGAAAAGCCTCTCCTGTTTTTTAAGAAGCATACCTTTTATTCTTCGTCGTTGCTGCCGGCTTCATTCCTGGGTGGTGCAGACCCCCTTCAGACATCCTCCTTCACAACGAAGCTCCAGGAATCGTAGGTCTGCGGGAAACCAACAGGAACAACTGCCCGGGCACCAGCTACACCATTGGAACAAGGCACTATGTTCTACTTGAGGAAACTAGGTGAATCCCTTTTCTTCATTTTCCAATGCTTGCCCTTGTCTTTCCTCCTTCTTATAACTTTTGCTTCCGAACATTGACAATATCGAAGTACTTTTGGCTACGTTGAATCGTGAACTGTCTGACTGTGTGATCTTTGGCAACAGGCCCTGGTGTCTTTCGACCCTGGCTCCGGCCCTTTGACTTTTGAACTCCTGTCTCTCTGTGTTTCTTGATTCTGCCTGCCGAACCAAAATATTGCCTGTGATTTTTGCCTCCAACTTCCTCTGGGTATCTCAGGTGCTAAGTGTGTTTTTGCCCCGGTAGCATTTCATGTCACAGATACGTGTTTATTTAGTTGACCGAACTGTCAAAAAGTGATCGCAATTGTATTCACGGTAACGTGTTTTGTTCGTAACACTGGTTCATTCAAGCACAGGGTACTTACATTGAGACTTACTGTACAAATAGAATTGGCTAGTTGTATATTTAACATGTGGTTTTTATTTGAGTTTAATAGAAGTGTTGCATTTATAATGAATGGTTTAAAAAATAAATGTACTTATATTTTTTACCTGAAACCTTGAGTCAGTGTTTGCTTGAGTCAATTGTGGTCTCTTTGTGTAATCTCTGCTACTGCTCATATACTCTTGAGATAAGCCTGGCTACTCCGCCACTGCTACCACTCTGACACACTAGTACAGGCTTGTACCAAAGGTAAAACTTGTATTGCCACCTGTAGTCTTAATTGTGTGTAGTGGTCCCTAAGGGCACTGCACAGGATTCTGCCTAACACTGTGGAACTGGTATCCAGGATGAAGAGAGAAAATTACTTTTCTGACAAATCAGAAGAGGCATTCCATGCAATCCCATACGAAACACAGGCTGTTCAGCCTCACCTCAACAGTATTCACCACAATGCTCTTGCCACACATCCAAGTTGGAGTGAATGCTAAATGGCTGCAGATAACCAGATGGGAGTTATTGCAGACCATCAACACTACCATAAAAGGATTTAACGCGGTCAAAGAGGAACTAAGAGCAATCCGACTGAACAGATATGTACTAGACATGATCACAGCGATGGATGGAGGTGTTTGCCCAAAAATCGGAGAACCGTGTTGCACATTTATACCATCTCACGATGAAGAAAATGGAACCCTAACAGAAGCCATAAGTATGTTGACAAACATAAAGAACCAGATGATCAATGAAGGGGATGAAGTGGTCGATGACAGCTGGTTTGGAGCCCTGTTCTCATGGGTCCCACAATGGATGGCAGATATATTCAAGTTTTTGGGAGCCTTACTAGCAATGGTACTGCTAGGAGTCTGTGTTATCAAGATAATCATCACACAGTGCCAGAAAACTGCAAAGGAAGCCATCGGGATGACAATTATGGTCGATGTCGAACCAGGATGGAAGCCCAGAGACCTGACTGATGAAGAAATAAGAGACTTTGTGAAAGCCAGTGAATTTGCGCCAGAAGGAACAAAGTTTACATATCCCAGGAAACTAAGAAAGTATGAATGAAAATGGATCTATTGCAGCCCAAATTGACAATGCCAGCTAATGACCTGGATCAAAGACGAACATGTAAAAACAGCAGGAAGTTTGAAAGGTGTGATAAAAATATGGACTCCCAAGATGCACACATTCACACCGTCATGTTCAAACCCTGAAGGCGATGAACAAGACACAGAAGAATCAAAGGAAATAAATGCAAAAGAGAAAGCAGAAGTGGTCGATGAACCGATCAGAGGGGGGAGTGTAGAGGAGGTCCCAGACATGGCCTGCATCCCTGCCCCCCATTTCAAGGTACCAGGAGCCTACTCGCCAAGGTATGTGACGTATGAGGAGCAAATGAACCAACAGAGAGCAGCACTCGGGCTCTGCCCAGTGTACATCAAAAGAGGAAGATGGAAGTAGCCAACCAGTTAACACGTGTAAATAGGCTTGGAACGCAAGAAGCTAAGAAAACAGTACTGCTTGTAATGCTTACTAGAAGAATAGAGCGGCAAGCGCCAACCATATATCTACCTTGATAAGGCACGCTATACATGTGCGACTCCATTTTCTAAAGCTGAAGTATGCTCAGGCGATCAGAGGCCTAACAGGCCAGGTTTCATATCCCAGTCAAAGCCAGGAGCGGAATCGAAACTCAACAAGGAGCAGCTCATGCCTGGGAATTCGAGGTCCACGCAAGGAAGGGGGAGAGCGGCAACACTGGAGAATCGAAACTGCAGAGCATACCAGCCAGCCCCGTGAAGGTCAAGATAAGGGGGGCCCAGGCAGGTGGCGAGGCTAAACAAGAATCAAATACACAAAAAGCTGGAATCTGAAGCAGATTCCCGGTGAACAGACATGTGACCAACCAGGCGCGAAGAGTTACCAACGGCTGATGTCACCCAGATCCAAGGATGCCATAACTTCTCCAGATAAGAGGCTACAGTTTCGAGGCCATACCCAGCCAACTAATTGACACATAGCCCAAAAGCACTGATTGATAGAAGGGAGGCAGGATGAATCTTGGGACACGAGGCACCTGGGTGTCCATTCTGCATGCTGCTAATTAAAATGGAGATTTATGTCTAGGGGTGTAACCTGCCCAATCACAATGGACCAAGTTATCTAGGGTCCTATAGATAGTAGAACCAATAGGACGTTGTACTTGTAGTGACGTCTATCACGTGTGATGTAGAGGGAGGGGCGTAGACGCCCTCCTGATAAGAGATATCCAATCCGCATGCTCTGTTACCATATACAGATATAGCACCTATACTAAAGTTACCTTTTCTAGCCAATTATATTGCATGACAAACTTGTAGAGTTAGACGTCATTGATGACGAGTTTTGACTATAACTGTTGCTGTTTGAATGAAGTTCGAGGAAGTTGAAGAGAGACAGGTGATCGCAACACTGCTGATTTCCAATTGTTTCCCCGTTTTCTGTGCTTGTCATTAAACGGACTTCCCTTTGCCAAACTACTGAGTCCTCATTATTGAGTCGTGTTGAAGTAAGTGAATCCTCCTGCACCCCCATTCCTCACATGGTGCAGCTATCTTGTCTTACAGGTACTAGAGAGTGTGTTCTGACCTATGGGCCAGTCAGAGGAAAATCCGCCTCTCCAGTACAGTTGCTACCGTTGTCTGTTTGCCCATTGTTACCATCATCAGTGTTGAACTAGGCATAGATTTTGCACAGCATTGTATGCCCAACTGGCACACACAGAAAAATAGCAAAAGAAAAACGACCACTGGAACAAAAGTTATCAGCATAATGCTGAACCACGAGGAGCCCCAATTGAACATGTGGTCGAACCAGTTGCTCGGTTCTAAACCTCCTTCTTTCTGCATTCTCTCCCCCAGGTTGTGTACTGCCGAGATGATGTGGGAGAGGGTCCCGTTATCCGCATTTTCAGAAGGTACGAATGTACAGCATGCGCTCCCGATTTTTCATCAAACACCGCCGTCCATTGCTGTGAGAATGTCTAAGACATACCGGTTCTGCATTGTCATTAGGCACAAGGCGTGAAGTAAAGGGTTTAGATAGAAGTGCACACCTATGGTAAGTAAGTTTAGTAAAGAAATTCTAGGATTATTTTAAATAAATTCTTAGGTGTGGGGGAGGAACTGGGGTCATGGCACAAGACCCCGACAATAAACAGTAAAAAGAAAGAGGATTCAACTTGGGAACCCTCCCATCCCCTGCACACTTTCAAATGTTCCACCTTGGTCACATTGAATCCTTCTTCAGTGTCGTTGGCCAGTTGGATCAGTTCCCAGAGGACGATCTGCAGCCATTTGGCGTTTGCTCGCGCCTGAAGTCCTGGCGCCAGGAGGGAGGCAAATAACGTTTCAACTGAATTAAACAATTTATATTTATCAGGAATCTCGGCGAGGTGTTTGGACGATTCACTGGAGATATAGTTTGACCTCTTTTTGCGGGACAATCTGTTTTGTAGCTCATCTTTAGACAGAATGTTGTATGGGGGAGGCTCTGTTGCTGTTGGTTGGGGTGCTGGCGATGTGCCAGCCGAAACCCCTGCTGCCGATATGACAGCCAAATCTCTCCCCCCTTGGATATTGCTTTCTGGGATTACCATTAGCGCTGAGTGCAGGGTGGTCAGGCTGCATGTACCCTTCCATGATGCCAGTAGATGCAGGTAAGCTTGCTTGCTATACTCCCAATACATGTCCATGAGCGCTGCTGTGCCTTTTTTCATATCTGGGATGATGATCGTTTTGTTGCATTTCCTATTGGAACCCATTTGTATCCTTTCTTTGCCATGCAAACAAAGTTCTTGTGGTATTTCTCTCTGTGTTTTGATGGGTTTTTCAAGTGC
This sequence comes from Ambystoma mexicanum, assembly GCF_040938575.1. NCBI lineage: Eukaryota > Metazoa > Chordata > Amphibia > Caudata > Ambystomatidae > Ambystoma > Ambystoma mexicanum. The sequence continues at coordinate 912,758,229 of NC_090927.1, read as the reverse complement.
AGTGACCCATGTGAGCTTTGCAATGTGCTGGGACCAGACGGGAGTACATGTTTCTTGGACCCATTGAAAGTTTTCTTCAGTTAAGCCTCATAATGCTTCTGCTTTACATGTGATTGTCTCGTCTTGCCACGTGATTTCTGTAAACCTTGTCCCTTTGATAACAAAAAATTGTTCTTTGGTGCAAATCCCTCCTTGTGGCTTGCTTGTGCAGGTTCTCTCATTCTGCAGAATGTCTACTGTAACTGAGTGTGACTGGAAGGTGCTCCGAATTCTACATAATACGAGATGAATCAAGCAATGGGCATCCGACAAGGGCACTTCTTGAGGTATAACTATCTTAGGTGTGCCTGAAGTGTGCGGTATGAGAGAGCAGACATAGCAGCTCTCATTTGTGGCTTGTTTTGATGTTGCACTCATGTCCGAATACCACTTGTTTGACTGATCTCGGTGGCGGGGGTCTTCAATTTCGTCTAACCCCAGGCCATGGTAAACATAATATCTTTTCCCTCCCACCCCCCTTTTCCATCTTCTCCTCCCCTCTTCCCTGTTATTGATCATTTTCACTCTCTTGTAATTTACGGGGAAGACATCTGCCCATGTCGCATCACTGAATTCGCTAGGAACTTGCCAGGACTGTGTTGCTGGAGTGTCTTGTGTACTTACAGTGTTAGGATAAAAGTGCATTACAGTGCCTTATGAGGTAGGTTCTGTGGTTGTGTACACATCAGTATTTGTCAGATCAGGCTCACTATCCCAGGAGTAGCCCCCATTATACTGATTGGTCTCGTTATCTTTACTTAGTTCTATAGCGGAAAGAGAGAAAAGTTTTGGCGGTTCGATTATTATGCAACGTGGTAAGATTGTTGTTTACAGAACCGTTATGGTTCCACGTGGTTGTAACTCCAGCCCATATGAGCGTTGAGCCTTCCCGTATCAGCTTTGCCCCACTCCATATCCTTAATTATGAAAGTCACTGTCCAATACTGGGCCGCAAAAAATAACATCACAGAAAACAATATTGCAGAAAATGTAAGTCTGCATTCAAAGCTGTACCACATATTCATTCTACTATCTACCCTATCACTATCTACATTTGTGTCGTTGTTAGTGAGGGCCCTCCTTTCTGCCATTTTTCCACCTGAAGGGGCGATATAAAATTGTTAAGTACAATGCACACATACTTTTAATCTTTTCTTACATCAATTTCTTTTCTATTGACATTACATTATTATTATTTTACTTTTCTGTTATTTAACTCCTCATACTTTCACTTTGCACAATCCCACTCTATTTTATTAATTTTCTCCTTAAATGAAGGAAAAATACACTCATTTACATACCATAAAAACTTTAGTAGTGACTGCTATTTTTTCTTTATACAGTGCAGTAACAGAATGTGAGAGAGAGAGACAGCGAAAGTGAGAGAGCGAGCTATATGCTGTTTCATATATATATATATATATATATATATATATATATATATATATATATATATATATATATATATATATATTAATATTACATGGCCACAGTAGTGGCCATGTAGTTATGGTTAGGTTGGTGTTTCCATAGGAAGAGCACTTTTTGTGCGGCTTATAACTTCGCTCCCCCTGCAAAAAAAGTATATGGCCCACTCTGAATTTTTTTGCAAAGTTTGGTGAGGATTCCTCCAGGGGGGAAAAAGTTATGGGGGGGGTCCTAAAATGTCTTTTTTTCCCATAGACTGAATGGGAAAAAAACTTTGCTTGCGCCTACAGCCCAAACCGCTGGACGGATTTTCACCAAATTTGGACCAGGAGCAGCGGCTTGGTCCCAAAAGCGTGCTTTTGCAGATTTGGTGAAAATCCGTCCAACAGTTTTTTAAAAAATGACCAAAAAGTGGGTCATAAAAAATTAGTGATATCTGTGTTCGGTCCGCGGACACACTTTCCTGTTCGCTCCGCGGACAGTGTCCTGATTGGCCGATCGGCTTACGTCATGTCCACGGACATGCAACGTGTTCTCTGATTGGACGGTGTGGAGCGTGAAGCGCGTCAGATTTTCAGTGGCGCCCGCCATCTTGGATTCGCGGACGTCCACGGACAGCGCAGTGAAACTTGGTTAAAAATGTGTATTTAGTAGAGTGTGTTGGTGTGTAGGAGTGTTTGGGGAGGGTGGGAGAGTATGAGATAGGTTGAAAGTTGTGTTTTTTCATGTGGTTGATGTTCTTGTTGTGTTCGATTTTTCTGCGGACATCACGGGTATTCTGAAATGTTCTAAATAAACTGAATGGGGGTGTTCTGAGTACTCAATATGTGTATGTTTTGTTCAGAAGCAAGCTGAAACTGTTCTAAAAACACTTGCGGTGTCCGGAAATGTTTGTAAATAAACAAAATGGGGGTGTCCTGGGGACGCTGTCCGTATTGTTCTCTGGCAAGTTGAATGTGTTCTAAGAACTCTCGTGGTGTCCTTAAATGTTCGTAAATAAACAAAATGGGGGTGTTCTGAGGACGCTGTCCGTATTGTTCGTTGCCAAGTTGAAAATGTTCTAAGAACTCTCGTGTTTTCCTGAAATGTTCGTAGGGGGTGTCCTGAGGACGCTGTCCGTATTGTTCTCTGGCAAGTTGAATGTGTTCTAAGAACACTCGCGGTGTCCTGAAATGTTCGCAAATAAACAAAATGGGGGTGTTCTGAGGACGCTGTCCGTATTGTTCATTGTGAAGTTGAAAGTGTTCGAAGAACTCTCATGGTGTCCTGAAATGTTCGCAAATAAACAAAATGGGGGTGTTCTGAGGACTCTGTCTGTATTGTTCGATGGTAAGTTGAATGTGTTCTGAGAACACTCGTGTAGTCCTGAAATGTTCGTAGGGGGTGTCCTGAAGACGCTGTCCGTATTGTTCGTTGTCAAGCTGAAAATGTTTTAAGAACTCTTGCGGTGTCCTGAAATGTTCGTAAATAAACAAAATGGGGGTGTTCTGAGGACGCTGTCCGTATTGTTCGTTGTCATGTTGGAAGTGTTCTAAGAACTCTCGTGTTGTCCTGAAATGTTAGTAGGGGGTGTCCTGAAAATGCTGTCCATATTGTTCGCTGGCAAGTTGAAAGTGTTCTAAGAACACTCATAATGTCCGCGGACATTAAAAGTTTCCATAGGCCATAGTTGAAATGTTTGACTCTATGGGTGTGATATGCTGCGGTGTTTGTGGCCAGGGCATAGAGTGTTGGGTGCATGGCCATTTGGCCATGCACCCAACACTTTATGCCCTGGCCACAACCACCGCAGCATATCACACTTATAGTTGCTTATAACTTTGGGTCAAAAACAAATTTATAAGGAACAAAGATATAAGATACTATGGGTGTGATATGCTGCGATGGTTGTGGCCAGGGCATAGAGTGTATAATATACTTACTGTTTGGTTTAGTAACTGGAGTACATGTATTTCTTGTTAATTTCTGTGATAAAAGAAAATAGCATGTTAGTATTAGTATTTTGTAATGACTTATTACATTGTATATCAACATTTTTTTTTGTTTTTTGGACCCTCATATTTAGTAGATTAGAAACCAGAGTACTGTGCAATTTGCTCCGTTTCTGTGTTCGTTGCTAAAATCATTGGGTCTGTGGGAGAAAAAAAAATCCATGTTGGATTAACAAAAAAAACATTTTCTGTTATGCTACAGTTTATTTGTTTGTTTGTTTTCAGTGTTCCCTTGTTGTTTCTGGGTAATGCTTTATACATTGTTTTTGGAGCAGTAACATATTATTTATTTGTTTGGATATTATAAAATTTTGGAGCAGTTAGATACCAGTAGGTGTATTCTAACTGTATTTTATTATATATTTTAGTGGTATTGATTTATCTGTTTGGATATTGTTAAATTTTGGGACAGTTAGATACCAATTGGCGTATTCTAACTGTCTATTTTTTGCTCTAATTTGCTGGTATTCATTTATCTGATTAGTTGTTGTAGAATCTTTGGGCAGTTAGATAGCTTTTGGAATATTCTAACAGTTTACATTTTTTTACTAGAAGTTTACTTAGTATTACGTATTTACTATGTGTTTGTATTAGTAACGTGGAGCGATTATCTGAATTGCAGGTAGAACATAATCTATCATGGTTTGCATTTTGTACAAGTTGCTGAAATGGAATGGATTCACAATTAGGTATTGATATATATACAAAGCGTTCATTGGGGATTTGTTCTTCTGTCACATTGTTGCAGAGAGTGCATGTATGTTTCCACATGTATGAAATCTGGAAGATTTCATTTATAGGTATGGTTTTGTTTTCCAGTACTTGTAGTAAGTACATTAGAAATTCTTGTGGATCTTCCTGTGAGTTTATAGTGAATTTCACCATTCTAGCACAGTAGACCAATTGTTGTCTTATTCCATAAACACTATGGGCCTCATTACGAGTCCGGCGGTAACCGCGGTGGTAAAACCACCTGGTTACCGCCGGACTCGTATTACCATTCCGCCTCCGTGATACCCGGAATTACCGGGGCATTACAACCCCGGTTTTCCGGGAATCACGGAGGCGGAATGGTGTAAATCCCCATTCCCATTGAGTCCTATAGGACTCAATGGGAATCGGGATCATGGAAACACCAGCAGCACCTCATAATGCTGCCGGTGTTTCCTAGTCCGCCTGCATGCGGGAGGTGTTAAACCCGCCAGGTCAGACCTGGCGGGAACATCACCTCCCGCCTGCAGGGGTCGGGATCAGGCGGTCCGGAAACAACGGTGGCGGCGGGTTTACCGCCACCGTTATTTCCGGACCGCCAGGGTCGTAATGAGGCCCTATATGTGTTATCAGGATTGTTTGCTGCATTTCTGTGAAGTACTAACATTTGCAAACACAATGGGTCTGTACTGTGTAAGTAAATGTTGTCAACAATTGGTGGTAATTGAAATAGAATATTCATTGCTACATTTATATGCTATATAAGGAAGTTGGAAATGGATCCGTTCGCTGTGCCTCATGGAATACCAGAGGATTTCATCATCTGTTCTCGACGGAAAGCTCTTTCTTGACCAAATATGATCTCATTTGCATCCAAGAATCATGGCTGTGTGAACCTCCAATATGTGAAGGATATGAAGTCTACTTCAATCCGGCAAAAAAGGGACTGAAAGGCCGAACGTTTGCAGGCCTCTTGGTATTAAAAAAAATCGAAAGCCACTTACAAATACTCAAGCACGAAGCTCCATATCCTTACGTTCAAATATTGAAAATAGCCTCTACAACAGAAAATCAGGAGGAGATGACCAATTTGCTATTGATTAATACATACTGGAGGGAAAATATGCCAAACCCAGGGTCGTACTTAAAATCTATCACGAATGCCATTGACAAGTCCATGACGGAGGAAGAAGATCAGCTCATATTGCTGAACGGTGATTTAAACATCAAGCTCCTAGACAAAGGGGGCAAAATTAAAGAGATTGAAAATCTTACAGGAAAAGAAAGCCAATGGATGAAGGAAATGGGCATACGGGATATGATGATGTTAAACAGCCAAACAAATGGCGACCTCATGGGGGCCGACACTTGGCATAGTGGAAAATTGAGAGCATGCTTGGACTATTGTTTTGTGGGAAGAGATACGCTTGCCTGGATAAAATCATTTCGAGTCATCAAGAAAGCTAATAGTGACCACTCTCTTCTGGAAACTGAGCTTGCACGGGATTCAAGAGCTTTCCCAAAGGGAGGAAAAGTGATGGAAACAGAGATATCGTGGGGAAGAAACAGGCTGCGACTTAAAGATCAGATCATACCAACACTGGTTAAAAATGTCCAGGAAGCCGTAGAAAAGGGCGAGGAGGTGGTCGATTATAAATGGCTGTTTAAAGCTTATGAGGTTAAGTACGATTCATCTAAACTGAAGCAGGTCAAAAGGAAACACGCCTTTAATGAATTTGTAGTCGCCAGACGAAAAAGATACAGAGCCGACCTCAGGCGTATAAAAAAGTCTCATAGCCTAGACAAATGCGAATTGGAAAGAAAATGCCGACAAACCTACAAGAATTGGCTGCAATCAACCAGATACCAAAGAACTCAGAGACGCGGAACAAATGATGGCAGCCTTAGCAACAAATAATACAAAAAGTACCTGGGATCTAATTAACAACAGAGATTCTAATCAATCGGCCATAGGTATTAACCAAGTCTCTGAGAAAAACTGGTTCGACCACTATACTGCCCTGTTCAAAGGAAAAAATGAGGAAAAAGTAGTTGATAAAAGAACAGGAAACGCTACCTGGTCATTGAACTTTGATAGAGAAGACATTCAAATACTGATCAAAAAATTAAGCTCTTCCAGGGCTGCCGGTCCAGACGGCGTCTCCAACAAAATGTTAAAAGAAAGCATGGAAGGCTGGTCAGACCTAATTTACGCACTTTTCAAACAAGTAGCGAGAACCAAACAAATTCCAACTGCGTGGACGGAGGCCTACATCGTGCCTATTTTTAAAAAAGGTGACCGCGGCAATCCTAGAAATTACAGGCCGATTGCGCTACTAGACTCCATTGGCAAGCTCTTTGCCTCCATCCTCTTACGGGATTTAAAGAACTGGGCAGCTCAAGCCGGAATTCTGGACGAGAGACAAACTGCTTTCGTGAGTGGAGTGGGCACCTGCCTTAACCTGTTCCTGATCAATATATTAAAAGCAAAGGCCCTAAAAGGAAAAACAACGATCTACTTGGCCTTTATAGATCTCGAACAGGCGTTCGATGGAATAAATAGAGAACGGCTGTGGGCAAAACTGAGCAATTGGGGATGCCCTGTGGACCTATTGGAGGCAATCCAGGCACTGTATACCGATACCTCGACCCAGGTTCAAATTACTGCAAATGGAGGTCTATCAAGGCAGATCAAGACATCCCGAGGCATCAAGCAGGGATGTGCCCTCGCCCCTTTTCTCTTCATACTCTATATGGCTGATATGAAGTCTTCACAAGATCAGATCCGGGCCTTCCCACCGAAGGTAAATGGCATAGAGATACCCTGGATGCTATATGCGGATGACGCAGTGTTCATAGACCAGACGCCGATAGGTCTTCAGCGCAGGATTGAGGCTTTTAATGACTATCTTAAAGCCAATGACATGAAAGTAAACGCAAAAATATCTATGATTTTGACTATGAAATCAAGCCGCGGAAAGAAATTAGCAGGGAAAATACAGACTTATTCATTGGAAAAAGAAAAACTGGCAGTAGTCGATACTACAATCTACCTCGGGATAATAATTAATAGGAACTGTAATGAGCAGGCCCATTATACCCTGATCAGAGAAAAACTAAAAAGTCTGGTTAACCAAGGGCTACTTCTACATCGTAGATACGGGAAATTTTCTCTGTTGCCGATTACAACATTCTATAAACAAAAGGTAGTGGCCGTCATTACATATGGAGCCGAGGCCCTTCTAGCCCTAAGATGGGAGGTCTGGAACCTATGCGAAGCCTATTTCTGGCGAAAGATCTTGCGCCTTCCAAATTCGCTACCCTTGGAACTTATAAGATCGGAACTAAGACTGCAATCAATCACTTCAATCACGACGTGGAAATCACTATTGCTTTATAGAAAGTGTATTTTGGACAATCCACCCGTGCCATTCAGAATCCTAGCAAAGCCAGGGGTTTCCAGTAGTGATTCAATTCTCCAAAACTGGAAAATGAGATGTGAAGAAACTTTAAAATACCTGGCGATCCCTGAAGACACCCTGAAAAATAACCCAGATAAGGCTAAAAGAACAAATCGGGAAAAAGACTGGGAGGAAACACAGGAAAAGAAATTAACACGAGACCTATGTCATAATGTCATCTGGGAACGCAAAGCTCTGAACATGTTACCTCCATATTTGATGAAATTTCCCTCACAGCACTATCGAGATCTGCTTATGCGCTGTAGATTTAACATCTGGCACTCGAGAGAAATAAGGTGGCGAAGAAGGCAAATTGACAAATCACTAGCATACTGTAGATTTTGCAGAAAGAAGGACCAACTGGAAACTATAAGGCATGTGATGCTAACTTGTCCGAACCTGATATTGAATCGCCTGATGTACATGGGAAATTATACGAGCCTGATCTCGGAGGAGAACGAAGAAGAGTATTGGGAAAGGCTCATCACAGCTGAGAAAGTGGGCCGTACTTTGGACGCATTGAAATTTGTTGAATCCTTAAAACTGGAGCAGGAGGAGGGGGAGTCTGAGGTGGACGCCACCCAAACAACTGGTGATTCTGGCCTAGGGGCGATCATTTAGGGATTTTTGAACTTGACCCTAATTTGGGGGGCCTCCACCTCTTTGAGGAGGGATTGCTAAAGGAATGTTAAAGGTTTAACTTTGTTTAACCAATAAAACAAAAAAAAAAAAATTGCTACATTTGCGTAGCAAATTACACCAACTATATTTGAGAGTTTAAATGGACCAGGTAGTTTTGTATCTGACTGCTTTTTTTGGAGTTCGTCTTCCTTCTTTGAAGAAGTACCTGGTTTACTTTCCCTAATTGATTCTTTTTTGCTTGTGGTATTTGATGAAGTATTAGTTTATTTTACTCTCTTTGGAGGATTTGCAGTGACATCCTGTTGCATTTCTGTTTGATTTATTTTTCTTTTATAACGTTTTACTTTTTGTGGAACAGAATATGTGTTTCGATGGGGGGTGTATAGTGAGCGAAGTCTATTGTATTCTAAAATGCAAGGAATATCAGCATTTACTTTACTTGCATCAAAGTTGATTAGAAATAGACCGTCAAGTGTACGTAAGCGTGATAGTGCTACGTAGGTCAAGCCTTCTTTAAAGACTGTGTTACCAATATCTATCATTGCTTTGTCTAGGGTAAGACCTTGTGATTTATGAATTGTGACTGCGTATGCAAGAGTTAGAGAAAATTGTTCTCTGCGTACATACATGTCTTTGAAGAGAAGGAATCGAGCTGTTGAGCATCCTATCTTACTTCTGAAAGTTTGTCAAAGAGAATATTGACAAACTGAATTTTGTTGTCACGTGGGTATGTTTGAAAGCCAACAACTGTACCCAGTGCTCCATTAACTAGTCCTTGGTCCACGTCAAGGTTACGTTTAAGCATTACTCTGCAATTTAAGGATAATTTTAATATCTTTTCTAAGCCTGCTGTGTTTGAGATTGATTTTTCTAAACTATTTAGTCTTGTTGTGGCTTGGTCACACATAGGTAGTGTCATACCATGTACATCTAGTTTGTCTGTGGCGCTAATTTCCATTATTGGTTGCATTTCTTTACTTAACATTATTTCATTGAATTTGAAACAGCTTGCAAGAGTTGGCATTAAGGCCATACAATTGACATTTTTGTGGGCTAATTGTTCCATAACATCTGTAGCACATGCATTATCGCCATAAAGTGCCTTAATGTGCCGGGTTTTCAGTATTGCTTCTGCTTTTTAGAAAGTATACCAACTCTGATACTTTTTAAGATGTTGGCATAAGTGAGATCTGCAGATTGCCGCATGTTTTCTGTTAATTCTCTGTATTGGAAATGCTGCCAAAGGTTGACATTTCCAATGCCGCCAACAGTTTTACAGCAGAGTTTGTGTCCTAATGTTTTAAAAATGTTGTCACCTTTTACATGGGTCAATTGAAGAAGATCTCCGAAAACAATAATGTGTTTTCCTGCAAAGAGCTCTTCATAGTTTGTTTTGAGTACTTCTTGTAATCTGAGGTGAATCAAAGCCAACATTAGGTTGGAGACCATGCTAACTTCATCTATTAATAGCATTTTCATCTGTTTCAATACTCTGCGTAGTTCCATTGCAGCTTCTGCAGAAAGTTTATAATAGTCTAATTTGTTCTGGTGTTCTACTGGCAATAGTAGTAATCGGTGTAACGTGACAGCACCTATGTTGTAGGCAGCTAAACCTGTGGGGGCAGTGACAACAGCTGACTGTTTGTTGTGTGTCAATTGTTGAGGGAACTTACTGATAATTTTGATTAGGAATGTTTTGCCAGAACCAGCTTCACCACTGACGTACAGTAGTATAGGTTTATAATTATGGCAGGAACATTCTTCATTTTCATGTTGTACACCATGTGCAATTTGTTTTGTTACTTCTTGAAAAATACTATGTTGCTCATTGTTTAGTTTTGATTTTAGTATAGTTAAGTCTTCTTTATCTTCATACTGACACATGGTGTTTTCTACTTCTATCATAGCTAATTCTGCCTCATTTATTATTAGTGGTTCTCCCAGTGGTTCTTGGCTTCCTGTTACAGAAGGTTGACTACTGTCAGGAGTTTCTTTATCTAGTTGGGCCTGGAGTTCTTCTTCGTGTTGCTGTTCATTGTGCAACATTGTTTTGTAAAGTTTACATCAGTTATAGTGCTTTCATTTGCTTTGAAAGCATCTTCATATGAGTCATAGTTATCTAGTATTTCTTCTTCTTTTCTCCATGGTTTAAAGAGTTGTAGCAGGGACATATAATATGCTTCTTTATGTTGAGGAGTCGTTAATGACAATTTGATATGATTAATTAAATTTGGTTTAGTGAGTTTAACTAAGCTGCCTTCACAGTTTGTCACTCTGTATTTACCTTTTTTTTCATCAGGTTTTATATTATTTTTGTATGTGTAGTTTTGGGCTATGTGGTATAGACACATGGTTTCCAAAGTATTACTTCTGTTTGGGTAATATGAGTCTAATAAATTGTTTTTTAAAATGTCTTGGCTGTTGGGATCACGTTTAGCTATTGTTTCTATATCTTCGTAGGATTTTAGAACTCTTTTTCTAGATTTAGCTGGACCAACACTTAGCCATATTATATTTTCAGATTTACCATACAATGCAGTACCAGTTAAACGATCAGCTGCTTCATATGATCCACATTCTCTATGGAAGAGCATTTTTATGCCCAAGCTGTATAATTTCTGAGACACTGTTTTATCTGATGACAGGTCATTCCAGAGGTCTTGGAGCTCTGTCTTTTCTGCTTTGGTTAAGTATGCTGTGACATATCGTGCAACTGCAGTAGAATTGTCTGCAATGTACTGCACATCTATGTTTGCATTCCATAAGTGGGCAATGATTGCATTGTAATCATTGATATATTTTTCTTCTTCTTTTCTTTTTATGTAATATGTATTTTTAGGTGACTTACCTTTAACACTATGTCTAACTGAAGACATGAGGTTGTTCACTTGACCTGTATTTGTAACTGGTCTAGGGAAACCAAATTGGCATTTGGTGTAGTATTTCCCTTTGTTTTTGTATTTGCGACGACAATATTTTCCACATTTGTGTCTTTGAAATTGTAAAATTTGTGCATGAAGATCACTATTTGTTGCTTCCAATGGAATTTCAAAAGTGACATATTTTTCAATAAACTGTAAAACAGTCGCATCACTGTCTTGACCAAATTTAGGAGCATCTTTAATACATAAAGCATGTGGATATGTGGTGCTCCTCTGGCTTGGTATTCTTTTCTCCAAAAGAAGTGTTGCACTTCTCCAAGGGGAGGAACAGTTTTATTACAAATAAAATGTAGCATAGCAATGAAGCGATGGTGAAAATATCTTGAAACATTAACAGGATCCAAAGAACAAAGTTATCCTGGTGTTAGCATATCTATGTTTGTTTTGTTTTTGTTTGATGTGCGTAGGAAATCATGTAAATCTTCCTATGCATATTCTGCAAAACATAATGTAACAAACCAAGTCGGTGGCCCAAGGTTTCTGATCATACAACGTATATCTCCATGACGTCGAAACCAGTACTCTTTAGTACCACGCATATTTGCTAATAGATTTGTAATATTTGATTGTAAAACCTCATCCTTTTGTTGCACTTGTTGTAATGATTGTGTAGCTGTCATATTTTGAAAGTGTGATCCTGATTTTAATATGTGTGCAACTCCGTAACATAAAGTTGCTAGTTCACTTTCAAAGAGTAGGTGGAATATGTATTCCACATTTTGTCTTAATCTGGGATCTTCAGAATACATCCGTATTTCAGCGGTATTCTGAAGCTGATATTTGAATAGGTCTATCATCGTAACTTCCTCCTTTGCCAGTAGGAAAGAGTAGAGGAAAAGCACGTGCTTCTATACTTTTTTCCCATATGCTGATTGGTGATCCTTTTGTTTGACGCATTTGGTACGTTTCCAGTGCATCTTCTATGGTGTCATTAGAGTGCAAAGGAGGAATTGTATAATGGTCTAAAGTATTTGATATTGTAGCAGGATCTAGGAGCTCAAATTGACCAGCTTCGTGTGTTTCTTGAATTATTTCAGTTGTATCCTTCAAGTTTTCTTCAATATTAATTTCTTTGTAATATTCATTATTCTTATTATTACGTAAATCTACCAGCTGTTGCCATATTTTTTTGTCTTTTGTAGTTACTCCATTTACTAAGATAATTAAAGATTGCTGCATTGGACATTGCACTCCTAGAATATGCACATTTTCTTTTAAATCTAATGGTAAATAAACTACTTTTCCACGAATGCCTTTTACCAATTCAGAGGGAGGTAATTTTGCTGTTTTTGGTTGAAGGCATATTATTGCTTGAAATGGGTGCACTGTTTGAATTATGATGCCCTCATATAAATTAAGTTGTTGTAGGGGTTTTGGTAGTGGGTATAATTCCAAATTATTTGTGATAGCACGTGAAGGAGTTTGGTTGTTGTCAAGTTTTGTAGTGCAGTAACTGCAAAGTATTAAGGGGTCAGTTATTTCGTATTTGTTTTCTGCTACAAGGTAGAGAGCTAATTCAAACCATTTAGAATCTTCATTGTCTTCTATTTTGTATGATAGGTCTACAGTCTTTGTGTTACTTTTATAAAAAGTTATGCGGCAACATACACACACATGGTTTGGTACTTCAGCTGATGTACTTTTAAATTTTAGTATTTCTTTTTTGTATGTGTTTAGTAAAAGGTTGCCATGTGTAGAATTGTTGCTAATTTGGTTTAAAGCTATTTTATTCTGTAAGTGGCTTCCACTTCCAAAATATTCTTTCTGGATATAGTCAATTTCTTCAAGTAGGTCTTTTGCTGTACCATGTAGAAGAATGTTATTTAAATTTGCTAGTGCTAAAGCAGGACTTTTAGCATAGTACAGTTTATAAACTAGATTTCTTATAGTTGAATGATGTGTTGATATCCTTTTGATGTCATGGAAGGTGGTTTTACAAGTAGGTCCTGTAATGCAGGCCAATGAATGTCCTTTGGTGTCCTGTGTACTTGCGCACTGGACAGGTATCCATATTTTGCAGTAGTTTAATTTTGATTTTGTCTTTGCTTTTTACATATTGAGGAATTGGTGTAAAGACTTGAAAAATTGTTTGGGAATGTTACACATTGACGTGCATGGCCATTTGTACACTATATGTTCTGATTCAGTTGAATGGAGGGGTAATTCTAAGTTTTCAGGGCATATTTTTGTAAGGAGTACTTCTTGTTCCATTATGGTATTATTCACCTTTTCATAACCTCGACCACTGCTATGTATGGCAATTGTATTTGTTTGCTTTTGTTTGTACGCTTCTTCATTAAAATATGGTTCTGTGCTCGTAGTGTGATTCCATTCACCTCCGCAGATACTTAAGAAGTTCTTTCTGTTGACATTTTGTTTATTGAGAAGTCTTTTTTGTAATTTAGTTATTAGTTTTGTTAGTGGTTTCATTTTGTTTCACACTAAAATAAATAACTTTCTTTTGAGAAGAATTGCACTATCTATCAACGCTTCTAAGATTAATTTCCTACGATAGGTTTTAAGGGTTGAACCTGGTTTCTCTCCTGTTTTTATAAGATTTTGAAGGACTCTGTGACGGAACATTTTGGCTAAAATACTTTTCTTGGTATGCTTAATTTGAACATTATCAAGATTTATAGAAGCAGTTTTATCTGTAGTGATAGCTGTTTTTTTGTAAATTGTTTTCTGGGTTGTTTTACATTTTGATAGAGGAGGCAAAGTTTTTCCACTTGAAACTTCTTTTGTTTCACTTAATGACTGTATTAGCTGTTTTGTTTCAACTTTTTGTACAAATTCCGCTAGATATGGATGCTTAGGTTGGACACTTTTATTTTCATTTGCTCTACTTCTGCGTTGCTTTCTACGGACTTGACTTTTGGTAGGCATTCTTTAGGGTCTGTTGAAAAAAATAAAGAAGGAATGGGTTGGGGTGTTCTGTGTGCATGAGTGTTTGAGTAAGATGATAAAGATGTATGTAATGGTGTGTGATTGTGCATTGGGAACTACAACTAGTAGGGATGGGTATTCTTGAATTTATATACTACTACACTGGGGTTCAGATGACAGAAAAAAGTAAGGTAGTGGTGTGGAGAAGTACAAATAGTAAATCTAATGTATACAATTAAAACAGTTGTTTGTTCTATAATATCAAAATTGTAGCGGTTGAGTTGGGTAATTTGTGTGTCCAAAAATAGGAATTTGTGGGCCATTCTGTCTGTAAATCGCTGTTTAAGACATGGGGATTTTTGGACAGAATGGTGCACAATCTCTATTTTTAGGCACAGAAATAGCATGAATTAACTTTACAGTGTGTTTCAGTAATAATACAAATATTATTGTGATATTCTACTTACTTTTTTCTAAAATGAACAGGTTACTTCTTAGTTCTTCTTTGTTCTTCAAATTTGGTTGCTTCTTTTCAGGAGAATGGTCTTCACTGCAATTGTAAAAGAAACAAATGAGTAATTTTGTTTGTATATAGCACTGTTTTTAATTTAGACATTGATTTTTTTAATTGAAATCCTCAGCGCCTTCCTCAAAACCATTAAACCTATCTTATTTACATAAGATATGTCGCACACGTTCAATACATATGATATGTTCTTAATGAACAAATTGTATTGTAATGACTAACTTTAGCAAACAAAATATCTTTACTATGTTTGTGAAATTCATAATGTACCACTGAATACCACTATTTCTGTAACTAAGCTCTTCTAGGTAATAGCGCCACAATGTCATGCTTAAATTAAAGTAATTGAATAAATAAAGAAATAAAACAAAAATATTAAGTCAGTTTGAAAATGTGTTCATGTATTGTACAGAAAATATGCATACCTGTAGTTTGTGTTCATGCATTTGGATATGCATGGAGCTGCAAGTAGAAATCTTGGAGACTTGTACAGTATTTCTTGTAGATGCTGCTTGCCAATGATATGACACTTGTACTCAGAGAGATTCACAGTACATTTGCAGTGCTGATCTATGGTGATGCAGTTAGATATAGAGGTCTTGAATGTGATTGGTGGATGGTCATGTGACTTCTTAGCTACATCCAATGAGGGAATGGCACAGAAAGTGAAGTGGAAATGGTAGAAGGGCTGTTCATGTTACAATATGTCCGTGGACATGGCGGTAGTTCGCGGACATCGGGTGTTACATCCAGGGATTTTTGGGTTCAGAAGTCATGCAAATGAGAATGAGCACTGAAAGGGATTGGTCAGGAAAGTTTAGTGGGTGTGTTGTGGCAGGAGAGAGTTTCGCAGATACTCTTTTTGCTGAGAGAACAACAGATAGCTATGGCTGTGTGTTTCAGAAAACAGATTGTTTGGATTTTGGGAGAATCATGGATACATTGGTTGAAGGTGCATGCAGAAAGCTGTGGAGTAGCTGTAGATCTTGGATTTCCACATGTGGAAGTACACTGGCATGGAGTATGTGGAATGACGTGGTTGGACTTGCTACCTCTTTGTGCTACTTTGGAGACAGAGCAACATCCAGACATAATTGTAATTCATTGTGGAGGGAACAGTTTAGGACATGTGTCTCGAATTTCTTTGCAATTTTCTATGAAAGAAGGACTTGGGAAGGTCATGGACATGTTTCCTAATTCTCAAGTAATATTTTCACGGATTGCACAGAGACAAATGTGGCTTCGTTCTTCTTCATTTGGTCCACAAATGGAAAAAGCAAGGAGCAATGTTAATAAGGCTGTTTGTGCCTTTCTAAGAGATTTTGGCATGTCCTCTTTTCATAATGAAAATATTATGTTTCGTAGTACATACATTTTTTTCGCAGAGATGGAATCCACCTTACTTATGCTGGCAATCAGATTTTTTTGACAAAATGCATTACAACCTTTTTTAGATTTACAGCATCCATTTTGAAGTAGGTGCTAAGTATTTATACTTTTTGACATACAAACACCTCCCAAAGGCTCTTTTCAGAGCCACCACTTCCTACCAGAGAAAATTGCAATGGTTATGATAGGGTATCAACCCAATTTTTTTGATGTCCGTGGACTGTTCGCGGACTTCTAAAAAATACAAAGGGCCCTGCTTCATTTATTTTCACTTCTATTTTTTAAGTGTGAAAGGCGGCTCTGAAAATAGCCTTATTTTTTTTTTTTGTGATTTTGTATTTTTTTGGGTTTTTTATACACGACACACTAGGAGAGGAGGGGAAAGGAGGGTAAAGGGGGGGACACCAACCACAAGGATAAGAAAGGGCGAGCTGAGAGAGGAAGATGTAGAGTGGGTTTTATTTGGGTAGTGAGCAGGTCTTCTCATGCTCTGAGACGATAGTCTCAAAAGCACTGCGAAGTCGCTCCCCCCTGCAGAGTACTGTGTCACAGTACATACATACAACTGTGACCCTCGAAAGGTAAGGGTCATCAGAATTCTGAATGGCCTGTGAGGCAGCTTGTGGAAGACGCTGTCCCGCAGAGGTGGTCCTTGTGGTGACAGGATCAGAAACAGAGGATGAAGTAGAGGAAATCAACCTACTACGTTCTTCGCAAGGTACAACCTTGCGAATAGCCCCAGAGTGAAATGACCTCAGGTGTCGCTTCATGGTAGTGGTCCCAAAGCTGCACGAACCGTGCCTCCCACGACTGAGTATCATTTTGTACTCATTGCAGGTGACACAGTTCGCACAAGCTTTAGGACCATTCTCATGAATGGTAAATAACCGCCACACCCAAGACTCACGCCTAGTGCGGGTAGTATGGATTTCCTCTACCTCATTCTCCTCATCCTCTTCTTCCTCCTCTGCATCCTCACTCCTGTTCCCCTCTTCAGGCCCTTTGGGAGGTGGTGGTGGTGGAGGGGGTGGGGGTTGTGCTGAAGCAGGTGCAGCACCAGGTGGCAGTAGTGCAGCCATGGATGCCATCAAAGATGAGATGGAAATCTGCAGTTCGCAGTTGGCAGCAAAATTCGCTGTTCTCTGTACAAAAGGCAGAAACACAATGAGAATAAGCTGTAGGGCGTGGTCTTTTATAGGGGTGCTTGTACACAGTTTGCGCACATGCGTGCTGTTCACGGACAGATCGAACACAAAAAAAGGTTCAAAACGTTTCAAAAAGTATGTAGAAACTCAGGATTACTATGTGGAACTTGTGCCATGGTGAGTTTTTATGGAAAAATATTGTGGATTACTTGAAAATGTACTTTTAAATTGTTCGGGGACACGAACAGTGTCCGCATTCAGAACACGCGATCAGCGTGGGCGCGGTCACATGCTCGCGAAGGAAGCGGCTGTCCGCAGGACACCAAATGCACAGACATTGGTTTGCTCATGCACGTTGATGTTCTACGGACACTGTTCGGGTCCTGAAGTAATTAAAAGTGCCTCAAACGTCAAACGAAAAGTTACAGACAGGCGTTTGTTCTTAGAAAAGTTTCAACTTGCTAGCGAACAGTACGGACAGGTATAGTGTTCTTCAGGGCATCTCCATTTTCGTTTATTTACGAACATTTCAGGACACCACGTGTGTTCTTACAACAGTTTCAACTTGTCAGCGAACAGTACGGACAGGTATAATGTTCTTCGGGACACCTACATTTTTGTTTATTTACGAATAATTCAGGACACCAATTGTGTTCTTAGAACAGTTTCAACTTGTTAGCGAACAGTACGGACAGGTATAGTGTTCTTCAGGACACTTCCATTTTTGTTTATTTACGAACATTTCAAGACACCAATTGTGTTCTAAGAAAAGTTTCAACTTGCTAGCGAACAGTACGGACAGGTATACTGTTCTTCAGGACACCTCCATTTTCGTTTATTTACGAACATTTCAGGACACCAATTGTGTTCTCAGAACAGTTTCAACTTGCTAGCGAACAGTACATACAGGTATAGTGTTCTTCAGGACACCTCCATTTTCGTTTATTTACGAACATTTCAGGACACCAATTGTGTTCTCAGAACAGTTTCAACTTGCTAGCGAACAGTACGGACAGGTATAGTGTTCTTCAGGACAGCTGACATTTTCGTTTATTTACGAACATTTCAGAACACCCACGTTGTCCACAGACACCTACTTTGTTTTATTAAAAAAAAACAGAAACTAATTACAACTCAATATAAAAATGTAACTTTATTTAACATATATTAATAATTTATGACAGAGAAGGTGAGGCAGAAACGGAAACAAAAACAGGAGAATTAGGGGTTTCAACATGATTGGTATCAGGTGAAGAAGGGATGGAAGTCTCATCAAAACGTTTTGGGTTATGGAGAGGGTTTGGGGATAATTGACTGGGATATGGTGAGGGGGGACAAGTACATGTGGGGCAATGGTATGATGTTTTTGTTTTAAAATGATCTTCAACAAAAGTTTCCAAATTATTAAAATTGGTCAACAATAAATCCATTTTTTCTTTTATGCTGTCAAGCGTGTTTTCCATAACAGCTTCTTCAAGAGGTATTTTCTATTTTGGTATGCTCTGTACAAAAAAAATATATATATGTTAAATGTAATAAAATAATAATAATTAAATGGTTTATATTGTAAAGTGTTTACCATATGTTTCACTATCTTGTGACATTTCCTCATGTGGGAAATGCTGCTCAAGCCATTCCAGAGTACTAGACATTAATGTGAGAAAAAAAAAAGATATTATATTTTTTTTGTTCTAATACAGAAAGTTTATAAATATATGAGTAAAATGAAGTACACTTACTATTTCAGGTAAAATATGTTCTAAGTACTGTATAGGTATGGTCTTGTTCTTAGTTCTGCAGTGTCTGTGAGGTAATTATGTTGGAAGCCAATTTATCTTCTTCTGGTATATTCCATTTTAGAACATATTGGGCCTCATTACAAATCAGGCAGCCCGGAAATAACGGTGGCGGTAAACCCGCCGCCCCCGTTGTTTCCGGACCGCCTGATCCCGACTCCTGCAGGCGGGAGGTGATGTTCCCGCCAGGTTTGACCTGGCGGGTTTAACACCGCCTGCCTGCAGGCGGACGAGGAAACACCGGCAGCATTACGAGATGCAGCCGGTGTTTCTAGAGTCCTATAGGACTCAATGGGAATGGGGATCATAGAAACACCTATAGGACTCAATGGGAATGGGGATTAACACCATTCCGCCTACGTGATTCCCGGAAAACCGGGGTTGTAATGCCTCGGTAATTCCGGGAATCACGGAGGCGGAATGGTAATACGAGTCTGGCGGTAACCAGGCAGTTTTACCGCCTCAGTTACCGCCGGACTCGTAATGAGGCCCATTGTATTTAAATGAATGGTTAGTGTGTTACATATATGGGTTACATTTCTTATGTATTACTACATATAATGTGTATGTG
Organism: Ambystoma mexicanum; assembly: GCF_040938575.1. Lineage (NCBI taxonomy): Eukaryota > Metazoa > Chordata > Amphibia > Caudata > Ambystomatidae > Ambystoma > Ambystoma mexicanum. Next base: position 912,738,702 of record NC_090927.1, on the reverse strand, counting down.
TGTTGCTTTTTGAATTTGATAAATGTTCCTATGTTATGATATAACAATCAAACATACCCCCCCCAGAGTTTTTAGGTAGTGGTACTGTTCTCCGAACATGTCCGCAGACATTAAAAGAGTTCGCGGACATCAAGTTCAGTAGAAGAGGTTCAGAATGTTCCATATTACATGTACATAAAGTCAAAGTTATTATTGTTAAGTTGCGCTACTAAAAACCTATGAAATTCAGTGAAAAAACTTTGTTAAAGGGACGTTATTGTTAAGTTGTGCTACTAAAAACCTATGAAATTCAGTGAAAAAACTTTGTTAAAGGGACGTTATAGTTAAGTTGCGCTACTAAAAACCTATGAAATTCAGTGAAAAAGCTTTGTTAAAGGGACGTTATGGTTAAGTTGCGCTCCTAAAAACCTATGAAATTCAGTGAAAAAACTTTGTTTAAGGGACGTTATGATTAAGTTGCGCTACTAAAAACCTATGAAATTCAGTGAAAAAAACTTTGTTAAAGGGACGTTATGGTTCCAAGCAAAACCGAAAAACCCCTGAAATTCGTCAGTTATAGTAAGCTAAGCAACCATAACTCGCGCCACCACCGTGCACTGCTAAGACTAACACCCAGGACATCAAGGATGACATCACAAATGTCATTAATGACATCACTGATGACATCACATGTCTGGCTCCCCCTTTTTTCCTTTACTGACATATCTAGGCCACATGGCTTTCTTCAGTAACAGTCAGGAATTAAAAGTGGAAAAGGTAGTATATTTGTAGACTTATCCTTCAAGTATGTTCTTACAATAATTCCCTTAGGATCCAGTCATATCCAGTCATATCATATGAAACATATACATAGGGGAAGACACAAGCTTGAAAGACAGCAATCCTTTCTGTGCATTAAAATAATCAGTAGAGTTGTCAGCACTATCTGATAGTTCTGTTGTTTTTTTATTACTGTACTTTCCCTGTATATGCTCCTATTCTTATATCTTGTATTCACACTACTTTCCTTAGAGTCCAGGCACATCATGTGAGATATATATATAGGGCAAGTAGCAGCTTTGAAACAGAGCAATCATTTCTCTGCATAAAGGTAATCAGTTAGGTTATGAACACTTTTTGCTACTACTGCTGTTTTTTTCTTACTTCAATTTCCTTGTATATACTCATATTTGTATGTGGTGTTGTCTCTTTGTGTTTTGTCTATAATAATGCAATTATGTAGTAAGTGGGTTTTATTATCTACTTATCACATGTTTCACAGTATGCAAAAGTCTAATAAGAAAACAGTTATTTCTCTATTAATTTCTCTATTCAACATGGCAAGCTTATGAATATTGCACCTCCATCATGTATGCTGCACACAATGCCTATGTTTCTACATGAGCACCTTACTATACTGGATGGACTAATTAGCCCTTGATATTTATTCCAATGATCATTGACACTTTTTTTTAATTAACATTGCAATAAGAAACCCTTGTACAGACTTTTCATGAAAGGTAAATGCGCATGTGATGTCATCAGTGATGCCATCAATGACATTTACTTACCATAACTGGCGAATTTCAAGGATTTTTCGGTTTTACTTGGAACCATAACGTCCCTTTAACAACATTTTTTTCACTGAATTTCATAGGTTTTTAGTAGCGCAACTTAATCACGTCTCTTTAAGTTTTTTCACTGAATTTCATAGGTTTTTAGTAGCGCAACTTAACCATAACGTCCCTTTAACAAAGTTTTTTCACTGAATATATATATATATATATATATATATATATATATATATATATATATATATATATATATATATTACATGGCCACAGTAGTGGCCATGTAGTTATGGTTAAGTTGGTGTTTCCATAGGAAGAGCACTTTTTGGGCGGCTTATAACTTTGCTCCCCCTGGACGAATCCTCACCAAATTTTGCAAAAAAAAGTATATGGCCCACTCTGAATTTTTTCGCAAAGTTTGGTGAGGATTCGTCCATGGGGGGGAAAGTTTTAGGGGGGTCCCAAAACTTTTTTTTTTCCCATAGACTGAATGGGAAAAAACTGCGCACGGCTACAGCCCGAACCGCTGGATGGATTAACACCAAATTTGCGGCAGGAGCGGCGGCCTGGTCCCGAAAGCATGCTTTTTCAAATTTGCTGTAAATCCGTCCAGTAGTTTTATAAAAAAATGACCAAAATGTAAGGCAAAAAAATTAGTGATATCTGTGTTCGCTTCGCGGGCGGACTTCCCTGTTCACTCCGCGGACAGCACCCCGATTGGCCCATGGCCTTGCGTCATGTCCGCGGACATGTGATGTGTTCGCTGATTGGACGGTGAGGGGCGTGGAGCGCGTCAGATTTTCTGTGGCACCCGCCATCTTGTATTCGCCGTCGACCGCATACAGCGCGGTGAAACATGGATAAAAAATTGTATTTAGTGCCCTGTGTTGGTGTGTAAGAGTGTTTGGGGAGGGTGGGGGAGTATGAGATAGGTTCAATGTTTTGTTTTTTTATGTGCTAGACGTTTTTGTTGCGTTCGATTTGTCCGCGGAGAACACGGCTGTTCTGACTTTTTGTAAGTAAACTAAATGGTGGGGTGTTTAGAGGACGGAGTATGTGCCATTTTTGTTCGCAAGGAAGGTACAAATGAGCTATGAAAACTCGCAGTGTACTTAATTGTTCGTAAATACACAAACTGGGGGTGTCCTCAGGACGCTGTCCGTATTGTAATCTGTCTAGTTGAATGTGTTCTAAGAACACTCGCGGTGTCCAGAAATGGTTGCAATTACACAAAATGGGGGTGTTCTGAGAATGTTGTTTGTATTGTTCGTTGTCAGGGTGAAAGTGTTTTAAGACCACTCCTTTTGTCCGCTAATAGTACAATTTCCTGTGGGCGTCAACTGACTTTTTGTCCACTAAAGAAACGATAAAGCCGGCTGGTGTGCGCCGACATTATGTGATAATCCTATGACTGGCGCTATTGACCTGGCTGACTTGCTTTTGCGACACTAAATCATATCTCCCACCCCTAAGCCTGATATTATCAAAGCATTCATATTCCCCCCTCTCTCCGTGACGTTACACGGTGCGTCATCAAACGTACCCAGTCCTCTCCAGCCCTAAGTGACTTTACACAGAGCCCGGAAGACAACACATATTATGTCACAAAACAGCGCGCCACAATTCGGAATATGAAGCAGTGATTTAAAAGCAAACAGCAAGATTGTAAATTTTGTAAAGTACATTTATTTGACATCAAATGTTTAGAGAATATTCAGCAATTTGCATTTGTCTTTGTTGTCGATCAGCAAAAGTTCATGTTGAGGCACGCGATGTTCCTTTGCGGTACAGAGGGTGTTAGATCAACTTACAACTCAGTGCGCCACAATTCGGAATATGAAACTGTGGTTTAAAAGTAAACAGCAGGATTGTATATTTGGTAAAGTACATTTATTTCACATGAAATGTTTAGTGAATATTCAGCGATTTGCTATTGTCTCTGCTGTCGATCAGCAAAAGTTTATTTGGAGCCACGCGTTGTTCCTTTGCGGTAGATAGGCTGTTGGTTTATAATAAAAGCAGTAAATGGTCGCTCTGATAATCGGAAGGTTGCTCCAAAAACGGGCCATTAGACCACCCTATTGGTTGGTATGTTGTTTGTAGCCGCTAGTACTGCGTAAGGGCATATTGGTCCTTGCCGATTGTCCCATAAAATGGTGAGGGTCCTGAAGTTGCATATTTGGACCTGCACCTGGCAGTTGAAGACCCCATCCGCTGGAGTCTGTAAATCGTGACATAGGCAAAATGGGGCCACATACCTGTTTTAAAAAACATAAATTAGTCTCACCAGCCGATCTTCATTAAAAATCATTTTATTTATTAGGGCGTGAAACTATTTGCTATCGAAGATAGTGCAACGGAGTATGTTAATAAAATAATAATATTTTCCCATTCATATAGCGCTAAGAACCGTGAGGTATCTAAGCGGTGCTTATTATTAACCACGGTGTGTGGTGCTCATTTATCGACCACGGAAGGATGAAAGGCTGAGTTTGGCCTTGCCGGGATTTGAACTTGCGTTAGCAAGCTGTGCACGGATGTCAAAGCAAGCGTTGTACTCGATGTGTCATTTGACAGGCTACAGTGAAGTGGCACAGCGAGTAGAGCGCTTGACCGCCTATAGACCGGTTACATTATTTCTATTAACCCACCCTGTGTCGTCTGCCTTTTTCAGAGCCCTCTAAACAACAGGGGATCAATTTGGCGGTGATAGTGCGCGGTAGAAAACATTATGCCACTTTCAACGAACAAGTTCAACTTGAGCGGTCTTTAATGCTACGCTATTGTAATTATATTTGGTATAAAATAATCTAAAGGGTTACTTACAGTACAATTGCAATTTCCATTGTCTACGAGTGGTGCAGTCCCAAAATACGACTCTGCGTGTGCCAACGATCTTTCGCATAGTGATATAATATATAAAAGTGGTTTCGTTTCATAAATTTCATCCTTATCTTCTCTTACATTTTAGCAACACTCCTTCAAGAGAAGTCTTTCATCACAATCTCTGTCTGTCAAGGTCAAAACACAATACAACCTTATAGTCTGCTTCGTGAGCCTCTCCGGGGCCCGAGAAAAAAATGGAAGCAGCTGACCTTCACTGTGAACGAGCATAAATTCTTACTTTGCAACATTCTGTGTAAAGCCATCTGTGAGAAGTTGTTTTTTGCACGCCATGTTTGTATATTTTTTGCGTGATATTAAAAAAAGTTTGTTTAAAGGACATTATGGTTTTAAGTACAGCCGAAAGACCCCCGAAAATCGCAAGTTATGGTAAGCTATGAAAAATAACTCGTGCCACCACCGTGCACTGCTAAGACTAACACCCAGGACATCAAAGATGACATCGCAAATGCCATTGATGAAATCAATGATGACATCACATGTGTATGTACTTTTCATGGAATTTGTGTACTAGGGATTTTTATTATAATGTCGCGAAAAAAGTGTCAAGTATATTGCAATAAATATAATACCGTTATTAGTGCTTTGAACGATGCATTGATATAAATAGCATTGTATGATGGGATTCTATCTAGTATACTGAGCTACTAATGGAGAAACATAGCATTGTGTGCAGAGTACAAGATGAAAGTATAATATTTGTAATGTTAATATGTTGAATAATGAAATGATAATTGTCCTGAAATGTTCGAAAATTCACAAAATGGGGGTGTTCTGAGGACGTTATTCGTATTGTGTGATTGCAGAAGTGGAGAAAGTCAGGGTGTTGGTGCTCGGAGATATGTTTGTGCATGGTTTACAGCAGTACGCTGAATGCAGGCATGTTGCAAAGAACTTTGATGTGAAAGGAGTGGAGGTGGTGTGGAGCACTGTGCCTGATTGCAATGTACAGGGAATTGTACAAGTTTGTGAGGATATGGCCACGATGAACAGTCCGCATGTGGTAGTTTTGCACTATGGTGCTTTCCATTTGGGCAACATCAGTGCCCCTACTTTGTTGGCTAATTTGGGACGCTTGGTTCAAGCCGTAATGAAGATCTTTCCAAATGCGAAAGTAATTTTTGCTGGATTACTACCTAGGGCAATATGGGACAATAGTTCAGTTTTTTGTCCTCAGCAAAACATTGCTAGGTGTGTCATCAACCGAGGCATGTGTGCCTTCATGCTTAGAGCTGGTATGTTCTTCTGTAACAATGAGAATATTGATGCCAGTAATGCTGTTAATTTTAAAGAAGATGGCATTTCTTTCAGGGTAATTCATAGAATCCAGCGCACAAGTAGCGCACGCGGCTGGAGCACAGCGTGCGCCTGCGATAGTCTGCGCCAGGCACGTGCGCTAAAACTGATTTCCGCGCACAGCGTATTCATGGATTTCATGCTCCCAAACCAGCCGTGGCGCAGAGAATCGCAGCGAGCCTGCAGCAGCGCCAGTAACGCCCCCAAGAACGCCCTCGCGCAAGGAAAAGCCATCAAAATCGCTAAATCATCGCTAAGGGCTGCGCTAACCCTGGACCACTTCACAGGGCAGGCAAACAAGGAAAGCAAAGCGGGCAATCTTCAAATCAGGAGTATGCGGGAAGTTCTACACGCGACTAGGCAGGGAACGTGAATTACAGGGGTACGCGGGAATTATCACACGCGAACAGCCAGGGAACGCGTATTACAGGGGTACGCGTGAAGTAGAACACGCGATAGGCCAGGGAACGTGTATTACAGGGGTACGCGTGAAGTAGAACACGCGATAGGCCAGGGAACGTGTATTACAGGGGTACGCGGGAATCATCACACGCGAACAGCCAGGGTGCGTGTATTACAGGGGTAGCGGGAAGTTCAACACGCGATTGGCCAGGGTACGTGTATTACAGGGGTACGCGTGAAGTAGAACACGCGATAGGCCAGGGAACGTGTATTACAGGGGTACGCGGGAATTATCACACGCGAACAGCCAGGGTGCGTGTATTACAGGGGTAGCGGGAAGTTCAACACGTGATTGGCCAGGGAACGTGTATTACAGGGGTACGCGTGAAGTAGAACACGCGATAGGCCAGGGAACGTGTATCACAGGGGTACGCGGGAATTATCACACGCGAACAGCCAGGGTGCGTGTATTACAGGGGTAGCGGGAAGTTCAACACGCGATTGGCCAGGGTACGTGTATCACAGGGGTGCGTGGGAATTATCACACGCGAATAGGCTGGGTGGGCCCTCACAGGTGTACCCTGTACACCCTCCACGGCCCCTGCAGGCAGCCCACAAAACAGGGGACTACCCTGCACACCTGATCATGTCCCCCTGCACCCCCATCCACCAGGGGCACCCTCCACCAGGCCCCCACCCATGTCTCCCACCACCCCCACCCCCCAGCAGTGCAGGGGCACCTGCCATCAGGCCCCCACCCATGTCTCCCACCACCCCCACCCCCATCCACCAGGGGCACCCTCCACCAGGCCCCCACCCATGTCTCCCACCACCCCCACCCACCAGCACTGTGGGGCACGTGGCCAGCAGGCAGTCAGGCAGCAGCAGATGGCAGGTGGGAGCGTGCTCAGGGCTCTGGGGGACTGTAATTTGGCCTCCTGGCCAGGAGCGTGGTCTTTCGTGTTTGAACGCGTGGACAGCCTGATAGGGAGTGATTTTGCACGTGAAAACCCCACACTCAGCGAATCGCGCGAAAACCCGTCACCAGCATATGTGCGTCTATAGTTACCTGCACGTGCAGTGTCAAAGCGTGTGATTGGTGAAAATGGATCTACACGCAGGAGTGACAAAGCGTGTGATTGGTGAAAATGGATCTACACGCAGGAGTGACAAAGCGTGTGATTGGTGAAAAGTGAGCTACACGCAGGAGTGTCAAAGCGTGTGATTGGTGAAAAAGGATCCACACGCAGAAGTGACAAAGCGTGTGATTGGTGAACATGGGCCAAGCACGTACACGCCGTAAGTGACGCTGTACGTGTGGGCCTGTATATAAGGTAGTGTAGAACACCATTTCCTTGTACGTGCTTTTCGTGGAGAGCGAGTGGGTGAATTCTGTACTTCTTGTCGTTTCACACGCGATTTACTTCACGGCGTTTCCAGTTCGTACTCCCTGTTACCTCTGACAGCTTTTTCTCTTTTTCCTCTTGTACTGGTTTACCTGGGCCTGTTCCCTCAAACAGTGTCCCCTTCTACTGTTGTCCTGTCTCCTCAGACAGCGTGCACATCTTCTTTTGGCGGGGGTGTTGCCAACCAAACGCGCTCATTTTTCACGCTCTTTTACCTGGCAGACGGTGAGTCACGCACGTATTTAACTTCTGTGCTTGCCCCGTGTGTAGCCTACCCCTTCAGAGGTCATTCTAGGCTGCGTGTGACACGCATACGTTCATTGTGTTACTGGATGCCACAGCGTAGTGCAGGGTTTTCCATCAGCACACGTGGTCTAGGAGGGGTATTGTGCACGTTCCTTAACTTTTCTGGGGTGCCTGTGCGTTGCGTGACCCGTTATCTTTCCCCAGGGGTGTCATATAGCCTTGCCACTGCACTAGGGTACGAATACCATCTGGTACCCAACCCCTTTGACACCCAATTGCCCAGGACAATTGTGCACACCGACTCCCATACGCACAATAACATCAGTGCCATGGTTGGGAGGCGTGCAAGCCGTAAGGGTGGCAAAGGTGGCCGAGCCATACGTGGTGGCCGTGGAGGATCCACTAGGGGACGTGGTTGTGACTTGCAGGGTGCCCCTGTCCCCCCCAGTCTGGAGGACCAGTCAGGGACACCCATTGTCCCCCCCCGCTCACCCCCCCCCAGTTGAGGGTCATGTGGCTGATACCAACCCTGATCAGCCCTTGTTGGACCAGCCCATTGTGGCAGCAGACCTGTCCGAGGGTGATCCCATCGCTGACATCCAGGTCAGCAGGTCCACTGCACGTGCACCGGTGCACATTGGTGTCATCAGGGCACGCGCATCTATGCCAGATAGGTCATCTGCTGGCCCCCGTAGCCAGGGTGTGGCTCAATCCACCCCACCTCTCATACACCCTGCCAAGACTGTGTCGGTCCTAGTTCATGCACCTCAGATCAGGCCTGACCCCATCCCACTACCCCCAATGCCTGCACCTACTCCCATGCTGAGTGTGCAATCCCACACACCCAGTACTGAGTCCACCACGGCTCCTGCCCCTAGTGTCCACAGCGGCGTAGGACACTCTGGACCCCCACCCCCTTCCAAGCGCAAGAGGAAGAGTGCACGTCTGGCACAGGCTGATTCCCCAGGCACGGCTGCACAGTCCGGCCCATCAAGGAAGCCAAGCTTCACAGACGCCGAACTGAATGCACTTGTTCAGTATGTGTCAGATCATGATAGGGAAATGGTCATCGTTGCAGGGTCCAAGACCACACATGCCAGACGCCAGGCACACTGGCAGACCATTGCTGACAGAATAAGTGCCCTTGGAGTAGTGAGGCGCACAGCTAGTGATTGCCAGAAGCGCTGGAATGACCTTAAGCGCAGGGCAAAGGATAAGCTGGCCTCAAGTCATGCCGCAACCTTGGTGACTGGAGGTGGGTCCCCAGCACAGGAAATAGAACTCACACCACACGAGTCCGTAGCTGGATCCTACGTCACCGAGGGACAACTCCAAGGTGTGGGAGATCTCCCTGATTACGAGGCATCATCCGGTGAGTGCACATGCATGTGTGTATTATCCATGTGCATGGTGTGTGTGTGAAGCATTCATGTTGGGTGCCTGTCAAGGGGGTGTGTGGCAGAGTAGATAGTGGCACCCATGTGCCTCATCCAGTATGTTCAGTGCAACACCATCTGCCCACAGCACTATCCCAACTGGCAACAGTGCACATATGGCCCTACACCATGGAAGTTGCCCTTGAATTGTCATTTTGTCACTACATTGTTGCTCATACTCCCCTGTCTATTCATCTGATGTCTTACATACCATTCCTATACTTTCCCCCAGCCAATCAAGTTTCATCTTCACATGCCTGACATGCAATGATACCACATGCTAATGCGTCCTCTGTATATAAATGCCAACCAACATGCTGTCATACTGTGGATGTTGCCTTGACATCCACCTCCTACCTGTGTGCTTTGGTACCGTCTGGTTTCGAGCCCCATTCCCTCACACTCCATGCTGCTCTTCATGGTCTATCTTCCCTGACTTCTACAGTTCAGACCATCGTGCCCTACTCACGACACCTGCTTGCTAACAGTCAAATGAGGGCACCCTGCCCTCCAATGCGACCCACCCTATTGCTGACAAGTGCATCTGAGCCTACTCAAAGCCAACTCTCACTGACATCTGCTCATACATGCCTTTGCCTGTCCCATAGACCCTTCACATGGTCCCTGTCCTCTCTCCTTGCTCCTCTTCCACCATCAATGGTGGGACCCGTTGGGGTGTACTCCTGGCCTCCTTCCAATCCTCAGAGGCCACAATTGATGTGCATGGTAATGGGAGCATCTCAGTCCAAGGCCCTTAGGCCAACCTCATGCTCCTTGAGAAATGCTAGCCACATCTCATCAACTTCCTTTCCTCTCCTGCTGTCCCCCCTCCACTCTCCTCATCAATCCTGCACTGCCTCCCTGCACCCTCCCATGATCCTTCTCCGCCTCCCACTCCAACTCCTACACATGCTGCACCTCTGATCTCTAGCACTCCCCGTAAGTCCTCCAAGGCTGTCAACCTCCTCCACAATTACACTCCTTTCACTGCGGCTGCATCAGGCATTCCTCCGATATCTGTCACTTACATGAGGTTATGCACCTTGACATCCTTGGTCTCATGGAAACATGTCTGACGGCCAGCTCTGTCTGCATCCTTCACACACTCCTACCTGATGTTCAGGAGACCCTCTCCTTGGCCCGCCACTACTGTGCAGGGGGGGTGTGCCCTTGGCTTCCCTGAGGGTATTCCTGCCACTGTCACTCCTACTTAGACCTACTCCACTCTGGAATGGCTTGTGTGACGTCTCTCTCTACCACACCTTGACATTCACAAACTGTGCGTACTGTGTCTGGGAAAACTGGTCAAATGTACTACTTCCTTTCTGAGTGTCCTCACCTCTCCTCCTCACTCATGTCCCCAGACACAGAAATCCTCTTCCTTGTTGCTGTACGCATCCACCTGCATGCTTGTTGACCCCCCCACGTGACCTTTCTGTGACCTCAGCAACTCCCTCTCACCCTCTAGACTCCCGTCTGTCCCTACTCATTCTGCAGGGCACACTCTTGATGCTCTGATCTCATCTGACTTTCCCCTCTCCGTCCATCTCTGCACTCCTCTCTCCTGGAGTGATCACATTCTCCTCTCCTCCCAGCTCACCCTCACCACACCACAGGCAAAGCCACCCTCACCACTGTCACACACCTTCTTGGTATTCCAACCCATGAAGTGTGTGTCAGTCGAGGCTCATGCTGCCAAAATCTCCCCCCCATCCAGCTCCCCCTTAGGCTCACTCCCATCCTGACAGGGCCCACTCCATGCTCCACTCTATGTCAGGTACACTGGATGTCTTTGCCACGGTCATGACCACCTGTCTGAAGCCCCATGCCAATGCAGAGTCCTGGCATGACTCGGATCTTGTGAACCCAGACCACAGGTGCCGGGTGGCAGAGAGGGAATGTCCTGCATCATGCTCATCCTCTGGCAAACTGGCCTGCCACATGCTCCAAAGGCAATAGCGCCTCACCCTTTTCACCAAGATGAGATCCCCAATCCAAGGGCACATATCTGCGGCATGTGACAACTCTGCAGGACACATAGAAATCTGCAAGGACCTTGCCGAGCCAGATGCAGTGTGTACCTCCCCTGTCCCCTCCGAGCCCACAGCACTGCATGATTGTCTCTGTACCCCTATAGGCCACCCCCCCCAGCACTTGTCTGCGCCTAACACCATCTGCCCTTGACGTTAAGTCCTACTTACCTTGTACAGCACTTCCAGCCGCCACTTCCACTTGCACTTCATTGTGCCACCCACCCCTGCACTTGCGTGACATGAATGACACCAGCACCAGTAGGATTGTTGACTGGCATCCCCTACTGCCCCACCACCCCTCAGTGCTCCGCTGTACCTTCATACATTTCTGGACCGGTGCTTCACGAATGCTATATGATTCCTTTACAGGTGATGGGGAGGTGGAATCTCATTGTTTACTGCATTTTGTTGATGTAGACAAGGCACTGTGCATCGTGGCCAATTTGGACTAGCAGATCCATGTACAACATGTCAACTTATTGATGTGATGATGCAATGTCAGGACCAGAGTGGTAGAAATCCAAAAAAGTTGCCCTCCTCTCCCTCTTCACTTGGTGGCTATGTCACATGCCATGTGTGTGATGGCATGTGCCTTTGACATGGCAATCACCGGCCAATGTGTGATGGCAGTGCTAGGCAGCATGGTGAGCAGGCGTTGCTCTCCAATCTGTACATTGTATGCCCTGAGCCTCCCCTACAGACCCAGTGATGGTGAATGCATAGGAGGTCTCCCAGTCATGTGGGACATGTGTCGTAGAACTACTGCCTCTGTTGTTCATCAGCCCTTGTTGCATGCCATGGTGCTAATGCCTGTTTCCATTTTTCTCTTTCATGTCTTTGCAGGGGACGAAGCACTTGTTGATGCTGGGGATGTGGTGGTTGAGCCGTCCCAGGAGGGCAACCCGGGCCGACCTTCCACAAGTGAGGGACGTGGTGTGTTTGTGGGTGAAAACCCACAAGTGCTGCAGGTCGTGCTGTCGAGGGGTGTCTCTGGGGGTTCCTCCCCCGAGCAGTATTCAGGTGTAGACTCGGAGGATGACACCTATGTGCAGTCGCAGGTGAGTGTTCTTGGGAGAGAATCTCCTCTGTCCGACCCACCTGCAGCCGGGCCATTGCCCTCAATGGGGATGTCAGTGTCGGCAGCTCAGCCTCCGGTGGTTACGGATGCAGGGCCACACCACACAATCTCTGATCCTGTTCCTGGGGCTGCAGATCAGAGAGGGAATGCAGTCCTGCAGCCTGAGGCCTTGCCGGCACAGCAAGGCGCAGTCCGCCTTGCCCCAGGCAGGTGTGGTGCCCGTCAACGTGGTGGCCGTATGCCACCTGGCAATACTGCTTGGGAGCAATCCATCTACGGTATGGCCAACCAACAGGCAGCATCATCCGAGATGATTGCACAGGCCATGGATAGGGTGGCCACTTCCATTGTCCCCCCAAAAAGGCTGATGGAGCGACTGGAGCAGGCTACAGAGTCCATCTGCCAGGCACACAGGGAGGATATGTTGGCGTCCAACAAGGACAGGCGGGCGGCACTGGCGACTCTGCGGGAATCACTTTCCATGGAGTCCCAGCGCCACAGGGAAGGCCTGAGGGAAGAATTCCATCACCTCAGGTCGACCCTGTTAGAGCTTGAGGCTTCATCCCATAGAAGGACAGAGGAGCAGCTGGAGCGTCTGACACGGATGCTCTCGGCCGAGATGCAGGCAACTCGTGCGGAGGTCAGGTCATCCCGGGAGTTACTGCATGGGGACCTCCGCATGATTATAACCCAGAACCAGAACTACCAGACCCGCCTGCTTGCAGCCATGGAGGAGCAAACTCGTGCTTTGCGTGGGCTGCCTCTCATTGTCACACCATCTTCTGAGGCAGCTCCCCCACCTCCTGAGTCAGCTGCAGGGTCTGGCCAGAGCGATAGCGACTCATCTCCCACAACAGAGTAGCCGTGTGGGCCACGAGCCTATGGGGTGTTTTAGTTTCCCATGATCCACACAGGTGGATTGTGGCGTGCATCCTGTCCTCGGACCTCATAGGTGGCCCCCCCCCCCCCCGCCGGCCCTTTCATGGCCATTTTTTCTCAATTTTCTTTTTTCTTTTCCAAGAGTGTTGCCTTGTGTGGGTACCTGGGCATACACTGTATTGTGGCTGGGCACATGCAGGCTTGTCCTGAGTTTGGTTTAGATGCTTGGGTAGCAGACATCCACACCCCTCCTGCTTCCATTTCCATGGGCTTGCAAAGGGTGTGCCCAAGTGACAGCAAATTACACGGTGACATTGGACTCCCATGAGCTGTTGGCCAGTCCATAGTCAATACTGTGTAGACATTCATAGTGTACATTGTTGTTGCACCTAACTATGCATGATGGTTTGATATGTGCCTCTACTTACATATGTTGCTCATGTTTTGCAGGTATTTCACACAGTTCTTCACACGGGCATACTCTCTGGAGTCAGACTACATGTCGGTAGATGTGCACTGACACTTTTGCGTGGCGCCATCACTGTACATCTGGACGGTGAGGACATACCAGCAGAATCAGGTAATGAGACTACCATTGATTACATGCATTGTGTCTTGTTTGGGTGGGCTTCAGGGTGGGTTGGTGTGTAATTTGATTGAAATTACTCTTACACAGGTGTGTAGTAGTGGCTCCAGCGCGGTTAGCTGTTCAAGTGCGGCTATGTTCCATTTGGGGCACTGCTATTTGTGACACCGGTGTCATGTTGTGATGGCCAGTTTGTTTGCTCTCACATACCATGACATGGTGTCCTCAGTGGCGGGACTGTGAAGGGAATGGGTGACATGGCAATGTTGTCATGTAGTGTATCGCCTGTGGCAATGCATATTTGATTGATGGAGTTGTGTCTTCTCGTTGTGATGCATTGCTGGTGTATGTGTAGGTAGGGTTGCACACATAGTGACACTTCCATGTTAACAATCTCAGGCTGATGTGTATCTGACAGTTTATTGTCAAGTAATTTTGTGACATTGTCAGGTAGTGTCATCATTGATTGTCAGATGGTATGTGCCAGAGCAGTGTGCACTAGCCAGCACTGTGATTCCTAGGTGAAGAAGTTGGCCACCAGTTGCGTACGGGCTGCCACCCCCCGTGCCCTTTCCCCTCCCATGCGCAGCGGGCGTGCATGTGGTTGTGGATGTGGGGGCACCACCATGTCCACGGGCAGGCCCCGGCGTGTTGCAACTTTGTGCAGGACACATGCTGCCACTATGATCCTGCACACTATTCGGGGAGCATATAACAGCTGCCCGCCAGAACGGTCAAGGGAGCGAAAGCGTGACTTCAGCACTCCGAATGTGCGCTCCACTATGCCCCGTGTTGCAATGTGGGCTGTGTTGTACCTTACCTCGGGTGGCGTGGTGGGGTTCCGGATTGGGGTCATCATGTGGGGGCTGATAGGGTAGGCACTGTCCCCTGCGGAGGTGGTGATGGGTATCATTAGTGGTGTTGTGTCATGACCCAGTATCTGACATGCATGCATGTGCAGTGGCATTCATGCTCACCAAGCAGCCATGTATCTCCATGCTGGCCAGCCTCCAGGTCCCGGCATAGTGTAGACATTCTGTAGATGAAGCTGTCGTGGGTGGACCCGGGATAGTTGGCATATACTGATGTGATGATTCCCTTGGCATTGCATACAACTTGCACGTTGATGGAATGCCAGTGCTTGCGGTTTCTATAGATGTGCTCTGTTGCCCTGGGTGGACGTAGAGCCACATGTGTGCAGTCAATTGCACCAAGCACTTTGGGGAATTGAGCCACACCATAGAATTCCTGGATGCACGTCCGCCTGTCTGCATGAGTCCTGGGGAGATATATGTGCCTGCGGACTGATGGCCGTGCAGTGATGATGTTCAAGACCTGGTGTAGGCAGCGTGACTGCGTGGCCTGTGACACACCACCCACTATGGCACTTGTCCGCTGAAAGGATCCAGTGGCCAAGAAGTGCAGTACATTCAGGACCTTCTGCAGGGGGCTGAGTGCTTGGGAGCACAGGGTGGGTGATGTGAGGTCATCCTCCCACTCACTGACCAGGTCCAGTATGATGTGTGCTGGAAACCTGTACCTCCCATACACCTGGTCATCAGGCATCCCGAATAGGCTGGTTCTGGGTGTGAATATTCTGGCCCTGACTCTCCTCCTCCTCCTCCTTTGGTAGCCCACTGCCACTGCTGCTAGGAACGGTATGTTCATCCTGGCATCTGGCTTGTTTATTGATAAGTGCGCAAATTAATGCCTTGCGCGTGTTCTAGGCGAGCGTGTGACCCTCGCACCCCTGGAATCTTGTTCCCACTCCAATAGCGTGTGGAAATTCCCACGCAGCAGGCATACAAGTGCGCTGACGTACTTGCGTGTGTAAGTGCCCGCGCACCCCTGTAATACACGTACATAGGCCAATGGCGTGTACGCGCACTTTTGGCCAATTACACGCGATGTAATACACGTACATTGGCCAATCGCGTGTACGCGCACTTTTGGCCAATTACACGCGATGTAATACACGTACATTGGCCAATCGCGTGTACGCGCACTTTTGGCCAATTACACGCGATGTAATACACGTACATTGGCCAATCGCGTGTACGCGCACTTTTGGCCAATTACACGCGATGACACTCTGACGTGCAGTATTTCCACGTGTGCTCCGTCATCACGTGCTGAGTGGGGAACGCCCGTGCGGATCACGTCAGACGCTCTTACGCGGTGAGGGACTCTGGTCCAATAGATTCGCGTATGCGTGCTGATGCACTTATGCGCTAAGGCCCTTTCCTCGGATTTCACGCTGACGTGCAGGAATTTCACGTGCCAAATCACTCCGTATCAAGCTGGCCACCCGAAAACACACGGAACACCACGCTCCTGCCCAGAAGGCCGAGTTACTGCCCCCCCAGTGCCCTGAGCAGCCTCCCACGTGCTATCTGCTGCTGCCTGCCTGCCTGCCTGCCTGCTGCCACCGTGCCCTGCCATTTGGTGCCTGCACATCAGCCATCTGCAGGGGTCCAGTTGCTGTGTCCACCCCTGCTGGAACTGAAGACTCCCAACTGGGATTACATCGCTCCACAGCCCAGCCCCAGGACCCAGTTGCCCACCCACACCTGCCTCTGGGGTTGCCATGTCGGGCACTTCGACATCTGGCACCAGTGGCAACCCCAGGCCAGAGGGGCAGAGGGGCACCAGCTTCACTGCCACCGAAGTTGGTGTCCTGGTGGAGCATGTCCTGGGGCAGTATGATGCCCTCTTTGGATCATCCCGCGCCAGCAAGGAAGGACGGGAGAGGATCTGGGCCGACTGTGTGGTTGCCATCAACGCGGAGGGGGTGGCAACCCGCAACGTCCAGAAGATCAAGAAGCGCTGGGAGACTTGAGGTCCAGGACCCTTGTGAAGGCCCGGCGCCTCGTGGAGGGGGGCCGGGGCCGCATGAGTTCCATCCAGAAGAGGGTCCTGGAACGCGTACGCCCAGCGCTCCACGCCCAGGTCCTTGAGAGGGAGGCCCGTCTGGAGTTGAGCGGTAAGTGTGCAAGCATTACTGTGTGAGACAGGGCATGTTGCGGTGTGCTGGTTCTATGATACTTGCCTGTATGTGTGCCATGGGCCATGTATGCATGTATGTGTGCAGGGACATCATGGTAATGCATGTGCGACCAGTGATGTGTGACCCACATGGTTGTTGCATGTGTTGAAATGTGGCATGGGGAGCCCTATGCAGATTTAGGACATGAGAGCATGCCAGTCTCTGTACCTGGACATGGATGGGGGTGAAGGATGGGTGCTGATGCCAGGTACATATATGGTAGCCATGTCTGTGTGCCTGACCTGCGTGTCTGTGACTTGTGCATGCCATGGATGCATGACACATGTGTGTGACAATGCACAGATTCTGTGACGCACCCAACTAACCCCTGTTTCGCCTGTGTTCGTTGTGTTTGGGGCCAGATGGATGTGACTGAGGTGAAGTGTGTGCATGTGATATGCATGAGCCATGATGCATGTGAGTCACATATCATTGAATGTTTCAAGAGTCAATTGGACATGCATGGAAATGTGCATGGCATGCACCATGCCTGTTACTGTGTGTGTTTTGCCTGGACTGACCCATGTGTTGTGGAGGGACATGATGGAAGTGTACTTTGACAGGGGTGCTCATCTGCTATTGCTTCCTGTCTAGGGGACCATTTTACAGTAGCCTGATGCTTGTGTCCTTTGTCTCCCTCTACGCAGCGGCTAGTGAAGAAGAGGGCGGAGACGGCGCTGTGGAGCAAGGCGGCGGGGATGCCCCCACGGCTGCAGCGGAAGGGGTGGGTGAGCCCCCACAGGGGCCTGCTACGGCGGGAGACGGTGAGGAGCCATCCAGGTTGGTGGTTTGCACAGAGGAGGAGGAGGCCGACACTGGTGCACACATGGGGCCTGGTGGGAGCATCCCTGCTGGTGCAAGTGGTGCAGTCCAGGGCCAGGGGCAGGAGGCAGCACAGGTCACCGTGGAGGTGCCTGTGCATGTCGCTGTCCCTGACCCTGTGAGTGCACCACCATGCACCAGCAGGGATGCCCCGTCCCAGGCCCGTCCGCAGGTAGTGGGGATGTCCATGTCAACTGACTCCCCTCCACCTGCGGCCGTGGGAACCCCTGGCCGCGTGGAACAGGTCCTGATTGGGGTCGCGATGCGCACGGCTGTGATTCGTGATGACGTGCGTGCTTCCCGGGAGGAGCACGCACGTCATCACGAAGTGCACCGTGCCGACGTGGCCCAATTGGGATCGGCCATGTTCGGGGGGTTCCTGCATGTGTTGGCCAATCTGACGGCCCTCTCCTCCTCTGTGCAGGCTATCCAACGGTCGTTCTCCTTGCCGTCTTCCGGCCCAGATGCCACCATGGCCCCCTGTGGACCTGCCCCGACCAATGCAGCCAGCTCGGTGGGGATCCCATCCCTGCCACAGTTGGGAGTCGGAGGTCCAGCAGGGGTGGACGACACAGCAAGTGGACCCCAGCAGATGGAAGATGTGCCGGCATCATCGGGCAGGGCACGTGCACGACGGCGTCGGTGGTTACCATCAGCCTGGATGCCGTCGTGCTGGCAGAGGCAGTGGCGTCGGAGGCAGCAGCGGGCTCGACGTGGGAGGCATCATGGCTCAGGGCCATCAAGATCAGAGGGGCAGGCATCGGCCGGAGGGCAGGGCAACCCTGGCATGGCGGTGTGTTCCGTGTGGGAGGAGTTTGGCCAGCGGATAGGTGCGGAGCGGCAGCGGGCGGAAGAGGAGCGGCTCGCCATGGCCAGGGCGGAGATCTCCATGCATCGGGGCATTGAGGCGGGCTGAGTGCCTCGAGGAGGCTCGCAGGGATTTTGGTGAGCACATGGGGTTGTCCCTGCGAGACCTCGGGGCCAGGACAGAGTCCCGCCTCCAGGACATTGACATGGAGTTCGAGGATGCCCTGGCCAGCATCACCAAGTGAGCCGCAGGACTAGCCCGCTGCCTTTGTATATAGTTTTTTAGTTAGTTAGTGCTAGGTTTCCTTTATTTATTTTTATTATTTTGGACCGCTCGGACAATGGCCACTTTTTTGTACATATTTATTTTATTAGTTAGTATTAGGTTTCATTTGTGCTGTTGGGCTCATGGACCCTGGAACATTCCTGTATATATTGTTATATTTTGGGAGATACATTTTTTAATTTTTTTATTGTTTACACCATGACGTAATGGTTTTTCTTTGATTTCCTACTACATGGTTTTGCTTTGGACAAATTATATTGATTTTTTAATCCTTTGTTTTTTGGTTTATCATTTTTGTTCTCGGACATGGACCTTTTATTTACTTTGCCACATAGTTGTATGTTTTATTGGTTTACTTGATTTGTGTTTTTAATACATTTTTATATTATCTTACACTTGTGTTATTTTCTCTTTGGTTTCTTACATGTCATGATATGGGTTTTGACATTCACTTGCACCCATTGTGTATGTGTGTGTGACAGACATGTGTTCTTTTGCATACTTGCCTTTGGGGTTGTGTCATGTGATTGCATTCACTATGTGGGTGCATGCAATCCTTGCCTGGGTGTTTGTGCTGGGTATGCTGGCCATTACTGCCATGATTGTGTATCGTCAGGACCTGGGGCCAGGGGGACATGGGTGGGGGCCTGCTGGCAGGTTCCCCACAGTGCTGGGGGTGGTGGGAGACATGGGTGGAGGCCTGGTGGAGGGTGTCCCTGGTGGATGGGGGGTGGGGGTGGTGGGAGACATGGGTTGGACATGGGTGGGGGCCTGCTGGCAGGTTCCCCACAGTGCTGGGGGTGGTGGGAGACATGGGTGGGGGCCTGGTGGAGGGTGTCCCTGGTGGATGGGGGGTGGGGGTGGTGGGAGACATGGGTTGGACATGGGTGGGGGCCTGCTGGCAGGTTCCCCACAGTGCTGGGGGTGGTGGGAGACATGGGTGGGGGCCTGGTGGAGGGTGTCCCTGGTGGATGGGGGGTGGGGGTGGTGGGAGACATGGTTTGGACATGGGTGGGGGCCTGCTGGCAGGTTCCCCACAGTGCTGGGGGTGGTGGGAGACATGGGTGGGGGCCTGGTGGAGGGTGTCCCTGGTGGATGGGGGGTGGGGGTGGTGGGAGACATGGGTGGGGGCCTGGTGGAGGGTGTCCCTGGTGGATGGGGGGTGGGGGTGGTGGGAGACATGAGCAGGTGTGCAGGGTAGTTCCCTGTGGTGTGTGCTGCCTGCAGGGGCCGTGGAGGGTGTACAGGTAATGCCTGGGAGCACACAGCCATATCGCGTGTGGAACTTCCCGCGCACCCCTGAAATCCACGTACCCGGCCATATCGCGTGTGGGACTTCCCGCGCACCCCTGTAATCCACGTACCCTGCCATATCGCGTGTGGAACTTCCCGCGCACCCCTGAAATCCACGTACCCTGACTAATCGCGTGTGGAACTTCCCGCGCACCCCTGCAATCCACGTACCCGGCCATATCGCGTGTGGAACTTCCCGCGCACCCCTGAAATCCACGTACCCTGCCATATCGCGTGTGGAACTTCCCGCGCACCCCTGAAATCCACGTACCCGGCCATATCGCGTGTGGGACTTCCCGCGCACCCCTGCAATCCACGTACCCTGACTAATCGCGTGTGGAACTTCCCGCGCACCCCTGCAATCCACGTACCCGGCCATATCGCGTGTGTAACTTACCGCGCACCCCTGAAATCCACGTACCCGGCCATATCGCGTGTGGGACTTCCCGCGCACCCCTGCAATCCACGTACCCTGACTAATCGCGTGTGGAACTTCCCGCGCACCCCTGCAATCCACGTACCCGGCCATATCGCGTGTGGAACTTCCCGCGCACCCCTGAAATCCACGTACCCGGCCATATCGCGTGTGGGACTTCCCGCGCACCCCTGAAATCAACGTACCCGGCCATATCGCGTGTGGGACTTCCCGCGCACCCCTGAAATCCACGTACCCTGCCATGTCGCGTGTGGTACTTCCCGCGCACCCCTGAAATCCACGTACCCTGACTAATCGCGTGTGGAACTTCCCGCGCACCCCTGCAATCCACGTACCCGGCCATATCGCGTGTGGAACTTCCCGCGCACCCCTGAAATCCACGTACCCGGCCATATCGCGTGTGGAACTTCCCGCGCACCCCTGAAATCCACGTACCCTGCCATATAGCGTGTGGAACTTCCCGCGCACCCCTGCAATCCACGTACCCGGCCATATCGCGTGTGGAACTTCCCGCGCACCCCTGCAATCCACGTACCCGGCCATATCGCGTGTGGAACTTCCCGCGCACCCCTGAAATCCACGTACCCGGCCATATCGCGTGTGGGACTTCCCGCGCACCCCTGAAATCCACGTACCCTGACTAATCGCGTGTGGAACTTCCCGCGCACCCCTGAAATCCACGTACCCGGCCATATCGCGTGTGGAACTTCCCGCGCACCCCTGCAATCCACGTACCCTGACTAATCGCGTGTGGAACTTCCCGCGCACCCCTGAAATCCACGTACCCGGCCATATCGCGTGTGCAACTTCCCGCGCACCCCTGCAATCCACGTACCCTGACTAATCGCGTGTGGAACTTCCCGCGCACCCCTGCAATCCACGTACCCTGACTGATCGCGTGTGGAACTTCCCGCGCACCCCTGCAATCCACGTACCCGGCCATATCGCGTGTGGAACTTCCCGCGCACCCCTGAAATCCACGTACCCGGCCATATCGCGTGTGGAACTTCCCGCGCACCCCTGCAATCCACGTACCATGACTAATCGCGTGTGGAACTTCCCGCGCACCCCTGTAATCCACGTACCCGGCCATATCGCGTGTGCAACTTCCCGCGCACCCCGGTATGCACGCACACGTTTATTTTTTCTCTCAGCGCGTGTCTGTGTTTGTGGGTACCCCTTTGTACGTCATTTGTCCTGGAGGGCCACAGTATTGGACATTGATCATGTCTGTATATAGGTGCTATTTGTTGGCGCACCTTTTAGCGCACATTTCTTGCAGGCGCAGAGACGCTACCGCCTGCTTTCTTGTGGCGGTCGTGTTTGTGCCTGTTTGTGCCTGTGCGCTGCTTTGAGCGTGCGCTTTTTTGCCCTATTCTATTCCATGAATACGTGTTGTATGCGAGCGTGTGGGCGTTCCGCGCACTTGCCTCCTATACTTTCCCCGTGCCGCCCACATTCTTCCCCATTCCGAGTGTTGTGCCCCATTTTATTCCCCATTCCGAGTGTCCCGCCCTGTGTTCCGCCTACTTTAGAGCTGTGCGCTGCGCTCGGAGTGATAGCGCAGTGGCCGTGGCGCACGACGTTGGTTGACCTGTGCGCCGGCCTGCGCCGCGCGCTTTTACAGCGCACGTCCTCTGCTTTTCTTGCGCACGGACTTCCATGAATCGACGTGCGCTGGTTTCCCTGCGCTTTTCGCTAATTTTCGGCGCAGCGCACGTATTGGCCCCTCTGCACCGGGATTTTCGGCGCACATTTATTCCATGAATCGGCCTGTGTATCTTTTACGGGAAATGCCTTTCTATTTTGGAATGTAAGGGTTGCTTTGGAGAAGGTTATGTAAAGATTTTAGGAGTAAAGTAAGAAACAAAAACAAGAATAAAAATACAAAATAACAGGTGTCTGTCAAGCATCTGTAAAAAAAAAAACGGCTCTTTTCAGAGCCAACTTCAAAGGGGAAATGGGGCACAATATTTAAATTTACATTCACCACGCTCAGATTTTCGATATGTCCGCGGACATGGCGGTAGTCCGCGGACATGAAAATCACTACGAGGGGGTTAGTATGTTCTATGTTACATGTATATGAAGTCAGGGATATTATGGTTAAGTTGTGCTACTAAAAACCTATGAAATTCAGTGAAACAACTTTGTTAAAGGGACGTTATGGTTAAGTTGTGCTACTAAAAACCTATGAAATTCAGTGAAAAAACTTTGTTAAAGGGACGTTATGGTTAAGTTGTGCTACTAAAAACCTATGAAATTCAGTGAAAAAACTTTGTTAAAGGGACGTTATGGTTAAGTTGCGCTACTAAAAAGCTATGAAATTCAGTAAAAAAACTTTGTTAAAGGGATGTTATGGTTAAGTTGCGCTACTAAAAACCTATGAAATTCAGTGAAAAAACTTTGTTAAAGGGATGTTATGGTTCAAAGTAAAACCGAAAAACCCCTTAAATTCGGCAGTTATGGTAAGATAAGCAACCATTACTCGCGCCGCCACCGTGCACTGCTAACACTAACACCCAGGACATCAAAGATGACATCACAAATGTCATTGATGACATCACTGATGACATCACATGTGCATTTACCTTTAATGAAAAGTCTGCACAAGGGATTCTAAGTGTAATGTTAATAAAAAAAGTGTCAAAGATTATTGGAATAAATATCAAGTGCTAATCAGTGCATTAAGCTATGCATTGATATAAATAGCATTCTATTATTAACTTCAATCCAGTATACTAAGGTACTCATGTAGAAACATAGGCATTGTGTGCAGCATACATGATGGAGGTGCAATATTCATAAGCTTGCCATGTTGAATATTGAAATGATAACTGTTTTCATATTAGAGTTTTGCATACAGTGAAACTTGTGATAAGTAGGTAATAAAACCCACTTACTACATAATTGCATTATTATACACAAATCACAAAGAGACAACACCACATACAAATATGAATATATACACGGGAATTGAAGTAGGAAAAAGAAACAGCAATAGTAGCAGAAAGTGTTCATAACCTGACTGATTACCTTTATGGAGAGAAATGATTGCTCTGTTTCAAAGCTGTTACTTACCCTATCTATATATATCACATGATGTGTCTGGACCCTAAGGAAAATAGTGTGAGTACAACATATAAAAATATGAGCATATACAGGGAAAGTACAGTAATAAAAAAACATCAAAATTATCAGAAAGTGCTGATAAATCTACTGATAATTTTAATGCACAAAAAGGATTGCTGTCTTTCAAGGTTGTGACTTCTGCTATGTATATGTTTCATATGATATGACTGGACCATAAGGGAATTATTCTAAGAACATACTTGAAGGATAAGTCTACGAATATAGTCATTTACAATTTTTAGTTCCTGACTGTTACTGAAGAAAATCATGTGGCCTAGATATGTCAGGAAAGGATAAAAAGGGAGAGCCAGCCACGTGATGTTATCAGTGATGTCATCAATGACATTTGTGATGTCATCTTTGATGTCCTGGGTCTTAGTGTTAGCAGTGCACGGTGGCGGCGCGAGTTATGGTTGCTTATCTTACCATAACTGCCGAATTTCAGGGGTTTTTCGGTTTTACTTTGAACCATAACATCCCTTTAACAAAGTTTTTTCACTGAATTTCATAGGTTTTTAGTAGCGCAACTTAACCATAACGTCCCTTTAACAAAGTTTTTTTACTGAATATATATATATATATATACATATACAATTATTTATTTCCTGTTTTTCTTATTATGCACTTTTATTCGTAATTTATTTGTTTGCGTTGCCCTTTTTAATTTGTTGCATTTTGCACATCTTTATATTAGCCACTTGCAACTTTGTTGCTCTCATTTTGCTCACATTGAGGGGTTGTACTATCGTGTGCTCTTCTCAGGGGGCGTGGCCTGGAGCTCATGGCGAGTGGAAGCTGAGTCGCCGTGCTCCGGCCGAGGCGCCGTATCCTGATCCTTTTGCCTGCCTAAAATTGCACCTGAGACGGAAAGAACCGACCCCAAGGGAAGGGGAACCGACCCCGAATACGTTGCTTTGGTCCTCCCCTGGACGTGGACCTCCAAACCCACGGATTCTTCCTGATAAAGGTCCCCCCCATGGCGGGACGTAAGATGGCGGCCATCTTTCGAAGCTGATGTCGCAGGAGAACGCCAGCCGCTTTCGCAGTGAAACCGACTTGCAAACTGCTACCGAGGGGAAGAAGAACCTCTGCCTCTGCAGCGGGGAGCCAACTGGGGGCTCCCGACCGGGCCCGTGCCCTGGACTACGGCACCGAGTGGGGCCGCCCCGACCCCCGGTGCGGGGGACCCCTGCCATCGTCAGCCGAGGAAGGCAGAGGTGAGGAGAGCGCTGGGCGAGGGCATAAACTATTTGAACATGTGCCATTGTATATTCCCCCGAGAACTTGACCACTAACTCTGCCCGAATCGGATCACCCTGCTTTCGGAACCATAAGCTCCCCAACCTCGCCCGCCGTCATTCGCCTCCACACGACCGAGTGACGCCCATCATGGCGGCCAGGAACAAGACGAAGGCAACCACCATGGACACGTATGTGTCCGCTAAAGCTAAAGCTCCTCCGCAGCCATGCGCTTCTACTCCCGAACCTCCCCGACCAAATCCGGCAGACCCTCCCGAAAACCAAGCCCAAGTGTTGGAGGCAATTGCATCACTGCGCGCATTTATAGATTCTAGAATCGGATAGTTCAAATCCGAGCTACAACTCATGCGCCAAGATGCCCGTAATCTGACAGAAAGAGTAACCTCCGCCGAATCAACCATAAAGGAGATGTCGGGAGATACAACGGAGCTGAAGGCCAAGGTGGTGGACTTAGAACGGAAGGTGCTCACACTCGAGGCCAGGGCTGAGGAGGCTGAGGGCCGAGCCAGACGCGCCAACATCAGAATACTGGGGGTACCGGAGGGAATCGAAGGCCCGAACCCGACGGCCTATATAGAATCCTTGATACAGCAGGAGGTGGGCGCCGGAAAGCTGACGCAAGGTTTTTCGATTGAAAGGGCGCACAGATCGCTACAGAAGAGATCCCCGCCAGGCTCACACCCTCGCCCTATAATTGCCAAAGTCCTCAACTTCCAGGACAGAGAGACCATCCTCCGGCACTCCAGAGAGGAGGGCCCCATTGAACGTGGGAGCTCGAAGATTACGATCTACCCCGACTACACCCCGAAAGTCCAGCGGGAAAGGAACTCATTTGTGCCGATTAAGGCCCGACTCAGGCAACTGAACCTGAAGTATATGTTACTATACCCCTCTAGACTGAAAGTGATCCACAAGGGCAGGGCGATTTTCCTGGAATCCCCGGCAGCCGCAAACATGTGGCTAGAAGACAACAATTTAGCTGCAGATAATGACCCTCAACCTACTGAAAATTGTTGAACCCCCCGAGCCTGAGACATCGAAGATACCGAGACTCATAAACCCTACTTGGACGTAACGTGAACGACTTAAGAGAAGGTAAAATCACCCAACAGCTAGCAATGATGATACGGCCCTCGCTCGGCCCACGCCAGGCACAGGGCCCTGCCTCCCACGAACAGCACAGGTCAGGCCCGTTGCCTGACCGACCCCCCTCGTGCCCGACACCCGGATGGGTCCTGACGGTGCGAGAGCGCCTGAGCACCAGCAAGACCCCGTTGTTGCTGGGCGCACCAGTTATAGTTTTGTTAATCATTTTTGTTCACACCACAGTCTTCAGAATATCAGCGGAAAAGAAATATGGGGCCGGAGGCCCTTGGGGGAGGCGGAAGAGAAAACATCAGAACCTAGAGGGAAAGCCACACCACCAGGAGACGGGGGCGGCAGGGAAGATGAAACCAAGACGCAGGCCCAATGGCGCTCCAACTTATGGTGATGACGTGGAATGTGAGGGGCATGGGCACGTATCTGAGAAGGAACCGGATCCACTCCTACTTGCGTAGGAAAAAGGTGTCAATAGCGATGCTTCAAGAAACCCACCTCACGGAAGAAACCACGGCTAAATTATCTGATAAATGGGGAGGTATGGGGAAAGGAGCCCCATACTCCAAATTCGCCAGAGGAGTGTTCACGTGGGTGAGTCCGACTGTGCCCTTCCACCTATTGGGCTACGAAGCAGATAAAGAGGGCAGGTACCTAATATTATGGGGTACCATTGAATCCACGCCAATCTGCCTGGTGAACTCATACTTTCCGCAACATGGAATACCCTCACACCTCTCAATGCTCAGTGCCAAAATGATTCCTCGGAGAGAGGGCGCCTTCATATGGGGCGGCGACTTCAATTCCATCAGAAATGGCTCTGTGGACAGATCAGACCCCCCCCCGTCTCTCGAACAGCCCTGCATCCAAAGCGCTAAACACTGCAATAGAACAGCTCGACCTGGTGGACATTTGGAGGGAACAACATCGCACTGAGAGGTGCTACTCCTAGTACTCTGCCCTGCACAAAGTCCACATGAGGATAGACTATCTGTTCATAGATCGTGAGCTGGCTCAACAAGTGGATGACACTCTCTACCTAGGCAGAACCATATCCGATCACTCACCACTGATCATGCAATGGGCCCCGAGAGGTCCCAGACCGCCTATCCCCCTATGGAGAATGCCACCCGCAGCACTCACAGACCACGCATTTAGGGAGGAACTTGGCACCAAACTTGAGGAATACCTAGACATTAACACAGGCTCAGTGTCAAGCTGGAACACACTATGGGAGGCCATGAAGGTTGTGACAAGGGGTGAAGTAATATCAGGAGCCGGTGGTATCCGTAAGCTCCTGAGACTGGAACTGGAGGAACTGGAGAACAAGATCACCCACCTGGAATCCGGAATCAATACTAAGCCGGACGCCGAAATAGAATTAAAGAGCACCCGGGAGGAGTGCCTTTTGGCCTGGAACAGACTGTCCAAATTTGACTACGCGACCTACACGGCCAGAGCTCACAAAGAAGCGGATAAGCCTGGTAGAATGTTGGCCTGGCTATGTAGGCGCGAGTTCCCAAGACATCTCCCAACCGAAATAACCGATGAGAGGGGGATAACTCACCGGACGCAGCTAGACATCAACTCAGCTTTTGCGGCCTTCTACTCCAGATTGTACGCCCACGATACCAAAATACCAGTGGACGACATAAAGGCCACACTGGCCGAGATTGAGCTCCCAAGACTGACGGAAGCCCAAAGAGAGTTACTGGATGCAGAAATCACTATAGAGGACGTGACAGACGCGATTAAATCGCTGACCACCTGCAAAACCCCAGGAAGCGATGGGCTCCCGCCTGAATTTTACAAAGCCTACGAAGTGACCCTTGCCCCGACCCTCCACAAGGTGTATATGGAGGCATACGAAAACGGAAACTTACCCAACACCATGAAAGAGACGATTATCATCCCTATACTCAAACCCAACAAACCCGCCAATAACTGCGAATCATACCGCCCGATTGCCATGCTAAACTACGACTGCAAGATCCTGACGACAATCCTGGCCAAGAGACTGGCGAAGGTGATTGGAACCTTGATCCATGAGGACCAGAATGGCTTTGTGCCAGGACGCAACACCACCGCGAACCTGAGGAGGCTCCAACACACCATGGCAGAGACCTATGATCGGGACGAGGACCTAGCGGTGCTCTCCTTGGATGCCATAAAGGCCTTCGATTCAATCTACTGGGAGTGGCTGATCGAAGTGCTAAAAGAATTCGGCTTTGGCGAGAGCTTTGTAAAGTGGGTCGAGGTACTGTATAACACACCGACAGCAAGAGTGAAGACTGGCAAGATATTGTCCGAAGCCTGGCCGATACAGCGGGGCACGCGGCAGGGATGCCCGCTATCCCCAATGTTATACATACTGGGCCTGGAGCCAGTGGCTGCTTATTTCAGGACACAACACTTCGACGCGGGCATTGAGCTGGGCAGCAATTACGCCATAATATCCATGTATGCAGACGACGTCCTCCTATATCTGAACAATCCCCAGCTCAATGCACAAGTCGCATTGGACATCCTCGACAACTATGCTCGATACTCTGGAATAACATTCAGCAAACTAAAGTCGTGTGCGTTTCCACTGGCCAGACTCAGGGGTCTAGATGTGCCCGACCTCCCAGATGTCGGGATACAATGGCAACCAGAGCAGTTCAAATACCTGGGAATTGAGGTGCGCCATACCCCAGCGCTCACGCACGATCACAACACCGAAAAAGCAGTAAGAGCCCTCCGTAAATCTATGAACTTCTGGTCGAAGTTACCACTGGCAGTTATGGGTAGAGCGGCAATAGTCAAGATGATAGTTCTCCCCCGTCTCTTATACCACTTCACGAACGTATGCTTCTACATCAGACCTCCTTTCTTCAAAAAATTTGACTCTTTGATCAAGGACTTTATATGGGGGTCGTCTAGACACAAGATCTCCCTACCCACACTCACGCTTCCATACAAAGAAGGTGGGATACAACTACCCGATTTGCAAAGGTATTACCTAGCCGTACAGCTTAGCCACACAACGAAATGGCTCTCCGACGACCTCTCAGCAGAAGTAGGGCTCCTGCGACATCCGACTCCCAAACTGTTCCCTAAAGAAATGCTTTGGAACCCGACGAAACAAACTTCTGGAGTCCCATTGATTGTCAACCTGGGCAGGCAGGTATGGGCCAGAATTGGCTTCCTTCGACAACTGCAACACCCCTATAATCCCAATACTCCCATCCTGGTGGATGTGTGCAAAACTCAGGCGGACTTGGCGACAGCCAGGAGGTGGGAGAGAGCTGGAATCTATACATGGGGAGATCTGTTTGAAGACGGCATGTTCAGAGAGCTCGAATCGCTACAGGCCAACGAAGGCATCTCGAACACCCAGTTCCTGTGGTACCACCGCCTCAAGCGGACAGCAAAGGCACAGTGGCCTGACTGGCCAGAAGAACCCCCGCCGGACCCCCTCCTCCAGGAGATGTACGATCTAGCAGACGGTTGGAAACCGGTCTCCCGCCTGTACACCAAACTAAATGATAGACCCAACCCGAAAAGCGCGTCCCTGAGACAGAAATGGGAATCCGAACTGGGGACCGCGCTAACCGACAGTGAATGGGAGCGAATACTACTATACCCCAAGGAGGTGTCGAGGAACATTAGATTTAAACAGGTTCAATTGAACGTACTGTACAGGACATACATGACCCCACTCAGAGTTGCAACTTTCAACAAACATGCATCGCCGAACTGCCCCTGGTGCGGAAATGACAAAGCGGACATGGCCCATATGTTTTGGACTTGCACCAAAACAGCAAATTTCTGGTCCATGGTGGAACGTACCTGCACCGCAGCGGGACTCACGAGATATGAGTGGAACCCTAAGGAATGCCTGTTGGGAGCTCATCCCAGGCCTAGCAAACACAAACACCTGGTCAAACTGATGGACCTAGCCTGCATCCTTGCAAAACGTTCCATTGCAATGGCATGGAAATCCCCAAGGGGCCCAAGGCACGGACGTTGGCTTATGGACCTGGAAAAGTGGATGGAGGCAGAAACTAGGGCCTGGCAGGATGGAACCCGCTCAAACGATGATGACTCCAACAACACCCTAGACTCATGGAAGGCCCTGGTGCGTGACATCCAATTTGCCTCCGACCACAAACCCCCCTGAGCTTTCACCCTCACTAGAGACTTGCTTGTGACTTACCCAAGAATGGTCAACCTGATGAACAAGCCCCCGTGAACTTGGGTGTGCCGCACACCAGCCCCTCGCCCGCCGCCACAATTACGAACAATATATTCACCTATGAAGACTGTGGTAGTTAGTTAGTTAATTTGTTTTAGTTGTTTGTTGTGTTACCGTTTGATGGTTGTGTTGTATTCATATAAATGCCAATAAAATACTTTAAAAAAAAATCGTGTGCTCTTCTCACATCTGACAGATGCACCCAATATTTCAATCCCTTCACTTTAACCACTGTTGGCGTACAATATATGACATCGTAGGGTCCATGAAATCTCGGAGAGTTCCACCTCTGCACAACATTTTGCACATACACATTTTCCCCTGGCATCAATTGCCCCGTTGGGCTGTCCAGCGCTGGTGTCGTAGTATATGTCTCTATGCTTTGTGTAAATTGTGGTGCGATCTGTCTTGCTATGCTACGTACTGCGCGTGTCAGTTGGGTAATGTATTCCTTAAATTCATCTCCTAGCACTGTTGCATCTCTATAAGCATCTGCTGCTCTTCTTGCTGGGGGAGAGTGGCGTATGAATGCCCCGTCCCATCACTATTGCATGCGGGCTCAAATGGTGGTCCTTACATGGCTGTTTTCGTAGTTGGAACAATGCTAAGGGCAAGCAATACGGAACACGTTACTTACCTGTAACTGTTGTTCTCCAGCATGGGTCTGGCATGGATTCACATGCTCATGAATATTCCCTGTCGTCAGGCCGGGAATCCTCGGTAAAGAAAAAATCAGTATCAGTTTTGTTTCTGATCTGTCTTTCTCAGTAGTAACCAATCACTGGTCTCTGGGTCATACTGCCCCCAGCCAATGACTGCCCTCTCCCTAAGCCCCGCCTCTGGCAGCCATCTTCAGATTTGGTAGCACACAAAGTGGCAGTATGACCAAGTGAAGAGCCGCAGAGGGGTAGGAGGGAGGGTTCGCATGTGAATCTATGCCAGACCCATGCTGGAGAACAACAGTTACAGGTAAGTAACTTGTTCCTTCTCCAGCATGGGGTTTGGCATGGATTCACATGCTCATGAATATAAGAATACATAGCAGTACCCACATGCACAACCAACGGGAGGTGGCAAAGGCTCAACATTAAGCAATTCTCACCTCCTCACCAGGCTCACCTTAGGCGAACAGGTTGCGCAGCACCGCTTGGCCAACCCTGGACTCCTCCCTGGAATCCCGGTCGATGCATTAGAATCTCGTGAAGGTGTGCGTCGACCTCCACGTAGCAGACCTGCAGATGTCCAGCAGGGGCACACCAGACAAGAACGCCGTGGTAGCAGCGATAGCTCTGGTCGAATGGGCTCTCGGATGGCCAGGCAACGGTCGGTTTGCCAACCGATGACAGTGCATGATGCAGCCGGAGAGCCATCTGGAAATGGAAGCCTTCGAGAGAGCCTTCCCTTGATTCACAGGTCCAAACTTCACAAATAGCTGTGATGTCTTCCGAAAACTCTTCGTGCGGTCCACGTAGAACTTCAGCGCTCTAGCCACATCCAGCGAGTGCAAAGTCCTCTCGGCCGGTGACGAAGGCGACGGGAAGAAAACAAGTAGCACCAAGTGCTCGTTGAGGTGGAAGTCCGACGCACCTTGGGCATAAAAGAGGGGTGCATCCTCAGCACCACCCTTGTGTTGTGAAAAGTCAAGTATGGAGGCTTGCAGGATAGGGCCTGGATCCCTCCCACTCGTCGTGCGGAGGTGATGGCCACAAGAAACGCAGTCTTCCACGACAGGAACTTCAACGGTGCCGAATGCAGGGGCTCGAATGGCGCCCCCATGAGCCTGGTCAGCACCACGTTGAGCTCCCACGCTGGGGCGGGGGCCTTCACCGACGGGAACGATCGGAACAGTCCCTTCATAAATTCCTTCACCAGGTGATGGGACCACAAGGACGCCCGTCGCGTGGTTCTGGTGTATCGGGAGATCGCAACCAGATGTATCTTGATGGAGGCGTGAACCAGTCCAGCCTTGGCCAGCGACAGTAGGTACGGCAGCACTTGAGGGACCGTAATCCATAGAGGGTTTTTTTTTAATTTTATTTTTTTTAGAGTTTTATATAAAAAAAATGTATTGACATTTGCATAAAAACAGCAACAACGAACCAGACCACAAACCACTATCCCCTACCCCCCAACATGGCACGAGATATTCCACAAGTCAAAAGTCAGGCCAAAGTGTATATAAATAAACAACATAGTGCAACGATGCAGAGGTCACATACCGCTCCACAGCAAGTCTTTAGGCACATGCATAACGAGGTAGGGGACCCAAAGCAGTACAATCCCTCATTCCCCCTTAGTGAACCAACAATTCAAAGTCATAAACCTATCCCGCGTTGCCCATAACTGGCGGCCCTCTCAGCTCGATGATGGCAAAGCCATGAGTATCCGTGGTGAAGCAGAGTTTGAGCACTCATCACTCCCATGAAGGAGATATGACGTATACGCATCCCACATCCTAGTGTCCCCCCAGGTGTTCCCCCTCATCACCCCCCATCTCAATTCCATATCGTTACAGTACAAAATGTCCCGGGACCACAATCGTCGGAGCCACGGCACTACCCCAGCCCATAGCAACCCTCCGCTTGGCCAGGATCAGCAGGAGAGTAACCAACTTCCTAAACACTTTCGGTACCTGGGCAGTGTAACCCAACAAGCCCATCAGCAGATCCGGAGGATACCGTTGGCCCACGATCTGCCCTATCACATCAAACACCCCCCACCCAGAACCAGCCAAGCGATACACAGTCCCACGCCACATGGAAAAACCCAGCGGGTTCATACCCACACCTCTTGCAAGCCGCGGACCTGTGGGGAAAATAACGATGCAGACACCCCGGAGAGTAATAGTATTGATGTAAAAATTTGTAATGCACAAGCTTAAAATTGGTATTGATGGCCCCCTTCCTCGTACCCTCACAGCAGTATAGCCACACTTCTTCCGAAACCTCCCTCCCCAACAGCTGTTCCCACTCTACACGCAGAGATGATGCGGACAGCGGTCTGCTCTCTATCCCCGCTGCATAAAGCCGCCTGACCAACCCTCGATCCAAGTCTCCCTTAATCACACTATCTAACAACTGCGCCACCGGGGGTTGCCCGGGAAAGGTCGGAAAAAGCCGCTTCAGCGCCACACGAAGCCTGTAATATGTAAAGACATCTAACGCGGGCAAAGCCCCATTATTTCGCAACTGCTCCATGGTTAGGAATGTGCCATTCGGGAACAAATCCGCAAACTTAACCAAACCCAGCCGCTTAGTCATGGCGACATAGCCTGCCTCACTCGTCACAGGTATACCAGGGATAAATATGACCGGGAGCTCCGGCGAGTAAAGTATACTATTCGCAGGCGTCTGCTCCAACCGAGACCAGGCCTTACACGTTAACTCCACCATATTGCGTACCACCCCCGAACGCGTCGGAGACGTCAGAATAACCGACCGGAGCAAAGCCGGAGATGCAATGGACCGTTCTATCGCCACATGCCTATGTTCCGCCGCCAATCCATACCAATACCGTAAGTAACTAGCCTGGGCCACCCAGTAATATAATTCAAATTCAGGCAACGCAAGGCCCCCACGGCGGACAGGCGCGGTAAGCGTACCCCA
Organism: Ambystoma mexicanum; assembly: GCF_040938575.1. Lineage (NCBI taxonomy): Eukaryota > Metazoa > Chordata > Amphibia > Caudata > Ambystomatidae > Ambystoma > Ambystoma mexicanum. The sequence goes on along the minus strand of NC_090927.1, from coordinate 912,704,864 downwards.
CGCTACCCGCGCTTGCTTGCCGGCCCAGAGAAAGCGAATCACGGCCGATTTGAGAGCTTGGAAGTAACTCTTAGGCGCCGGTATAGGAACATTAAGAAACACATACAAAAACCGGGGTAGAATGGCCATCTTGACCACAGAAACCCTCCCATACAGATTGAACGGAAGGGAAGCCCACCTTTGCATCGCTTCCTTAGACTGCTGAAGCACCACTTCATAGTTACTACGGAACACCAGTTCCCTAGATCGAGCCAACGTTACACCCAAATACTGTGTACTGAGCATGTCCCATTAATACCCCCACTCGTCTTGAAAACGAGCCTGCCCGTCCGTCAAAGGAAATATCACTGATTTACCTGGGTTCACCTTCAGCCCAGAGAGCTCCCCAAATTGCTGAACATCTAACATAACCGGATTTAAATTGACCTCAGGGTGGCGCAGGGTGGCGCAGGAACAAGACCATATCATCCGCGTACAGCGAAATAACCACTCTATGAGAAAACAACTGGATCCCGCGGTGGAGATGAAGCTCCCTCACCCTCTCAGCCCAAGGCTCTATGGCCAAAGCGAAACAACAGAGGAGAAAAAGGGCACCCCTGACGCGTCCCCCTTTCAAGCGGGATCCGTGCAGTAACCTGCCCATTGACCCTCACCCGTGCCACCGGTTTTTCATATAGAAGGGACACCATAGCCAGGAAGGAGCCCCCAAGACCGGATCTACGCAGAACCGTAAACAAAAAGGGCCATTCAATAGAATCAAAGGCCTTAGTGGCATCCAATAGGACTGCCACAGCTGGGTCCGTACTCGGGAGGGCGGCCATCAACCCAAACATCCACCTCGGACCAAACGACGTTGACGCCCTGGTTTAAAGCCTGCCTGATCTGCTCTCACCAACGTGGACATCAGCGACGACAAACGAGACGCCAAGATCTTGGCCAAGATTTTATTATCCAAATGTATCAAGGAGATCGGGCGATAAGAGGAACAATCCCCCTCAGGCTTCCCCGGCTTTAAGAGCACCACCACCAAGGCCTCTCTCAAGGATTCCGGCAATTGACCTGCAAGTACTGCCTCCTGATATACCCACAGTAAATAGGGAGCTAATTTGTCCGCAAAACACTTATAAAACTCAGATGTGAACCCATCCGGACCCGGGGACTTCCCATTAGGTAACGACTGTATAGCCTCCCGCACTTCCTCCAGCGACACCGGCCTGCCCAGCCATTCCCTCTGCTCCTCCGAGCATTAAGGATCGCCTCGTCCTCAAAGTGATTTACCCCATGCTTGTCCATGATGACCGCCACCGTGCCTCCTGAGGTATGCATCCATGTGGCCCTAGCCAACAGCCTGCCTGGCGCCTGACTCTCTCTGTATTTCCGAGGGGCCAACCTATCCCACAAATACTGAACCTCCCGCTGGGCTAGGGTGCGAAACTCCTGAAGACATCGCATGATCTCCCCCTGTTGGGCCTTGGAAGGAACAGGGGCAGCCTCCTGTAGCGCCCGTATCTCCTCCTTCTTCCTCTCCAACTCCTTACGGATCCTTTTCAGTATGCCGGCTTCCTTGGAGATACATTCCCCCCGTATTACGCACTGAAACCCCTCCCACAGAGTCCCGATAGAGGACACCGAACCCTCATTCATTGGAAAGTAGTCGTCAATTGCCTTCCCCAGTTCATCTCGGAAAACCACATCTTGAAGCTCAGTCCCTTTAAACCTGCACGGTAGTCTCCCCCGATCCGCCACCTCAACCGAACTTCCAGGTAGACCAGGGCATGATCAGAGAGAGTGCGAGCCAGGGTCCAAACCCCTGATACCTGCCCCAGAAGAGCCTCAGACACCAGAAAATAATCCAGTTGTGCAGCCGAATTGTGTGGTGCAGAATAATGAGTGTACTGGCACACCCCGGGGTTACGCACCCTCCAAACATCCGGCAATCCCCAGACCTGTTGCATACCCTGAATTCTAACCGAACACCGGCTGCGAGAGTGGTGCCCAGTGCGATCCAGAGAGGGGTCAAGCACTGCATTGAAGTCCCCGGCCCATAGTACCTCCCCCGTGGATATATCCGCCAATTGCCGCTCAATCCACTGTAGTGAGTCAATCGTATCCTGGTTAGAGCCATAATAACTAATAAATGTATACAGCCTCCCCTGCACAAGCCCATGGAGACTAAGCGCCCGTCCCTCCTGATCCCTCAATACCTTGACCAGTCGAAATCCCACCGACCTAAGCACCAAAATAGCCATCCCCCGGGAAAATGAGGAGTAAGACGAAAAATATCTGTGGCACCCCCAGCATTTACCAAACTTCGCCTCTGAGTTTCCTGAAGAAAGGCTACCTCCACCCGATGACGTTGCAAATATTGTAGAACTTTACGGCATTTCGGCAGATCGTTAAGGCCCCGCACATCCCAGGATAAAAGCCTAAGTGACTCCATCACCAAGCGACCAGAAATTCATCATGCCAACAACCACCGACCCCCAACAGCGTTGTGTGTCCCGTGCCATGACCCCCTTAACCAACACCCAAAACCCCCCCAATCCCCCCGCCCCTAGCGACAACTCCCCAATTTATCGGTGTCACCCCTGCATCCTGCCCCCCCAAACACCCACCCAACTCCCTCCCTTAACGTGCCAGAGACCCCAATTGTCAGGCACCCCCAACCCCAACAACATAAACAACCAGCTTTCGTGCTAAGGGTTCTACCAGCCCGACCCCCCGGCATCCCCTCGTTATTTCACTGACTCATTCCACAGAAAGCAGTCCCGAGGATCATGTCAGCGACCACGTAACAAGCCCAACAGTTCCAACCCCGCAAACCAGCCCAATGTAACGTCTCACCGGGCAGGCTCCTCCGGTAGCATATCCAAAGAGGAGGCCGCTTCTCCCGGAGATTGAAAGAACAGCGCCTTGGCCTTATGCTCCACACGGAGCTTCGCCGGGAAGAGCATAGCATACTTAATGTTCCTGGCTCTCAGCCGCTTCTTCATGTCAAAAAAGGTTTTCCGAACAGCTTGCACCTTATCTGAAAAATCCGGAAAGGACCTGATGACATCCCCCTTATAGGACACAGTGCCCCTCTCCCGTGCCTTCCGAAGAATAGTGTCCCTGTCCCGATAATTCAGGAGGCGAGTTATCAAAGGTCTCGGTGGAGCTCTTGGAACCGGCCTCCTGCCACTCGGTATCCTATGAGCCTTCTCCACCACACACACCGGAGAGAAGCCCTCCGAGCCCAGCGCTTCCCTCAAGATGTCTTCCACCATGCTTTCCATATCCCTTCAGTCCACCGACTCCACCAATCCAACAATCCTCACATTGTGCCTCCTCGACCGTGACTCAAAGTCCTCCTGTTTCTCCCGTAGTTCCTTCAGGACCTTCTGCACCTGCACCATTGCTCCGGACACCGAGTTCGGAGCATCCTCCACCCCGGAAATCCGTTCCAGCGCCTCGTCCAGCCTCTCCACATGCTTATCTATCCTGACCTGCATATGATCTACCTTGCAGGTCAGGGTGTCCAGTTTCCCATCCAGAGACTGAATCCCGGACTGCAGCTGCAGAAGCATAGCTTTGATATCCTGAAGAGCTGAAGAGGGATCTGTTCCGGCCGTCAGGGCACCTTGTTCCGAGGAATACACCATCGTTCCTCCGGGCTTAGCCTAAGCAGGTGCCTCAAAGTGTAGCTTAGTTTGATGCTTCCCACTCTTTCCCTATTTTGACATGGCAGGCAAAGAGGGACAGGAGGGGGGCAAAGGTCCCGCTAACAGAAGTGCACCCGGAACAAAGCAGCCCCCCCTCACACCTGCAGGCCCCTCCCGGAGCCACCACTGCGCTGGCTGGGCCTCTCCGCCACCAGGCCGCGAACCACAATGCAGGAGGGGCCAGGCGCCAAGCGGTTAAAGCGCCACCAACAGATGTACTGCTACTCACGGTCAGCAGGCTCGGTCCAAGCATACAGGTATACCGAGGGTTACAGGGTAGTCAGGTCGTTCCACCCGTGCACAGGACCTCCAAGCTCAAGGGAGCACCCAGGCCCCCGCTCCGCTCCCGAAGCCACTGAAACAGTCCACTCCCCAACCTTGTCCAGAGCTATCCGCGTGTTCCTGGAGCGTCCACTGCAGGACCAGTTCTTCCCAGCGTTCATGCCTCTCGGCCGTGGAGAGGGATCCCCCAGGGAACACGGCCACCTCTCAAGTGGCGCCTCCCCACACACCTCCACCGCGGGGATCCCAGCCGCAGGGGCACTCCAGCAGTGCCGCGTCGCCGTGTCACCACCGCGGCCCGGGGGAATCCACTCTACCAGCAGCACCGCTCCGGCAAACCTCCTCCCGGGCCGCTCGCACCGCCATCTCCATTCCTTACCGCAGCCGCGGCGCCCCTCTCCAAGTTTCCGGGTGCCCCTCTGTAGGGCCCCGCAGCCGCACCGACACACGGCGGTCGCCCGCCCGTACAGACCAGGGCGGTGCCAATGGCTTCCCGCGTGGCAAGTTCACTCCTCCCAGGCCGATCTGCCTCCGCGCCACACCAGCACACCTTCCCTCGGGTCAAGTCGGAGCATGCAGGGACCAAGCAGGTACCAGCGCTGACTCGCCGCAACAAGTGGCGAAAAACACCTCACAAGTCTGCAGGATTTCGTGCCGGATAGCCGGGGGTGCCGAGGAGCTTCACAGACCTTCGGCCATGCCGATCGGGCTCTCGAGCGCCCTCCCATCCATAGAGGGTTAATCTTCTCTGCACGGCACCAGACAGAGAACCTCTTCCACTTATGTCCGTAGCACTTGAGAATTGAGGACGCCCTTGCCTTTGCAAGTACCTCTCTGCAGTCAGCCGGGATATCGTACCCTCCAAACTCTAGTGCTGCAGGAGCCAGGCCTGCAAGTTCAGCAACTCCGGGTCGTGATGAAGTATGGTGCCTCCTTCTCTGGAGAGAAGATCCATGTCCATCGGCAGCTTGACTGGTGGGGACGCTGACAAGTCCAGAAGGTCTGGGAACCAGATCTGCCTCGGCCACGCTGGTGCGATGAGGATCATCCTGCACCGGGACCTCTTGAGCTGGTTGATGAGTCGGAGCAGCAACGGCAACGGAGGGAACGCATATAGGAACAGGCCGTCCCAGGGGAACGAGAAAGCATCACCCATGCTCCTCGGCTGGGGAAAGCTGCTGGCGAACCTCTGGCACTTGGAGTTTGTCGCCGTCGCAAACAGGTCGATCTGCGGTTTTCCCCATCGTCGGAAGAGTCGATCCACTTGATCCTGACATAGTTCCCACTCGTGGCACGAGCGCAGCTCCCTGCTGAGTGAGTCGGCGATGGTGTTCTTTATCCCTGCCAGATGACAGGGCACCAGAAACATCCCTTGGGCGACGGCCCAATGCCACAGATCCTGGGCTTCCTTGGAGAGGGCTGGGGATCTGGTTTCTCCCTGCTTCCGGATGTAGAACATCGTGGTGATGTTGTCGGTGAAGATTCTCACCACCTTGCCCTTGAGGGACAGGAGAAAGGACCTGAGGGCCCAGAACACTGCACAGAGCTCCAGGATGTTGATGTGGAGCGTCTTCTCCTCCGGGAGCCAAAGGCCTCTCACGTGAAGTTCTCCGGTGCGCGCTCCCCATCCTTCCAGGGAGGCATCTGTCGTCACCGTTATCTGGTGGGATGGGGTCTGAAAGTCTGTGCCCGCCGTCAGATGAGCGCGAGTGCCCCACCACCGGATTGCTCGTCGGAAGGTCTCGTTGAGCGGGATCCTGTCCTCGAAGCTGCCCGTCGCTTGGATCCAGCGGGCATCAAGGAACTCTTGCAGAGGGCGCATCCGAAGCCTGCACAGGTGCACGAGATATATGCAGGAGGACATCATCCCGAGGAGGGACTTGATGGACCTCACCCTGGCCACGTCCGTGGCCAGCAGACGCTGCACCTTGCCCAGGATGTCCTTCGTCCTTTCCTCCGACGGCGATGCCAGACGCGCCACTGTGTCGAGCTTGGCTCCCAGAAACAGTGCGACTTGCGACGGGACCAGGTGGGATTTGGGAAAGTTGATGGAGAATCCCAGGTCCGTGAGCAGCTGGACGGTCTTCGCTGTGTGATCGACGGCGAGCTCCCTTGTCCTTGCTCGGATGAGCCAGTCGTCCAGGTAGGGGTAGACGTGGATCCCCTGCAGGCGCAGCCGCACCGGTGCGAGCCACTTGGTGAACACCCTGGGTGCCGACTTCAGTCCGAACGGGAGGGCCTTGAACTGGTAGTGCCGTCCTTGGACCACAAACCTGAGGAACTTTTGGTGTCCTTTTAGAATGGGGATGTGGAAGTACGCATCCTCCAAATCCGACGACGACAGGAAATCGCCCTCCTCCAGCTGTCCCAGCACGTGCTGGATGGTGACCATCTGGAACTTCTGTACCTTGATGTACCTGTTCAGTCGTCGCAGGTCCAGGATGGGGCGCCATCCTCCTGTCTTCTTTTTTACGAGGAAGTACCTTGACTATACTCCGGAGCCCCGGAGCCTCTTCGGGACGAGCTCGATGGCACCTTTTTTGAGCATCACCCTTACCTCCAATAGCAGTTGAGGGACGTGATTTTCCTTCCTGGCTACGGGTGGAATGCCGGGGCACTTTTTTAGAAATTCGAGGGCGTGCCTCTGGGCCAGGGCGTCCAGCACCCAACGGTCGGTGGAGATGGCCTCCCACACGCTGACGAACTTCGCCAGCCGGCCTCCTACTGGGGTGCTTCGGTGGGGGCCCGAGACTGCTGTCGGTTCAATCATGCTTGGAGGACGCCTTGCCGCCTTGGCCTCCCTGGCGAGGACGGCGGGGTCCACCCGACTTGCCTCGTCCTCTATAGGCTTCCTGCGACGAGGAGCGGGCCGCTTGGCGGTACGTAGAGGAGCCACCGCCGAATCCCTTGGAGGCACCCTGCTTGCCTTCGGTGCTCCGAAAGGACGGCCTTCGTTGCCGGAGAACACCTAGGGCCTTAGCTGTCTCCGTGTCCGCCTTGATGGCTTGGAGGGACTCATCCACTGTATTCCCAAACAGATTGTTCCCGTCGAACGGCATGTCCAAAACCTTGGCTTGTACATCCTGGCGGAAATCCGTCGCCTTTAGCCAACCTCGTCGTCTAAGGCAAATGCCGTTGCCTAGCTGGCAGAAACCAGTGTCGGCAATGTCCGTTGCCACCGTAATGGCGTGGTCCGACGCCACTTCACCTTCTTGCAAGATCTCCAGGGCCTCGGCCCTCTTGTCATCCGGTAGGAAGTCCAACAAGGGGGCGATCTTGTACCATAACTCCCTGTCGTAGTGGGCCACGATCGCGAGGGCGTTGGCCGCCTTAATCGTTGTTGCCGTTGACGGGATAACTCGTTGTCCCATTGCGTCCAGCTTCTTTCCTTCGCCGTCTGGCGGGGAAGTTGACGTTGAGGCCGATGCCCTCCCCGCTTTCTTCTTGGCCGCCGCTGAGACGACCGAGTCAGCGGTCGGTTGTGCCCTAAGGCACAAAGGGGCCGCGTCAGGGACCCGGTACTTCTTCTCGTACGGATCCCTCTTGGCAGGCGTCGTAGACGAGTTCTTGAGAAGGGTGATACCTTCGTCCCAGATGTCATCCAGTAGAGGCACGGCGAGGACTGTCTTCCTCTTGGCCTCGCGCCGTTGGTAAAGGAAACCTTCCTTCTTCTTCTCTTCGGGGCAGAGCTGAAAAAGGTCGGATGCCCTGGCGACCATTGCATGGAAAGATCCGATCTCGTCGGGCGGGGAGGCCCGGGCTGGGGGCGATGGGAGTTCCGTCCCGTCGTCACCGCCGTTGGTACCCGTCGTGTCCGTTCCCGTGTCATCCCCAGGGACGGGGGACGTGGGTAAAGGCTGAGCAGGCCGCGAGGGCTGAAAAGGCGGGGCTGGATGGATCTGTCTTCTCTTGTTCGGGGGGCTTCCCACCGGGCCTGGCTCCGGCTCTGGCTCCTCCGTCGAGCTTGGTTCCGGATCCTCCGTCGGTGGTAAGGGCAATCTCGTCCTTATCTCCGAACATAAGGATTGTATCGCCAACGAAATGGCCGCCGGGTTATCCTGCGGCTCCGGAAGCGACGGGAGCGACGGGTGACTAGGACCCTCACCAGTGCCGCCGTCGCTCTCGTTGTCACCTTTGTCGGGATCCCTCCTGTGGGGACGGGCCTCTTAGACGCCCTCGTCGAGGCCCTCTAAGACTTCTACCAGCTCCTCCTTGGATGCTGTGTCCGTGTCAACAATGGCCACCGGCCCCCCCCTCTTTTTCCGCCGGTGTCTTCATGGGGGTGTTTTCGATGGGTCTGAAAGAGGCTTCCCTCTGCGGAGGCAGGGAGACTCTGGGCCCCGAGGTCGCCTCCACTGGTGTAGCCTCCACAGGCTGCGCCAGGGCCTCCGCGACTTCCTCGATAGAGGCCTTGGCAGGTGAATCAAGGCCTTCACCACCTTGGGCGTGCTTGAGGCCTTCACCTTGGGGGGAGGGTCACCGCCTCGCTCCCCCTCGGCTGAAACCTTTGAGATCGACCGGGGCCTCTCCAGAATCTTACCCGGGTTCTCGGATTTCCTCTTCCCCGAACCAGAGCGTTGGCTCGTGGTTGATGGTGCCTGGCAGCCGAAGAGCCCGACCGTTCGGCGCTCCCGGTGCCCGCGGACTCGCAGTGCTTTGCCTTCTGTTGGGTCCCCATCGCCGGGGCACCCTCACAGGACTTAGAAGACCGCTCGGACTTCTTCTTCTTCTTCTCACCTGACGGGCTCTTTCCTTCCAGCCAGTTGGAGAGACGAAGGTGTCGGTCCCTGATGGTCCGTTCCGACATGTTCCTGCAAAACGCACAGTCCTTCTCCACATGCGTTTTGTACTCATGAAGGCAGTAGAGACATTTCGAGTGCTCGTCCTCCTTCAACACATTCTGCAGCTGGCATCCAGGGCAAACCTTGAACAGCTTTCCGGGCGTCGAGCTTCCTTTCTCCTGGGCCATGTTCGGGTAGGCCGCAGAAACTTCTGGAATCCTCCAAGAAGCGTAACTCGACGAAATCTTCACCCTTGAGGGGCGTAGAAAAATCCAACACGGATCCCTGTTAATCGGATGTAGAGACGGTGGAGCTTGAGGCTCTATTTGACCGAAAAAGGAGAAATTGTCTTTGTAAAAACGCGAAAACGCAGCAAAAGCTCGAGAGCTAAACACGAGGACTCCCAACACTTGAGCGTGCAGTAAAAATCTGAAGATGGCTGCCAGAGGCGGGGCTTAGGGAGAGGGCAGTCATTGGCTGGGGGCAGTATGACCCAGAGACCAGTGATTGGTTACTACTGAGAAAGACAGATCAGAAACGAAACTCATACTGATTTTTTCTTTACCGAGGATTCCCGGCCTGACAACGGGGAATATTCATGAGCATGTGAATCCATGCCGGACCCCATGCTGGAGAAACCCAGTTATTCTTGAGGGTGTTGAACATAATTTGTGCTTTACACCCAACAATGTACTTACTTCCTTAAAAAGATTATTTACAAAAATGTGTGCCGTTATCTGACCATATGATGTAACATATGCCCCACCTTAAGAAAACCTCCTGTACTAAGAATTTGGCAACACACTTCACGTCTGGGTATGGACATGGTCCAGCTTCCACCCAGCTTGAGAATGGACAAACTATTACAATCAGATATCTTGCTCCATTGCATCTTTCCCCCATATCCGCTAGTCAATGTGGCGCTCCCTAAATGGGCTCAGAGGACGCGGTAGTGTTCCTCGCAGTGTTCTGAGAGTCATTCCTGAATGTTATGTTTGGCACGTTGTGCATTCCACTGTGAACTTTGACAAATGTTCCTGTAAATTTGGAACAAACCAGTGTTCCTGTATTTCAGCTGCAATGTGTTGTTTAGTCACATGCGTCGGGAAGTGCAGTTGTTGAAACGCTATTTCTAACAATTCCACCGGCATTACTACCTTCCCGTGAGCTCCTGTCGCCATATTAAATCTGTTGGGGATTGTTTACATCCTCTTTTTCCCCATAATTCGTGTTCTTTCATAGGTGTACGTTTTTGGAGCTCTATTATTTGGGCAATTGGTGTATGACTGTATCCCTCTTCTGCTGTATCTGTACTTGACCTTTCTATAATGCACTCCACTGCTTGGGGGATATTAAAATAAGCTGCTTTTTTTCACGGCGGCGTCTGTTGCTGCGTTCCCAAATGAGATTGCATCCGTGTTATTGGTATGTGCTTGGCACTTCACCAATGCTACCACTGACTGTTCTGCTAATGCTTCTATTAGCTCATTCAACAGGGCTGCATGCTGTATTGGTGAACCATCTGCCCTTCGAAACCCTCTTCACCGCCAACGTGACAATCCTGAGTGCACTGTTGTTGCATATGCTAAGTAAGAGTATATTGTTACAGCACACCCTTTGGCTGTATGTAGCGCTTCAATTAGTGCTATCAGTTCTGCTGCCTGCGCTGAATAATGTGAGGGGAGGTGTTTTTGTACAATCACTTCATACTCCTCTTCCTCCATTCTTACCACTGCCGCCCCAACATGTTTTTCACCTGTCTCGCGGTCTATTGATGCTGACCCATCTACAAAGTATATTTCTCCCTCCTGTAGTGCATTTTCGCTTGCTTTAGGAATGGCATCTTCTTCTCCTTCATACGTAGCACAACCGTGTTCCTGTATGTCTTCTACTGTGCATGGTTCAGCGATGAATATGGCTGGATTCACTGCCTTGCATCTTACTACGTGAACATTTGGGCTTGATATTATTATTTCATATGCTGTTGCCCTTTGTGTGGATCTTTCTAAAATGGCAAACAGTGAATGTTCTGCATATAATGTCACTGAGCAACCCATCACGATGGTGACGCTTTTTTCTATGGTGAAGGCCGCTGCGGCGAGAGCTTGTTTGCACGCGAAGTGGCCCTGCATTACTGAATCTAGAGTACCGCTGTAGTAGGCCAATGGCTTGTGGCCTAATGATGTTTTTTGTGTCAGAACTGCTGTCATTAAAATTCCATTGCAGTGTGAAAACAGGTAGAACTCCCGATCATAATCAGGGTTCACTAAAACTGGTGCATGCGCAATGAGGTCCTTTAACTTGAAATACTGTGTTATCATCTCTTGTGTCCATTTTAATGGAACGTTGCCTTTCTGTGCTTCTTTTAAAGCCTGTAATAGTGAGCGTGTGTCTGCTGCATAGTCAAGTATCCATGTGTGACAGTAATTACAAATCCCAAGGAATTTGTGCATTTCTTTCACTGTTTTAGGCATTACTAGGTGGCGTATTGCTGCTGCTATGTCTGATATTATTCTTTGCCATCTTTTGAAATCAATTGTCCCAAATAGAGTACTTCTTCTAGGCAGTATTGTAGCTTACTTGTGTCCACTTTGCCCTGCACTGCTCTTCACTCTTGCTGCAAATGAGAAAGTCATGTATGTATTGAATTATCATACTCTCTACATTGATGTTACCAAGATCTTCATGCAGTATTCTGTTAAAGATGCTGGGGCTCTCACAGTACCCTTGTGGTAGTCGACAGTGCTCATATCTGTTTCCTCCCAATGTGAATGCGGTGAGGTATTGGCAGCTTGTGTTAGGGAGAATTCTCTGTTTAGGCTGAATTTCCTAACCTAGTGAGTCCCCCAGCAGCTTTGCTGGATTTTTGGGGTTTATTTTTTTTTCTCCTGCCAAGAGTGAGACTCTTTTACCCTCACTCTTGGGCATGATTTGAGTGTGTTTCTTTGAATCTAGATGTGTTTAATGGGCTATGGGGTCTTTTACTCCCTAGGGCTTCATGTGTTTTTGTGATGTGTTAAACAGCACCCTCAGTGCAGTGACACAGGGGTGTCATAGTGACCCCCCAGTATATACTCCATACCCTGGGACTGACTACTATATCCCAGGGCATGTAAAGTCACCATTGACTTTACTAGTCTTAAATTCTGAACAGAACCAGTACAAACCATCATATTGTGGACGTACTGGCTGGGGCAATTCAATTGCCCCGGGGTCAGTTAGTCGAGGGGGCACGTCTCCGTCCCCCCTGATTGAGTTTTGGCTGGTGGCAGTGGATACTACTTTTTATATTCAACCGCAAATATTTTCCTATGGGATTTCCCATTGTTTTAGGCTACTATCTTTATTTAATTATTTACGGTAGCTTCGAACATACCGCCGGTTTATTTAATTAATATTAATTCTCCGGTTGGTATTTTTTGCCAAAACTTGATTCTAAAATGGCGTTTGTGTTCTCTTCTGTGACTCCAACCCAAGTCGAGCCCTTTGTTCCACTTTTTGGCAGGCTTCTCCACAGAAGCCCTCCAAAGTGGTGCCACTCTGTCTGGGGTACTTAGGAGGGGTGGAGGGGAATTTAGGTACCCTGGACTGAGTTGCCTAGGCAACTCAAGTCGCACTCCATCCTCATTGGCCCAAGTGGTGAGCCGGCCGGCTCACCACTTAGCATGTTTGAGTGACAGCTAGGCTGAGTGAATGGGGGTTTGCTGCATAAAAGCAGGGCTTTGGGGACTGGAACTTCAGAAGTCGCCACAGGACCTAAGAATCCGACGAGGGAGAAGCTGAGCCGACCTGCCACGACACCACCACCGGTGGAGCCCTGCTGGACTGCCTCACCACTTTTCCCAACGACAGAGGAGATCTCCCGCCGGAGAGTCTTCTTCCTTTGACTGGTGGGGATAACCAGTTTCACCGTCTTTTCGCCTTCCTGACGTACCTCGTGGCCGCCTTGCCTGTGCCAAGCACCCCGGCAACCGGGATACCACGTTTTACCACGACCGCGAATCAAAGGTACCACCTTTAACCGGAAGACTCTGCGGCTGGTTTCTTCCCTGGTAGTGCAACGACCTTCATCTTTCCTCCAAGTCGAGATCTTCTCTTCCCCTGGACGACGACGCAACTTGCACCCACTACCAGGAACAACTGCCACCGTTGGAGGATCCTTCCCACTTAAGGTACCGTGTCCCGCCTGGCTTCCCTTGCTACCAACTGTACAGGGTAGATTTAGCCCCCGGCTTTCGAACCTGGGTTAGCCTGGGACACCCTGGCTAAACTTTCCTAAGCCTCTCTAAACTCTTTTTGAACCCTCTGCAAGACTTTCTAAGCCTAGCGTAACTGTGTGATCTTGGCCGCATTTGTGCTCTACTCTCTCTAAGAATGGGCCCAGCCTTTGGACTTTGGCTCACCAGTGACTTTTGCTCTTCTGCCTTGCTATCAGTGTTCCTGAATCTTAGAGTGGTGTACCTTTCCATATTCTGTCTTTTTCCCTCCCTTTCTCACAAACTTATCAGAGTGAAATCTAGTTAAGCGCTCACCTCTGTATGAAAATAAGTGGTGTTTTACTGTGATTTATCCGATAAGGGAAAAGGGGTGTATATATTACAATAGTAACTGTGTTTAGAACATTTTACAATAAGAGTGCTGGAGTGTTTCAAACTGTATGTTTTTAAATAAATAATTATATACTTTGATACCAAAGCTCTGGTCAGTGTTTGCTTGTATTATTGTGTCTGGGTACCTATTGTGTATACTTTGCATACTGCCTAACTCTTCTTGAGGGAAGTCTGACTGCTCAGCCACAGCTACCAGGTAAATCTGGGTGGTACAGACTGCTACCAAGTGGGTTTACTGCCAACACCTGTAGTCTTAAATATTTTGCAGTGGTCCCTAAGGGAACTGCACAGGTTTCTGCCTAACACTGGTGTACAGCGGTGGGATTTGTATTGAGTATACACTTTAAAGTGCTTGAGGATACCTTAGTACAACTAACCACAAAGCTTAGCACTGAAAAAGTAATCTTTCTAACGTGTCAACTATGGAAACTTATAGTCAAGGGTCCCTTGCTACAAAAACTGCTGATTGTTTAAGAGTATTATGTAAGCATAAGAACCTCCTGACTAAAGGCAAGAAAATGGAATTAATAGGAAGGTTGTTAGCTAACCAAAGTCTGGATGATGGGTCTGAGGAACCTACCATGCCAGAAAATGCAGATAACAGTATAGAAATTGATATTGATCAAAATGTTGATAATCTTGAGGAAGAGTCAGAAGAGGAGGGTGAGGCTGCTGTGACTGTCCCCCCTAGGCCTCTGTCTGCTCTACCTGCTGTACCTACTGGGCCTTTGCCAAGTCCCACACTTAGTCCTCAATATCTCGAATTAGAGAAAATGAAACTTGAACTAGAGTTCAAGAGACTGAATACTCTGGCTGAACAGAGACATCAGGAAATGAATCAAGAACTAAGGCTAAGGGAAATGGAGCTCAAGCATGAGCTAGAAACGAAGAAATTAATTGTCGAAAATGCTTCTCTCTCTGGCTCCTCTAGAAGTTCCAGTCCTAAAAGACCCCGGATGCCTAAAGAATTGGTTGGTATGTATGAGCCTAAGTTGGATATGTTGGATTGGTTGTCTCTGTTTGAATATAATCATGGGCTCCAGAACATCACAGGAAATGACTTACTCACCTGGTTGTTCTCTAGGCTTCCCCCTGTTGCAACTGATGTGGTAATGAAGTTGGGGGAGGAGGATAGGAAAGAGTATGAATGTGTGAAACTAGCTCTGATAGCTAGATTTCGGAAGACCCCTTCCCAGTATCTTAAGGGGTTTAGAACCCTCAAAAAGCATGATGGTACACCTTGGGCTACCTGGGTGAGTGAAGGGTTGAAAAACATAGAGGGATGGATTAAGGGTTACAAAGTTAACACTTTTGAAGGTATGAAGAATCTTTTTATGCTGGAGTCAATTTATGATGCCTGCTCTCCTGAGCACAGACAGCACTTGGCTGATTCAAAGGAATTAGATTCCCGAAAACTAGCTAAGGCTGCTGACTTGTGGGTTGCCAACAGGGCCACTCACAAGGATTCTGGGGTAACTCAGAAAAAGGATGAGGGGAAACAGCCTAAAAAGGACTCCAAAGAGAATTCTAATACCCCAAACAAAACCAGAAGGGTAAGCCACCAGGGAAACCACAGCAGAATAGTGTCTCCTCTGGTGCCAAACCAGAGGAAGGTCAGAACAAGCCTCCATTCCAGAAGGCATTTGGTAAATGCTTTGTTTGTGCCTCTACTGACCATGTGAAAGGAGATCCCAGAAGCAAGGGTAAACCTTAAGGGATCCAACTTGCCTCCTTAGCCTTCGCTCCAGAAGAGGAAGTCCCAATGGCAAGTGGAAACTTTCTACTGCTGGCTGATGAACCCATTGGAGCCTCAGCCAGTGTTTCTTTAGTCCCTCTGGGGTTGTGGGAACAACAGAATTTAGATGTGTATAACTCTATCCCAGATAATACTAAAGAGTATTATAAAGACAGTGTCCAGGTGAATGGTTAGGAGACTCCTGCCATTAGAGACACTGGGGCCAGCATAACTGTGGTGGATGAATCATTTTTCAAGGCAGAGGATGTTGCTAAGGCACCCAAATGCCTCACCAAGTTCGCTGGAGGGTCTGTGCAGATGTGTCCCCAGTTACCAGTTCTCATCCAGTGTAGTGACATGGCTCCAAAAATGCCTGTCAGTGTACAATGTGAAGTGCCAGGTAGGGTTCTGTTGGGTAATGACCTGAAAGCTCTTGGAGTTGTGTCACATACCCCCAGACCACCTAGTAAAAGGTTACAGGAGCTCACAAAACCTGCAAGAGAGAAAACCCTGCGAGGGTTATCTCAGGAGATGATGACAGAGATCACTCCTTTACCACTGGAGCAACTCACTGCAGTAACTACCAGATCAGGAGCCAAGGGGCAACCCAAGACTCCTAGGAAAACGTCAGCAGCAAGCACTCCAGTGCTTCCAACAGTTACACCTGTAACTCCACCTCCAGCTGAGGCTGAGAGGGAGGTACAACCCTGTATGGTTGAACTAGACTCTGAAGAAGAGCTAGTGGGAGGCAAAGATTTTATTGGAGATCTAGACCCTGAGGACCATCCTGAGCTGCAGTCTTTACTGGCAGAAGGTGGGCCCAGCAGGGCAGCTTTTCGTAAGGGAAAAAGAGAATGTCCAACTCTGGAGGGTCTCCGCCAACAGGCAGCTGCTCAGGCTGATGGGCAAGAGCCTGGGAAGTATAGGTTGCACTGGGAAGATGGCCTCTTCTACAGTGAACCCACTGAGTCTGAACCTGGAGACTACAAACGCCTTGTAGTACCTCAAGAAAACAGACAACAGTTCTTGCACTTAGCCCACGAGATTCCTTTGGCTGGTCACTTGAGCTTCAAGAAGGCCAAGGAAAGGCTCTCACTCTACTTCTATTGGCCAACAATGGGGGCAGAAGTAGATAAGTTTTACAAGAGCTGCCATACCTGCCAAACTTCTGGTAAGGTCGGTGCCAAGAATGTGGCACCCTTAGTGCCTCTCCCAGTTGTAGGAGTCCCATTTGAGAGGGTCGGGATTGACATTGTTGGTTCCTTGATCCCCCTACCTCCTCAGGGAACAGGTTTATCCTTGTTGTAGTAGACCATTCTACTAGGTACCCTGAGGCAATCCCTATGAGAACTGTTACGGCTCCGGCTGTGGCTAAGACCCTCCTCGGTATTTTTACCAGGGTTGGGTTTCCCAAGGAAGTAATATCCGACAGGGGATCAAACTTTATGTCCCACTACATGAAAGCCATGTGGAAAACCTGTGGAGTTACTTACAAGTTCTCAACCTCCTGCCACCCCCAAACCAATGGGTTGGTAGAAAGATTTAATAGAACCATGAAGAGCATGATAGGTGCTTTAGAGGAACCTCTGAAAAGAAAGTGGGACCTTCTACTGCCATGCCTTCTCTTTGCTTATAGAAAAGTCCCTCAGGAGGGAGTAGGTTATTCTCCCTTTGAACATCTCTATGGCCATCCGGTCAGAGGTCCATTGGCCCTGATTAAGGAGGGGTTGGAAGCTGCTCCTCCCCTCAAGCCAGTCAGAGTGACTGACTATGTGATAGGTCTCCGAAGGAGAATGTCACACATGATGGCAGAAGCTAGTGATAACCTGAAAGCTGGACAAGCTTTGGTCAAGCATTGGCATGATCAAAAGGCTAACATGGTTGAGTTCACTCAAGACCAGCTAGTTCTCGTTATGCCCCCAACAAGGCAGAGGGCCTTGCAAGACAAATGGATGGGACCCTTCAAAGGTGTGGGAAAACTTGGAGAGGTTAACTACCTGGTGGATCTGGGCAGACCCAGGGAAGCTCCTAGAGTCTTCCACACCAACCGACTGAAAGCGTACATCTCCAGACCTGAAGTAGGAGCCTTGCTTCTAGCTACAGCAGCAGAGGAAGAAGAGAGTGAGTCTCTCCCTGATCTCCTCAGAGGTGTACCTTTAGATGAAAACATTGAAGGAGTCAATCTCTCTTCAGATCTGACACCTGAGCAACAAGAGGAGTGCAAATCTATGTTAAATCAGTTTGCCTCCCTGTTCTCACTCTCACCAGGCTTGACCCCTTGGGGACAGCACGAGAAACTCACTGGTGACTGTCTGCCAGTCAAAAGCAGAGGATACCGAATGTCAGAAAATGCGAGAACCCATATCAAGGGGGAGGACAAGAAGATGCTTGATCTCGGGGTAATAGAACCCTCTGCTAGTCCATGGTCTAGCCCAGTTGTGTTAGTACCAAAGGCAGGATCCAAAGACTTGAGATTCTGTGTGGACTATAGAGCTCTTAAGGGAACTGCACAGGTTTCTGCCTAACAGCTTGGGTCTAGTGGTATCGAGAAGAAGGCATTCGTCAGGTCCACTACAGTAAAGCAAGTAGCATCTTTAGGTATGTTACATAGAATTGATGCAGGATTAGGCACTAGTGGAAATTCTTTCTGTATGACGTCATTAAGTGGGCGTAGGTCCTGGATCATCTTCCAAGCCCCGCTCCTCGCTTTTTTGATCAGAAAAATTGCAATGTTACATGGTGACATGGATGGCACTATTATTGTTACGCTCACCTGGCTCCCACAGGGGCGTCGATCTGAACTGGACAGCTGTGGTCTCCACCAATGTGACGCGTAGTGCCGAGATGACGGACTGGACTGGCCCACCTAGCTTCGTTTGCTTGGCCCGTAGGAATATTCTTCTGCAAATGGAGAAAGGGAATTAACCACCCGTGGAGTTGAGCGTTAACCCCCCCCCCCCACTCCCGCTATTCTCCTCACTGATCAACTTTGATGTCCCCTCTTATAGTCTCACCTGATGGTTTGGAAAGATGAGCTCTCCATCCTGCATTGAGCGCAGGGGCGCGTAGATAACCAGTTGCTTCACTGGCTCGAAGGAATTGGTGAGTTCCAGAACAATATTGACTCTGAGATTCCCGGCAAGACGCCGTAAGTATGTCGTTCGTAAGAGTTCAAATGTCTGACTTTCACTCTGTCCGATTCCTTGCAGGTTGCAGCTTGACCCTAGTGAAGAGATCCTCGTGGCAACCGGTAATATTCAGGTAAGGATTTGTATTATCCAACACAGTTCGATAAAATAATGTCAATATGTAACCTGTTGCTTTCTCCCTTATTCAGGCGCTGAGAGAGGGTATGAAGTCTTGGGGAATAATGCCTCCGGCGGTAAAATCAGGTAAGTCTATTGTGGTGAGGAGGTTTCCCCTTGTTTGTCCCTTTGTTTCACCTTGCTGTCCTTTTGTTTCCCCTTAGGGGCCAGGGTTAGGCGAGGATGCAGTGGAAGCTGCGCTGACCCGTGAAGAGGAATAGTACCCCCGGTGGTAAAATCAGGTAAGTCTATGGGGGGTAACTAATATTGCCTCTGTGTATTCCCTTGGCTCACCTTGCTGTTCTTGTCTTCCCCTTAGGTGCCGGAGTGCGGCGGGAACATGCAGAAGGATGCGGTGGAATGTGAAGATGCTGCGAAGGCCGGTGAGTTCAGCGCGGCGCTGCAGCAGGCGAGGCGACGCGCATAAAATAACTTCTTTCTTCCAGCTCGAAGGCGCGATGGATCGGGAATTCAGGTAAGGATCAAAGGTATTGCTCTTGTTCTAATCTTTTCTCCTTCTTTCTCCCTTTTTCTAGGAGCTCCAGACTCGAGGCGGGCATGACAGAAGACTGGATGCAGACTTGCAGGCATGGTGAGCGTTACGCTGCTGGATGCAGAATAACGTGAAGCGTGTGCTGCTCTTCGGGCGTGGTTTAAATAGCCTCCAAAGTAGTCCCAGGTAAGTATTCCTCCCCAGCCTCACCCGAGTAAAAAAATAGTCCCTAGGTAAAGTCGTCGCTTCCAAGCCTCTTTTGGCTTGCATCTCTTGCAGCATGGTCTGCATCAGGTAAGTTTGCAGTATGGTCTGCATCAGGTAGTTTTAATCTATGAGCCTGGCACCTATGGCGCCAGGACTGACTCTCCATATGAGCCTGGCACCATAGACGCCAGGACTGCACCCAAATAGCCCCTAGCAGGGGTTGTTGGGCTTGCTTGGAATAACTTGATGCCTGCTTCCGGGGTTGCTGGACTTGGTCTGGGTCCCTTGGGGTAGGCATCATGACATCACTCCCCCCCCCCAAGTCCCCTCCTAAAGTCGTTCTTCCCTGTGGTTTCGGTTTGTCTGGGAAATTTCGGTGGAATCTTTTCACCAATCGGGGTGCATGAACGTGGTCACTAGGTTCCCATGACCTTTCCTGTGGTCCGTAACCTTTCCAGTCGATTAAATAAAAAAGTTTTGACTTTATCAGCTTGGAGTCCAGGATGTTCTTAACTTCAAATTCGGGTTCCCCGTCTATAAGAATGGAGTCTGGTGGCTTGGTTAATCTTGTCCCTGGTTGCACTGGCTTCAAAAGTGACACATGAAAGACGGGGTGATTTCGCATATTAGCAGGTAAGTCCAACTTGACAGCCACCGGGTTGATAATGGCCTTAATAGAGTAAGGTCCGAAATATCTGGGGTTAAAGGTCCGTGTTCCCTTTAGAGGTATATGTTTTGTGGCTAACCATACTTGGTCCCCTATCTTGTATTGTGGAGTATCACTTTTATGCCGATCAGCATCTTTCTTGTATTTTTCTTTCGCCTGTTTTAAATGTGCAGTTGCTTCCTTAAAGGCTTGTGTAATCGTAGCGTGCAGATGGTCCACTGCGGGCATTTCTAAGTGTTGGGGTGAGTCAAGGTCTGATGTTCGAGGATGGTGCCCATATAAGGTATAAAAGGGGCTTTGTCCAGTTCCAGAATGTACTGAATTATTGTATGCATATTCGGCGATCCAAAGAATGTCTTTCCAATTACTCTCAGTCTGATGTAACATACAACGCAGGTGTTGTTCGAGAGTCTGGTTGGTCCTCTCCGTTTGACCATCGTTTTGGGGGTGGTGACTGGTCGATAACCTCACATCGATTTGCTCCAATTGACAACATTGTTTCCAAAAATGTGAAATGAATTGACTGCCCCGGTCAGAGACCAATACGGACGGAAATCCGTGTATGCGAACAATGTTTTCGAGGAACTCCTTGGCCAGGATTGAAGCTGAAGGTTATCCCTTTAAAGGAATAAAGTGGGCCATCTTGGAAAAAAGATCCACAATAACTAGAATGGTGTTAAATCCATTGCATGGGGGTAGATCAGTAATAAAGTCTAACGATAAGGTGTGCCATGGTGTAGGCGGAATGTCTAAAGGTTGTAAGAGTCCAGCTGGTTTTTTCTTTTGACTTTTGTTTTGGGCGCAAATGCCACAAGACATCACACATGATTTAATATCCTTTCACCAGGTGGGTCACCAGAATTGTCTCTTAATTTTAGCTTCAGTTTTTGCAATACCTGGGTGCCCCTCCATTAGGGTATCATGATAACGGGAAATGACTAGCTCTTGTAGTTCCTTGGGTGGCAGAAATAGCCGCCCTTGGTAATAAGGCAGGTCATTGGTGACAGAGTAGCCCGGGCCTTTCTTTACCCAGTCCTGCAGGGCTGTATGATCAAAGAGTTGCTGGATCTTTACCTGAATGTCCTCTAGTGCCTGTAGAGTAGTCATGCCAAGAATCCTTTGTTCGGAAATTATAGGTACTGGTTCTGGGTTCACTTCTGCGCTCCCATCCCTATTCGTGATAAGGCGTCTGCTTTACCATTCTTACAACCTGGTCGATAGGTT
This sequence comes from Ambystoma mexicanum, assembly GCF_040938575.1. Classification (NCBI taxonomy): domain Eukaryota; kingdom Metazoa; phylum Chordata; class Amphibia; order Caudata; family Ambystomatidae; genus Ambystoma; species Ambystoma mexicanum. The sequence goes on along the minus strand of NC_090927.1, from coordinate 912,683,859 downwards.
ATCACAAAATCGAACTCGGCAAAGAACAATGCCCATCGGAGTTGGCGTGACGATTGGGCCTTGGTTGTCTTTAAATACTGTAAGTTCCGGTGATCGGTGATCACAGTAATGGTATGCCTGGCACCGAGAAGATAGTGCCGCCAAGTCTTGAAGGCGGATTTAATGGTTAATAACTCCTTGTCGGTTAACCGCATAGTTTAACTCGGGTGCCGAGGACTTTCTGGACCAAAATGCTACTGGGTGAAGCTGGCCAGTTTCAGGGTCCTTTTGAGACAGGACAGCTCCCATGGCTAGACTGGATGCATCAGTTTCCACTATGTATGGAAGTTCAGGGCGCGGGTGCTTTAATACAGGTGCAGATGTGAATTTCGCTTTCAGCTCTTGGAAGGCATTTTCAGCTTCTTCAGTCCACATAAAGCGTTTATTTTTTCGCAAGAGTGCTGTGATGGGATGTACAACATGTGAAAAATCCGGGATGAAATCTGCGGTAGAAATTGGCAAAGCCGAGCACGCTTTGTACTCCTTTAACTGAACTTGGTGATGGCCACTTAAGGATTGCGTCCACCTTTCGTGAGTCCATTCAGACTCCTTTTGGGGACAGGATAAACCCAAGGTATTAAACTTCTGTGGCATGAAAAACGCATTTTTCCAGTTTTGCATATAGTTTGTGCTGGCGCAATTTCTCAAGGACTGCTCGGACGTGCTTCACATGGTCAGATTCTGAAGAGGAGTATACTAGAATATCATCGATATATACGACAACACAAACGTCGATGAGTTCACGAAGGACATCGTTCATGAAGTATTGGAAGGCTGCTGGTGCATTGCACAACCCGAAAGGCATCACCTGGTATTCGAATAACCCATACTTAGTGTGAAAAGCAGTCTTCCATTTGTCGCCCTCTTTTACACGTATCAGATGGTATGCCCCCCGGAGATCTAACTTAGTGTATATGCAAGCGTCCTTCACTTGGTCTAGTAGTTCAGGGATCAGAGGCAATGGGTATCGGTTCTTAACAGTTATCTGGTTCAAAGAGTGGTAGTCTATACACGTTCTGAGGTCACCTTCCTTTTTGGGCAGAAAGAACAAAGCTGAAGATGCAGGGGACTTGGATGGGCGAATGAAGCCATTAGCAAGGTACTGGTCTAAGTATTGTCGTAGGTGAAGGTTCTCAGGTTCCGTAAGGGCGTAGATCCTGCTACAAGGGGGTTGTGCACCGGGTATGAGATCGATTTGACAATCATACAATCTGTGAGGTGGTAAGGTGTTTGCCTGTTCTTTTTGGAAGACATCCTGGAATTCTTGGTATTCTGGAGGTAGTTGCACGAGTGCTGTGGTTACTGTGGCCAGGCCTGCGCTCAGATTTTTCTTTGGGTAACAGGTTTGTGCACAATCCGGGAAGGTTATTCTCTTCTCTCGCCAATCAATACAAGGATTATGTGTTTCCAACCAAGGTATCCGCAGTATTATTTGGAACTGTGGGGCTTTGATTAGATCAAACACAATAGTCTCTCGATGCCCATCCTGACCCAATAGTGTCATCTATGCGGTGGAATGAGTTACAGGCCCAGAGGCAATTTCAGTTCCATCGACTGTGGTGATGACATCTGAGGTGGTTTTTCGGCAGAGAGGTAGATTCATCCTGGAAGCCAATTCGTAGTCCATAGAGTTTCCTATGACCCTGCTATCAATGTATGCCCTTACTCCGTGCATATGCGAGGGCTGCCTTGGATCTACAAGACCTCGGTATGATGAAATGCGAGGTCTGAGTATCCTTCTTCAAGCTCGGCAAGCGGACCTCTAAACTTGTTGGGCGTGCTCGTTTCCCGAGTCTGACTCCATATGGCTTTTATCAGCAGCTCCTACCACCTTCTTGGGTGGTTTTACAGAGAAATCCCGTAGAAAATGCCCAGAAGTTCCACAATATAGACACAATTGCATTTGCTGTCTCCTTTCTCTTTCCTTCTGGGTTAAGGGTGCTTTAACCCCTCCGATTTGCATGGATTCTGAAGCATCTGCTCCTTTGGGTTTAGCGTGGGTTTTGACCAACACCCGATTCTCAAACTTGGCTCGATCAGCCTTTCTGTTCTGAAATCTGTGATCTAACTGGACCACTAAGTCTATGTATTCAGCGCAGTCTTGAGGTGGGTTCACGACTTGGGGTTAGGCATCATGACAATTATCCCTTGTTGTAATAATGCATTTATTGTTTCTCGTATCCCTTCCTCTGCTTCTCTTGATGATGGGTACTGTTTTACTCTAGGCCAGGGGTGCACAACTGATTTTGACAGAGGGCCGAAAGTACCTTACATGAGGGCTATAGTGGGCTGAAAAGTAAATGTGGGCGGGGCGGTAGGCGGGGCGTGGCAGGAGGCTTTTTAAACCCCCAATTTGTACTAAACACATGGAAAAAGAATGTTTTTGAGGGGCAACGATTTTTATTTGCATTTCAAACTTACATTTTGTACTACACATTTTCCATTGTTATAATTTATTTCTATTTAGTTATTGTATCTCGCCTGTTTAATTAACTTATATATATATTTTATTGACCCTAGATTGGACATGCCATTATTTTGGACTGCTACAGATTGCTATTTGGGTTGCCCAAGAGGAGTATGGCCTTCGTTGAGTCAGGTTTCCTCAAAAAGCCAAAGATGAACATCTCCTAACTGTGCCTGTTTTAGCTTTATTATTGGGTTCACTCTTGGAGTGCAACACTATGCCCCATGGCACCTCAAACCCAACCAAACACTATGCCCCATGTCCCTCACCCCCAACCAAACACTATGCCCCATGTCCCCCTTACACCCAACCAAACACAATGCCCTATGGCCCCCTCACCCCCAACCAAACATTATGCCCCATGTCCCTCACCCCCAACCAAACACTATGCCCCATATCCCTCACCCCCAACCAAACACTATGCCCCATGACCCCCTTACACCCAACCAAACACTATGCCCCATAGCCCCTCACACCCAACCAAACACTATGCCCCATGGCCCCCTCACCCCCAACCAAACCCTATGCCCCATGTCCTACACCCCCAACCAAACACTATGCCCCTTGGCCCCCTTACACCCAACCAAACATTATGCCCCATGGCACCCTCACCCCCAACCAAACATTATGCCCCATGGCCCCCTCCCCCCCAACCAAACACTATGCCCCATGGCCCCCTTACACCCAACCAAACATTATGCCCCATGGCCCCCTCCCCCCAACCAAACACTATGCCCCATGTCCCTCACCCCCAACCAAACACTATGCCCCATGGCCCCCTTACACCCAACCAAACACTATGACCCATGGCCCCCTCACCCCAACCAAACATTATGCCCCATGGCCCCCTCAACTCCAACCAAACACTATGCCCCATGTCCCTCACCCCCAACCAAACACTATGCCCCATGGCCCCCTTACACCCAACCAAACCTTATGCCCCATGGCACCCTCACCCCCAACCAAACACTATGCCCCATGTCCCTCACCCCCAACCAAACACTATGCCCCATGGCCCCCTCACTCCCAACCAAACACTATGCCCCATGGACCCCTCACCCCCAACCAAACACTATGCCCCATGCCCCCCTCACCCCCAACCAAACACTATGCCCCATGGCCCCCTCACCCCCAACCAAACACTATGCTCCATGGTCCCCTCACCCCCAACCAAACACTATGCCCCATGGCCCCCTCACCCCCAACCAAACACTATGCCCCATGGCCCCCTTACACCCAACCAAACACAATGCCCTATGGCCCCCTCACCCCAACCAAACATTATACCCCATGCCCCTCACCCCCAACCAAACACTATGCCCCATGTCCCTCACCCCAACCAAACACTATGCCCCATGGCCCCCTTACACCCAACCAAACACTATGCCCCATGGCCCCCTCACACCCAACCAAACACTATGCCCCATGGCCCCCTCACCCCCAACCAAACACTATGCCCCATGTCCCTCACCCCCAACCAAACACTATGCCCCATGGCCCCCTTACACCCAACCAAACATTATGCCCCATGGCACCCTCACCCCCAACCAAACACTATGCCCCATGTCCCTCACCCCCAACCAAACACTATGCCACATGGCCCCCTTAAACCCAGCCAAACAGTATGCCCCATGGCACCCTCACCCCCAACCAAACACTATGCATCATAGCCCCCTCACCCCCAACCAAACACTATGCCCCATGGCCCCCCACCACCAACCAAACACTATGCCCCATGGCCCCCTCACCCCAACCAAACACTATGCCCCATGGCACCCTCACCCCCAACCAAACACTATGCCCCATGGCTCCCTTACACCCAACCAAACATTATGCCCCATGGCACCCTCACCCCCAACCAAACACTATGCCCCATGGCCCCCTCACCCCCAACCAAACACTAGGCCCCATGGCCCCCTCACACCCAACCAAACACTATGCCCCATGGCACCCTCACCCCCAACCAAACACTATGCCCCATGGCCTCCTCACCCCCAACCAAACCCCCCACCCCATGGCCCCCTCACCCCCAACCAAACCCCCCACCCCCAAATCAGCACACACAAACCAGCACCAATACAGACCCGAACCCCCACCCCCCCAACTCAGCACACACACAAACATGCACCCATAAAGACCCAAACCCCCCACCCCCCAACTCCAAACCCCCCACCCCCCAACTCAGCACACACACACTCTCAAGCATGCACCCATACAGACCCGAACCCCCCACCCCCAACTCAGCACACACAAACATGCACCCATACAGACCCGAAACCCCCACCCCCCCAAATCAGCACACTCTCAAACAAGCACCCATACAGACCAGAACCCCCACCCCCAACTCAGCACACACACAAAAATGCACCCATAAAGACCCGAACCCCCCACCCCCCCAACTCCAAACCCCCCACCCCCCAACTCAGCACACACTCTCAAGCATGCACCCATAAAGACCCGAACCCCCCACCCCCCCAACTCAGCACACACACTCTCAAACATGCACCCATACAGACCCGAACCCCCCACCCCCAACTCAGCACACACACAAACATGCACCCATACAGACCCGAACCCCCACCCCCCAACTCAGCACACAGAAAACATTCAAATCAAAACATTCATACACATCCGACAACCTCCCCCAACCCCACATCTCAACATACACACAAAATACATTCAAATCCAAACATTCATACACATCCGACACCCCCCCACCCCCGCATCTCAACATACACACAAAATACATTCAAATCCAAACATTCATACACATCCGAAACACCCCCCCACCCCCGCATCTCAACATACACACAAAATACATTCAAATGCAAACATTCATACACATCCGACACACACCCCCCACCCCTGCATCTCAACATACACACAAAATACATTCAAATCCAAACATTCATACACATCCGACACCCCCTCCACCCCCGCATTTCAACATACATACAAAATACATTCAAATCCAAACATTCATACACATCCGACACCCCCCACCCCCGCATCTCAACATATACACAAAATACATTCAAATCCAAACATTCATACACATCCGACACACCCCCCACCCCCGCATCTCAACATACACACAAAATACATTCAAATCCAAACATTCATACACATCCGACACCCCCTCCACCCCCGCATCTCAACATACATACAAAATTCATCCAAATCCAAACATTCATACACATCCGACACACCCCCCCCACATCTCAACATACACACAAAATACATTCAAATCCAAACATTCATACACATTCGACACACCCCCCAACCCCCATCGCAACATACACACACAAACATAAAGCAAAACAAATCCGACACACAAACACAAACAGACCACTTACCGGTGACGTGCTGGAAGGCAGGTAAGCGGCAGGTAGGCTGGAACTCTGGAATCGTACTACGGCTGGCGTGGTCCAAGGCTGAAATGCCTTCCGGCATCAAGCCTTATGGACCACGCCAGCCGTAGTGCTGGCCCTCCATTGGTTCAGCACACACGCATTACGTGGCTCGTAGGAGCGACGTGGTGCGTGTGTGCTGAGCCAATGAGGGCCAGTGTTTTGTCCGACCCGGAAGACAACAAAGTCTTTCCTAATGGAGGGCGGCCGCGGGCCGCCCTCCATTAGTAAAGTCTTTGTGCCTCGCGGGCCGGACAAAAGAGCATGGCGGGCCGCAACTGGCCCGCGGGCCGTATGTTGTGCACCCATGCTCTAGGTGGTATTGCCTGGTTTAAATTTTATTTTTATGGGTGTGACCTCCTGTAACTGCCCTACGTCATGGGGGCCCATGGTCCATAATACTGGCAGTACCTTTTCCATATCTTCCTCAAATATAGTGGGTGGCACATTGACACTAGCCATGAGAGGGTTGTGTATTTCTCTGTGTTGAATCATGATGTCACATGGTACACTTATTTCCATTATTATTCTTCATCAGTTACCTCACGTAGTTATGTTTGGGTCTATACACAGCACTGTTCTCCATTTGCAACCATGTGTGTCCAGTCCTATTACTGCAATACGTTTGCTTTAGACCTGTACCTCTTCCAGATCCATGGACAAAATTGTGCCGGGCAAAACATCTGTATTTACAATTGGGCGAAAGATGAAATTAGAGGGCACCTTCTACTCTTTTCGTGTTATCTCTGGTACTACCTGGGCAAGCACTCTGGTCCCATAAATGAACATGTCCATGTCTATGGGCACCGCGTTACAGCGACTTTGTTTGTCATGGTGCTTATCCTTAACATCACTCTCAATGGGCACACCCCTGGAGTGGAGCACACTATCCCTCGCTCAGTAAAGGATATGGTCATGTTCAATTTACTCAGGTCTCTTCCCAACAAATGTATTGGCGATTCTTCATGATATAGTAGAGGTACTCGCACCGTTCCCCCCCCACCGTTATGTCAAGATCTTTTGTGTAAGGAACTTTTAAAATAGCCCAAGAGAACCCTTGCATTTCCACATTTTTTCCCGAGAGCGGGAACCGGCCTTCCATGAGACACAATTTTTCAGCTCCCGAGTCCACCAAAAAGATGAATTGCTTGTTGCCTATCTCTGCCCCCACTAGTGGTTCCTCTTCTGCACGTAGGGTAGTGGATAGGACTGGACACACAAGTGCTTTCTGTGGGCTGTCCTAATCTGCATATGTCTTTGTTCCTGGAACGGAGAATACATTGTTCCTTACTACGGCTGCGCTCCAAAAAGGCGCCGGCGCGCCATTCGCAGATGTTGCAAAAATATTTGTGTTTGCGTTTCCCATAGCGTTCTGCCTTGCCAATTGTGGCTGCATACCTCTCTGCGGTGGTTGCCGTTTTTGTTGCATTTGTGGCTCTCTCTCTGTTGTCGCTCATTATAGCATTGTTCGTTCTGCCCACTCCCTCCCATTGGTAACCCTTAGGGACTGCCTGGGTGTGGGTGGCCATACTGCTGATCGTTTCCCATGTGTTGTAGCCCTTGGTAATAACCCATTAGTCACATTCTGCACTCTCTCGAAAAATGTCCCAACCTCCCGCAGATCCAGCATGACCCTTGTGGTTGAAACGCTCACCTGATACTCTGTGGGAGCGATGAGTCCCTCCGGTGTTTAATCTGCAAATGGGTCCTCTTCCCCACTCCAAACTGAGACTAGACAATCTGTCAAGACACACAAATAAAGGCTCAGTGCTCTCGCTAGTAATCTGGGACTTCCTCCCCCGGTGAACCTGTGTGTTATGAATTTAGGGCTCTAGGCTCACCTTTAGTGCTGGTCTGGCGTGCTCTCCATCCTGCTTTGGAGCAGGGGCGCTGATTCTTGGTTGGTTGTGCAGGGTAATCCGGGATAACCCAGTCGCTGGAATTGGCGGATTGTTCAAAAGCTCCCAGTTACCCCACTGGGGTTGCAGTTTATTAGTTCTTAGATTCCCAGTTACCCCACTGGGTTTGAAAAGTGCAGGTAAGTGTCAGATTCCCAGTTACCCCACTGGGTTTGAAATGCAGGTGAGTTCTCAGATCCCTAGTTACCCCACTGGGTTGTTATTGTTCAAGCTTAGGATGTGCCCAAGGGTGAGAGCTGATGTCTTTCTGTGCGGAGAGCCCACAAATAGTATTGCTGCCGGAACAAAGTTTTACTCACTGTCTGTGTTTATGTTTTCACAGGTGCTGACGGGAGCAGAGCACGCTGCTAGCGCCGTGGTGTGCTGAGACGGGATTGCAGAGCGGGTCCGGAAGCGCTCTGGTGTGCTGAGACGGGATCGCAGAGTGGGTCCGGAGACGAAGCGGTGTCCAGACGTACAGAAGCTCCAATAGCCGGAAACATGGTGTGCATGAGTACCCACCGTGATGTGCAGAAGCTGAATTGACAAAGCGGGTCCAGAACAGGATCAGGTAAATTGAAGACTGAAGTCTTCTTTCCTTGCAGGAATTCCGGAGCGCGAAGCACTCGTAGAAGAGCCGGAGCTGCTGGGAGCCGAGGTGAGCGTGTGAACAGTTTCTCAAACAAAACACGGACCTGTCTTTGGCATGGCTTAAATAGCCATCCACGCCCGAAGACTAGAATGCACAGAGTACAATGCTCAGTCTTAATGGAGTGCCATGTTGGGGAGGTTCTAGGTGCTATGATGTAATGAGGAGGTGTGCCCAGCCTGGAATGAAACTACCCTAGCCCAGCTATGCCAGGTCCTACTCCATAAAGCTCCTAACCGCCTATACTGGGTTCCCCCAAGAGCTCGGAGAGTGGGAGAATGAGCAGCAAGACTAGTTCCCATGACAGTTCCCCCCCTCACTACCCGCCTCAATGGTGCTTTTCCAGCTCCTGGTTTGGAGGGATTATCTCAGTGATATCTGTTTAACAACAGAGGGGCATGGATGTTCTCATAGGGCTCCCAGGACCTATCTTGTGCCCCATATCCCTTCCAGTCTACCAAATAGTATATTTTTTCTTCACTACCTTGGAGTCCAGAATTCTCTTAACTTCGTATTCAGGTTCATCTCCTACGATTACCGGAGCGGGAGGGGCCTGTAACCGAGTCCCTGAGTGTACAGGTTTGAGCAGGGAGACATGAAAGACCAGATGTATCCGCATGTGGGGAGGTAGATCCAATCTCATGGCCACCGGGGAAACTACTGTCTTGATTGTAAAGGGCCCTAAGAATTTGGGTTCAAATTTTCTCGGTCCTCTCTAAGTGATGTATCTAGTATCTAGCCGTATGGAATCCCCCATCTGGTAATTGGGAGCTTCTCTGCGGTGGTGGTCGGCATACTTCTTTTGGGTTTCCTTAGCAGTATTTAGATGGAAGTTAGCTTTCTTAATTGCTTGAGTAATACGGTCATGTAGGTTCTTGACCGCAGGCATCTCAATTGCTTCTGGCGGGTCATAAACTGAAGTTTGTGGATTCCGCCCATGTAGAATGTAAAAAGGGCTTAGTTGGGTGGAGGAGTGTACTGAATTGTTGTAAGCATATTCTGATATCCATAAAAGGTCCATCCAAGATAGGTCTGTTTGGTGCAGAAGACAACAGAGGTATTGCTCAAGGGTTTGGTTTGTGCGCACTGTCTGGCCATCGGTCTGAGGATGATGGTTGGTAGATAGGCGGACTTCCACTCTGGCTAAGGCACAACACTTTCTACAAAATTGTGCCACGAATTGACTACCCCTGTATGATATCACTACGGATGGAAATCCATGTAATCTGACTATGTTCCAGAAATACTTGGTCTGATTTTGGGGCTGAAGGGATCCCTTTTAAGGCCACAAAATGAGCCATTTTGGAAAATAGATCGACTACAACTAATATGGTATTGAAACCTGAGCTAAGTGGTAGGTCTGTAACGAAATCCATGGAGATGGTGTGCCAGGGTGCGGGGGGAACCGCAAGAGGTTGTAATAATCCTGCTGGTTTCGATCTTGTTGCTTTGTTCTGAGCGCAAACTCCACAGAAGTTGACAAAGATGGTGATGTCATCTCGCCAAGTCGGCCACCAATATGATCTCTTGACCTTCTCCATGGTCTAAGTTACTCCCGGATGTGCTTCCAAAAGGGAACTGTGGTAACTATTGATTACTTGCTTCTGCAAGCACTGCGTTGGCAGGAAGAGGCGGTCTTTGTAGTACGGCAGGCCATCCTGGATGCAAAACTGCATTCCTTTCCTTTCCCATTCCTGAGATTCCATAACAGACATGTTATCTCTGATTGCTTTCGTTAGGTCCTCCAAAGGCGAGTCCAAAGCCTTGCATAGCCCCAGGATTTTATGACCAGGGATGATGTCCACTGGATCTGGAGTAGAGTAAGCCCCTTAGCCCTTACCAATTCGTGACAAGGTGTCTGCCTTACCGTTCTTCACTCCTGGTCGGTAAGTAATTACAAAATCGTATTCTGCTAGAAAGAAAGCCCAACGAAGTTGTCGGAATGAGTGGGCCTTAACGGAGCGTAGATATTGTAAGTTTCGATGGTCGGTTATAATTGTGACTGGATGTTGGGCACCCAACAAGTAGTGTCTCCACTCCTTGAGTGCGTCTCTGATTGCTAAGAGCTCTTTGTCCATTACTGCATAATTCAGTTCTGCAGGAGAGAATTTCTTCAACCAAAAGGCCACTGGGTGTAGGCGACCAGTTTCTGGGTTCCGTTGCGAAAGGACTGCTCCCAACGCAACACTGGAGGCATCGGTTTCTACAATGTACGGAAGTTCAGGCTGTGGATGTTGTAGGGTTGGTGCCGATGTGAACTTGTCCTATAAAGTTAGAAAAGCTTCTTCCGCTTGTTGAGTCCACTCAAATCTTCGATGTTTCCGAAGTAAGGATGTAATAGGCTGCACCACATGTGAGAATCCGGGTATAAATCGTCTGTCCTCTTGCAGGCCTGACCTGCCATTGGGGACCTCAGTACTACTCCTCTACATCCGATTGCTCTTGTCTGTTTGTAGACCAAGCTGCTGCCATCCTTGCTGGTGTGTTTGCTAACCCCTCCTCTCCTTCCCCTTGCTTGTCAGTGGATGTTGCTGAATTCATTGCCGTGATCTTCACTAATTTATTTTGTACTAACTTTGCTTCGTCTGCCAACCTTCTCTGTGCTATCACTTTTTCTCTCTCTTCAATCCTCCTACAATGTTGTACAATTATGATCTGAATCTCTAGCCAGCCCTTGGCTTCTATCCCAGCTACTTTATCCAAGGCCTTCTGTACCTCCTTCGGGAGCCCCTTTTTAATTATAAAGCAGAACAAGGCGGTGGATTGGTCCCACGCCGTGCCTGTTTCAGATCTCCACAGGTCTTGCACCCGGAGGATGAATGGCGTAGGCTCTTCCTACTCTCCCATAGAGCATTGCATCACTAAGTGTAAATCTGGAGTGTCTGGAAAAGTTCTCCGCAATGCATCCCATACTTGTGCCCTAACGTTATTAAATGATGACCCATCATGGCGGTCACAGTTCATTGCCACTCCCGGGAAGCCCGCCTTCACCCACACTGCGTCTGCCTGGTCACCAACTGCAGACACTAGTAAACGTTTTACATCCCCTATAGCTAATGGCACTCCTGCTGTGTTTTTATCAAATGCATGTATCCACTTCCCCGCCACACCCGAAAGTGTAGGGAGAAGTTTCAACAGGTTATTCTTGTCCATCTGTGCCCATGGTATGTAGTGTGGTCTACCTGCTCCCTTGTGTATCAGTGGCATGTGTAGTTTTGTCTTTCCTCCTTTCTTACTTACCGTTCCCTTTTTTGTTTTACCTACTAACATTTTCCCTACTCTTTGTCATAACCTCCCTTGCCACCTTGGTGCGGCCCTCTCATCCTCTTGGTCGATTGGGAACAGCAGCGGAGACCCCGCTGCTGCTGCTCCCTCTTCATATTCATCTAGGTCACTCCATACTTCCTCTATCTCGTCTTCTGACTCCCGCTCTCCCTGTCCCACCCCTCTTTGGCTCTCTGGGGTTCCAGGTTGTATTATTCTTACAGGTTTGTCGTTTAAATGGAAAATAAACTCTCCTGATTGCCACTCCCGCTCCTGCTCTTTCAGTATTGGGGCCGGTGGTGGCGGGGACGGTGTAGACCCCCCCGCTACACTTGGTGGAAGTATGTAGTCAATTGCTGATAATGGTGGTACTTCCCCTCCCCTGGGCAACATTTGGCCCTTATCGCACAATGCCCTTAATCGCGTTATTTCCATTTGGGCATGTGCGAGCTGTCTGTCTAAATCTCCCGTTAGCCACGCTAAATTCACTGGAGGGGCACCAGTTGGCCCGTATAACCCTCCCGTTTCATAAGGTGGCAGGACGGTGGCAGCCGCTGCTGCCGGGGTAGTTGGTGTAGTGGGTGCTGGCACATACAGGGGCTTACTGTAGCCCACTGCGGGTCTTGTCAATAACGGGTAAATTCTAGTGAGGTCATTCTCTGTTGTTATTGTGCATTCCTCCCCTGCAGCACCATCTCCCCCCTTCCGGGGTCTTCTCTTTCTCTGTTAATGTGTCTTTACTTACCTCACCGCTAGGGGTTACCTCTTCAAAAATTTGCCTTAGGTCTAGTACCTCCCTTCTGTTTTGCAATTGCTTTCCCCTGTATTTCGCTAGCAAATGTGTTGATACAAGATCTAATACACGTTTCTCAACAACCCTCCTTCGGGCATATTGGCGCCAGCTCTTCCCCTTTTATTTCAGGCACCCATTGGTTGTGATACTTTTGTATTTTCTCGCTATACAAAGGGAGGTGTTGACAGATATGCGCTAACGGTGTGTTTCCCCCCATGTTACTGTATTTCATACTCTCACCAGCGTTCACTCTTCTCCTGGGTACAGTTACACAATGTCAGTTTACCAAATAAACTCCCTTCTTTAGCACCTCTTTTCAATCTTATTTCACTTTCAACTTTAAAAAAAATACCGATAACCTTTTTTACTTACACCCTTGTGCATGAATCACAAATTATTTACCAACATGAATCACAAATTATTTACCAGCATTTCTCATCAGACCTTACTTTGGTGAATACACAGATACACATGTACTTACTGACAAACCAATATGGAAGACTTTAACACAATGAACATGTAACATATACTACCTTTGAGTTTTACTCCCCCTTTGAATTACTTTAGTTTATTATCCCTCGTTCTTATTTTCTCATGCACTCCCCACCTCTGAGCCTCCTTACGCTACCTCTCAAAGAATTCTGCTGACACGGAAAAAGAATATTCTAAATTACTACTCCAAGCCTACTAAATATATGAGACTCCTACTTTTTCTCTCTTTATCTCCACTTGTTCCCTGCACTGGTCGAGACAATGCTATGCGGCGCCGCCTTCTACCCCCCTTCGGAGCTAGGATCCCGTATTCCTCTTTACCTCTTTTTTCCACAATAACCTAATGGCCATATAAAGGATAGATAAGAAAAAGCCTCAGTTACATTCACACAGGCCCTGAACATCACCCTCAGTCTCTATTTTGCTACTATTTTGTCCCTCTTATTTTATATACCTGTTTCTCAATTTTTTATTTTTTCCCCTGAGAGTCTCGCAACCGGTACTCACGTGTTCAGTAGGGTGGTCTGAGAGCCGCCGTTCACGGTCTATCCACAATCTGGTCCGCACCCCAACCAAGCCGTGACCCGCCTTGGCAAGCAGTTAGTTGGGTATTTGCAAAGATGACGGGGACCCTTGGAACCTTTCGTTTTGCGCACAAACTGGTCAACCGCGGAGGCAATGTTTTTGCTGGGGACGTCCCGGATCTCGCCGCTCGGCATGGGGCCTCGGCGCACCTGTCCCAATCACGTCGCAGGGGTCACGAAATATGAAGGCTCACTCCCCGTCTTACACCTGCAAATACAAATGAATATGAAACACCCCAATGGGGAATGAGACTGAACTCTGCTGCCCCGAGAGTGCTCTGGCAAACAATACAAAGATATTGGCTTATGAAGGGAAAAAGCATCATCACTGACATCACACTATATGGGACTACAAATGCTTGGGATTGGGTGAATAACATTTACACATATATGGCTATGGGTGCTTTTTCCTCCGGATTGGTTGATCAATTGGTGGGAGGGTGAGCGTCATGTGGTCCGGCTTCCAGTGTCCAGGAGGGGTGAGGGTCAGGTCTCGGTGAGGTAGGGCAGACACTAACTAAGCTAGCATAAAAAACTACCACTAGACATATAATAAACAATTATCATCAGTATAAGCTTAAGTAAATCTTCTTTGAACCTATACACTGCATTCATAAAACCAGAGCATCATTCATTATGACTTATATGGTGTTACCAGGCTTAGGGGCCTTGGTCAGTGTGATAACATCGATCAAGGGGTGGGTCTGCGCACATCAAAGCAATCATGGGGCACGCTGACATTTGTTAGTTCTAAGGAGCAATATACTGTGACAGAGCTCTAGTTTTAGTAGGGGGCACACTGGGGTGGGCTTCACAGCGGGGTCACACCTCTGGTACATCAAGGGAATACCTTAAGGGGCACAGGGTTATAGTGGCAGTAATTTTCCAACAGTGGGGGTAAGAGGCACAGGCAGGTTTGTAGAGCTGAATGAGCTACAAGTCATGATTTGGGCCGGTTCACACATAGGACAGTGATTTTAGAGGAAGAGTGAGATGTTACATTAGTATATTTGTTTCAATTTTCCCCGGCGCATCCGTGAGAAATGGAGCTGTGAAGCTTTCAGACAGAGTGAGAAAAGGTGGGGGCCATGAGCACGGAGTGCGCTGCGCTGCAAAAGGGGAGAGAAGCCTTTCGTACTATCGCAGTGAGGCCTAGTCCAAAGATGGAGCTGAGGGCACACAAAATGGACGCCAAGTGTCCCCCACAACAGCCCCACTTAAGACACAGGCAATGGAAGCGTCCCCGCTATTGTGTGAGCAAGTAGTCCACATTGTGTTGAATGTGTGAGGGGGGCCTAAATGACCCCTCACTCCCACACAACTGATACAATTGTTTCAGGAGGAAAGTCAGCCTCGAAGTAGGAGACCAGACCTCCTGTGACCCTGCTGATCCTGAAACATATGAAAGTGGGATTTAATCTATTCCCACCTTTACAATTTTTTTTCCTTTAGAATTATATTTTTCCTTGGCATTATACTTACATGGGAATTTCTTTTGGCTGTCTCATAGACAGGTGGGCACCCTCTTAAGGACTAGTTTTACTCTCCTCCTCTGACACAGGTGGGCATCAGTAAGCAAGGCAGTATCAGCATCCCTCCATAGCCTGGTCTCCCTCTTTCTGTATTGGGGCATGTCTCCTGTCTTTTCCACCGAAGAAGGCCTGGGTATTTAACTCCAAGTAGGCCCCTCTTACAGTGTATTGCTAGTACTAAGAAATGGGCCCAAAAGAAAAGCATTCTATTCCATTGTACTTCCTGTTGTTATCATCTTATTTAAAATGTTTCATTTCGGATTACTGCAGTAACATGAAATATTACATACAACAAAATGACCACAACAAAATCAATCCATATTGTGAGTCAGTTCATTTCCCACAACAAACATTAATTAATAAAAATAGAGCTGAGATCAACAAATAAAGCAAATAAAAAAGTATTTCATTAAACATACACACTAATACTTATTTAATCGATTTAGCAAAAACCACCCTTGATCACTTTAATATGTTGTCTCCCTAAAGGCCTGCACATAAGACCGATGCCTGTCTTAGCAGGATCATTGCCTCCACAGACCAGCTCTCATGAACAGTGGATTTGCGCTGCACGACTACAACAGGTCACCGCAGCTGCATACCTTGGAGCTACGGAGCACGCTCTCCTGGTAAAGATGGCCGCTGCCGTCCCCAATTCTTTTCCAGCCTCCAAACACAGTCTGCCCAATGGGCTGCCCACCTTGCATCATGATTGGTTGTTGTCCGGTACAAACCAGAATCCAGCGGCAAGCCATGAGGCAAAGCCGACCCTCCTTAACCCTCCAGGTGCTGAGCCCTTTTTTTGAAATTTCAGTATGTCGGCATTTAATTCCTTGTAACCTCCCGGCCAAATGTGCACCCTTTTCTTCCCACATGTAGGCGGTCATAACGCCACCAAGGAATCCTAGTTTGCTGTCGGGGCAAGTGAGAAAATAACAAAAAAGTCACTAAATGTATTTTTTCAGAAAATGGCAATACAATGAGATACAAAGAAGCCTGTGGTTTGTTGCTTTAAAGAGCTAGGAACAAATGGTTTGCTGTTCTGAATTTGCCATTGTCCAGGCTTTCAAGAATAGGTTGAGTGGAAACAAAAAAACATATTTTTTATAAGGTTACCATAATTTTGATGATTATTCCCTTTTTTTCAATAGGACATGCTTGGGCAGATTGGAAGAGGAGGGTAGGAAAGCTGAATGAGAAGACAGAAAGGCATACATTTCTGAAAAGTAGACAACTTTCCAAGTGTAGGAAGGTGTCATTTGCGCATTTCAGGCAACAACTATGCCGGTACAATTCCCATATTTTTGGGAAAAAATTGAAAAATGACAGAAAGAAAAGGTATGTGCTGGACATGTTGGGACTTGTAATGTAATGGCCTCTGTGAACACTGATAAAATCAATGCACCGCTACATTCCTACATCTCTTCTAGTTAGGAAATCACCAATTATTCATAATGTTTCACAAAACAAGCAATACAACAACCCAAAAACTGGACGATGGTACACCATGGTACGGCCTAAACAGACGCACTTAGCATTTGAAAATAAGGAAAACAAATGTGGTGAAGAATGGCAAGCATACATTTTTTGAAAGAACACAGGCAGACCTTTTGAAGGATAGGTGACTTGTGCAGGTTACAAAAGCATACAGTGCCTAAAGCAGCGACTATATGTAGGTTACATTTGGAAAATGAAAAGGTTGTGTAACAAAGTGCAGCAGCAAATGTATGAAAACGTTATCAAAACTTAAAGAAAACAACAAACCTTCCCACATTTACACAGTGGTCCCGATAAAAATGGTACCTCGTATGTGTCGGTGCACTGGCTTGGGCACAAAGGGAAAAGGCTAAACCACTGGTATACCAAAGCCCCCGGTATACCAAAGCGCCTGGGAAGACAAAATATTACGGTTTTTAGTCTTGTGGACAACCCAGAGATTTGACCGTGGGGTGTCAAAGCCACTAAGGAAAACAGGGAACCCCATGCATTTCCGAAAAGTAGAAACCATGGGATTCTAAAGAGGTCTGACTTTCTCCAATCGCCCTAGAATGTATTACCCACAAGGCCTGGCAAAGACCAAAATGTAGGAAAGAAAACACAATTTTCAGACATTTGCTACCAGGAAACCACCGAAACACGCCGGCAACAACACATGTCCTACCATCCCACATTCCCACAGGTGTCCCGATAAAAACGGTACCTCACATGTGTTGGTGCACGTACCTGGGCGCAAAGGGAAAAGGCTAAACCACTGGTATACGAAAGGGCCTGGGAAGATGACATTTTTATGGTTTTTGTTCTTGTGGACAACCCACAGATTTGGCCCTGTGGTGTCACAGCCACTTAGGAAAACAGGGAACCGCATGCATTTCTGAAAAGAAGATGCTCATAGGAATCCAAAACTCTGTCTTTCGCGAATTGCCCTAGAATGTACACAAGGCCCGGCAAAGTCCAAAATATAGGGAAAAAAACAAAAATTTTAGACATTTGCCACCAGGAAACCACAAACACAGAAGCAACAATACATGTCCTACCTTACCACATTTCCACGGGAGTCCTGATGAAAACGGTACCTCACATGTGTGGGTGTACTGACCTGGGTGCAAAGGGAAAACACTAAACCAATGGTATACCAAAGGGCCCGGGGAAGACTAGATTTGGCTTTGTGGAGCACCCACAGATTTGCACGTGGGGTGTCGCAGCCACCAAGGAAAACAGGAACTCCATGCCTTTATTAAAAGAAGACACCCATGAGAATCCAAAGAGGTCTGACTTGCGTGAAACGCCCTAGAATCTATTACTCACAAGGCCCGGCAAAGTCCAAAATTTAGAGGAAAAACACAATTTGCAGACATTTGCCACCAGGAAATCACTGAAAAACACCGGCAACAACACATGTTCTACCTTTCCACGTTCACAATCAAAACGGTACCTCACATGTGTGGGTGCACTTACCAGGGCGCAATGGGAAAAGGCTAAACCACTGGTATACCAAAGGGAATGGGAAGACAACATTTTTATGATTTTTGTTCTTGTGGGCAACCCACAGATTTGGCCTTGGGGTGTCACAGCCACTTAGGAAAACAGGGAACCCATGCATTTCTGAAAAGAAGAAGACACTGGTGGGAATCTAAAAAGGTCTGACTTTCGTGAATTGCCCTAGAATGTATTACTCACAAGGCCCGGCAAAGTCCAAAATGTAGGGAAAAAACATTATTTTCAGACATTTGCTACCAGGAAACCACCGAAACACGCCGGCAACAACACATGTCCTTCCTTAACACATTCACACAGGTGTCCCAACGAAAACGGTACCATACATGTGTGGATGCACCTACCTGGGCGCAAAGGGAAAAGGCTAAACCACTGGTACATGAAACGCCCTTGGGAAGATGATATTTGACTTTGTGGACAACCCTCAGATTTGGGCTTGGGGTATCACAGCCACCAAGGAAAAGGGGGAACCCCATGCATTTCTGAAAAGAAGACACCCGTGGAAATCCAAAGAGGTTTGGCTTGCGCAAACCGCTCTACAATTACCCACAAGGTCCGGCAAAGTCCAAAATGTAGGGGAAAAATACTTTTCAGACATTTACCACCAGGAAACCAGAGAAACCTGCTGGCAACGATACATGTCCTATCTTACTACATTTCCACAGGTGTACCTGGTCGCAAAGAGAAAAGGCTAAACCACTGGTTCATCAAACTCGATTGGGAAGACTGGATTTGGCTTTGTAGAAAACCCACAGATTTGGGCTTCGGGTGTCGCAGCCACCAAGGAAAACAGGGAACCCCATGCCTTTCTGAAATGAAGACACCCGTGAGAATAAAAAGACGTCTCACTTGCGCTAATCGCCCTAGAATTTATTACTCACAAGGCCTGGCAAAGTCCAAAATGTTGGGTTAAAAAACACAATTTCCAGACATTTGCCACCAGGAAACCACTGGAACATGTCAGCAACAACACCTGTCCTATGTTACCACATTTCCACAGGTGTCCAGACAAAAACAGTACCTCACATGTGTGGGTGCACCTACCTGGGCACTAAGGGAAAAGGCTGAACCACTAGTACATCAAACGTCATGAGGAAGACCAGATTTGGTTTTGTAGACAACCCACAGATGTGTGCACCGGGTGTCACAGAAAAATGGGGAATGCAATGCATTTCTGAAAAGAAAACACGTGGGAATCCATAGAGGTCTGGCCATGAAGTTGCGATAATACCCAATGAGGCCCAAAAAAGCTCTCACCTGAGTTTGAGTAGTGGGAGTCTCCCAGTCATGTACATCCTGTACCTTACTGGGGAGAGGTTGGATTCCACCCCCTCCTACCTCATGACCAAGATAAGTGACTTTCCCCTGAGCTATCTGGCACTTGGTGGCCTTGATAGTGAGGTTATCCCTTTTCAAGGCCTGCAACACCTTATCCAGATGAGTCAAGTGCTCTTCCAAGGTGGAGCTGTAGACAGCAATGTCGTCTAGGTAGGCTACAGAAAAGGCCTCCAGCCCATTGAGTGCATGTTTGACCAATCTCTGGAAGATGGCAGGTGCATTCTTCAACCCAAAAGGCATGACTCTAAACTGGTAGAGCCCATCAGGTGTTGAGAATGCAGTCTTTTCCTTGGCATGGTCCGTCAGAGCTATTTGCCAATAGCCTGAGATAAGGTCAGAGGTGCTCCCACATTTGGCAGCACCTATGGTGTCCACGAGCTCATCAGCCCTGGGCAATGGGTGCGCGTCAGTTTTGGTGACGGCGTTGACTCCTCTGTAGTCCACACAGAACCTCCAATCCTTGGTACCTGCCTGGAAACTTGCCTTGGGGACAAGGACCACTGGACTGGACCAGGGACTGGTTGAGCGTTCAATAACACCTAGATCCAACATCTTGGCGACCTCAGCCTGGATGTGTTTCTTCACAGTGTCTGACATCCTGTAGCATCTGATTTCGACAGGTGCGCTGTCACCAGTGTCAAGTTCGTGCCTGCACCATGGAGTGAGGCCTGGTGTCCGCGAGAACAGAGGCACATACTGCTGGAGCAAAGCCCTACAGGCCCTCTGCTGCTCTGGAGTCAGATCTGGAGAGAGATGCACTCCTTCTACTGAGCCATCATGATGGTTGCTATGTAGCAAATCAGGAAGGGGCTAATTCTCATCCTCTTCTTGCTCTGAAGCCAGGAAGAGACATGAGACTTCGGCTCGCCTATGGAAAGGCTTGAGCCTGTTAACATGGAATAACTGAGGGGCTTCCATGTCCACCAGATAATGGACTTCACCCATTTTGGAGATTATCCTGAAGGTTACAGTCCACTTATCTGCCAAAGCTCGGGGCTTGGTAGGCTCCATCACAAGGATCTCCTGTCCTGGAGTCCAATCAACTTGCGAGGCTTTAAGGTCATGCCAGTACTTGTTCAATTCCTGGCTGGCCTTGAGATTCGCTGTTGCCTGACCCATCATCTGTGTCATCCTCCATTTAAGGCCTAACACATAGTCCCCACTTGCTTGGCAGGACCTGGAGGTGTGGCCTCCAAAACTTCTCTGATCAAGGCAAGGGGCCCCCTCACTGGATGTCCAAAGAGTAACTCAAAGGGGCTAAAACCAACACCCTCTCTATAAGAAAATAGCAGACCTGGTAGAGGGAGATCCCATTTTCTCCTTAGGGGCTCTTCCAAAGCACCTAGCATGCCCTTGAGAGTTTTATTAAATCTCTCAACCAAACCATTGGTCTGGGGATCATAAGAGGTGGAGAACTTGTAGGTTACCCCACTCTCTTTCCACATGGTTTTCATGTAACTTGACATGAAGTTGGATCCTCTGTCAGAGACAACCTCTTTAGGGAATCCAACACGGGTGAAAATGCCCAGGATAGCCCTGGCAACCACCTTGGCAGTAACAGTCTGAAGGGTTATAGCCTCGGGGTACGTGGTGGCATGATCAACCAAGACCAGGATGAACCGATGTCCCCCTGAAGTGGGAGGGTCAAGGGGACAGACAATGTCGATGCCGACCCTCTCAAATGGTATGCCAACCACTGGCAACAGCTGCAGTGGGGCAATGACACTGCTTCCAGTCTTGCCAGACAACTGACAAGTTGGGCAGGTCCTGCAGTGGGACTCCACTTCAACTCCCATCCGGGGCCAGCAGAAATGGGCAAAGAGCCAGCTGCTTAGTCTTCTTGGTACCAAGATGACCAGCCAAGGGCACCTCATGTGCCAACTGCAGTAGGAAGGGCCTGTAAACCTGGGGTACCACCAACCTCTTGAGGGCACCAGATTCAGGCTTAGTGGGCTCACTAACAAGGTGCTCACCCTCCCAATATATCCGGAATGTCCTAGGCACTTCTCCCTGTGCCTGGGACAGGGCCTGTTTCCTCAGACCCTCGAAAGAGTGGCACTCTCTCTGACCCCATTCAGAAGTCTGCTCGGGGGGGTCCCCCTTCAGCCAACAGGCATTGAAGGTCAGGGTGGTCCTCTGGGTTGAGCACCACTCCCGCAGGAGGGTCTTCTGCCTCTTCTCACTCAGGAGTTGAGTTTGGGTTTACCACTGGACCCAGCCCGTCCGGAGCATGAATCCCAATGGGTGCTGCCAAAGCAGCAGGAGGAGAAGGAGCCCCCTTCACAGAGGTGGCCTTCTTGTTCCTCCTTCTTGCCTTAGGCCTCCCCTTTGGCTTGGTCACCTGACTCTCAGCCAGACCCGGAGTCACCTGTGACCTAGTGACTGCAGCAGCCATCATCAGGAGACTATCAGAGATCAACCCCAACTCTACTAGATCATCGCCTAACAAAATGTTAGCAGGGACATTGTGCTGAACCAAGACAGGAAGCTTTGCTGCCTTGTCTCCAATCATGTGTGTGACTAAGGCTACAGAAGATAATTTGGGAGGCCCAGCAGCTAACCTGGTAGTTCTCAGAGGAGCACCTACAGGCTTGAGCAGGGTCCTCTCCACCACTGTCATGCTTGCCCCAGTGTCTCTCAAGCCAGTAGAAGGCTGGCCATTCAAGAGGACACTTCTCAAAAACCTACGGGTGTTCTGTGGGATTGTCGCCAGTACTTCTGCGTACTTGTTCCAGACCCCAAGGGACACTAAGGAAATCTTTACAGGAGCACCAAATGTGATTCCTGTAGAGGAGGGGAGGACAGTGGCCTCCACCTCAGGCATGGGGTAAGGGTAGGACAGGCTGACATCCTGACATCCTGGACTCCAAGTGCCTTACCTTTACACTTGGGGTCACCCTTCTTGTGGTCCAGAGCCCTACAGTGCCAACAAGTGCCAGGAATGCGCGGTACAGTACTGAAACCACTGGGAACCTGCTCTGCAGTAGGTGGACAACTACTCTTACTCCCACCCACATAGGACTTGCCCCCACTAGATGTTGGGGTCTTAGGAGAGGAAGGTTTTGGTTTACTCGACTGAGTCTGCTTCTGTGATTCCTCAGCCTTCTGAGAGGTCTCCTTTTCTTTGTCCTTGTCCTTCCCACAGTCCTTAGGGGACACCCGGTGGGAGACCCACTTGTCAGCCAGCCTGGCCAGCTTAAAGGGATCTAAAATGTTCTGGTCAGCAACATACTGACGCAGCTCTGGTGAACAGGTTTCTGAAAAATGCTCAAAAAACAAAAGGTGGGACAATTCAAGTGTTGATCTTGTATCCATCAATCCACCCCATCATGTTCAAATGTGCAGCACTCACCCCAGTCAACCCAAGACACATTCTCTCTTTTCTTAAATTCCCTGAAACTTTTAAGGTATTGGGTAGGTGTTTTGCCAAACTTGGCAATCAAAGCAGACTTCATGCACTCATACTGACCCCATTCTTCCACACTCAGTTTCAGAATACAGTCATATCAAGTCTGAGGCACTTTGCTTAACAAACACTCATCAACATCATGGATTCCACAAGCCACCTCAAATGCTTCAATCCATTGGAGGATATCAGAACCCTCCACATACACACCAACCAAATCTTTCATAAACTTGGTGGTTGGGGACCTGACACTCTCAACTGGTTTCGCTGAAGTCTCTACTCTAGCTTTCTCTAGCTGGATTCTCTGACATTCAGTGTCCTTGTCTTTGAGTACCACTTGCTGTGCCAACTCCTCTTTCTTAAGTTCAGCTTCAGTTTCCAACTTTCTATATTCAAAGGCCAATTTCATCCTTAATAGTTCAAGTTCCAAGTAATTCCCTGAAGAAACATTGCTGGAGGTCGGAACAGAGGCAACAGAAGTGGTGGCATTCCCAGAACCAGATTCAATAACAACCCCAGGGGCAGAGGCCTCAATGGCTGCACCCCCCTCTTCAAGAGCTTCACAATCAGTCTGGCAGTCCATCAGGCCAGCTATCAGCTCTGCCCTAGACTTATCCTCAAAGTCTAACTCTCTGGCTTCACAAGCACTCTGGAGAGCCTCTAAGTTCATCCTAATCAATTTACCATTTGCAATAGATTCCGTTGCTTATAATATAGTTATCTGGTACACAACTAAATCTCAATTTAACGAAGTGTAGATATTTTGTAAGTGGCAAGGTTACACACTGATTCTTAAAACCATTAGTATCCCACTTCTGCCACCAGTGTAAAGACTGGAGGGAGGTGTATGTACTCCTGCTCTCTATATGGCAGAGTGGAAGCACTGTGTACCCCAGCCAAGATTCGCTATAGGGTAGCTATGGACGAGCATTCAAGGCTTAAGCTCTCAGGTGGTGATGCACGCTGGTTCTTAAGTACTGTGTAGTCCCCAAGCACCCACAAAGGAATGTCCACACACTGTGTTAGTGAAAACACAGTTGTTTATATAAATAAGGTTCAAGGTTATATACACAATCACAATAACACACTTTGTGCTCAAGATAATCTAAAACGGCAAATGTGTACAGTTTCTATGTGGTATCACAATAATGCTTTGATTCCATTAAAATGCATCACCTGTACTCAGTTCAAATGTCATACAAATCAGTTAATAAGATGAACCAACAATAGTCATAGGAGGAACGCAGGTTGGTTAAAACAATAGGCAGAATACTGGCCCCGTTACCTAGACACAGTTCTGTGTGAGGATCCCCCCACCTGGGCAACCTGTAAAATAAAGATATGAAACAAGCCCAGCCCATATATTGTTTCTATGAGTCTTATTTCCTGCTAAATAGTTCGGCCACCGCAAATGTACCTGGAATAGCAGAGTTCTTTGATGAGGCGTTGATGCATCCTTCTTGGGTGGCCCCCTTTAAGGCATGAGCCACGGATCATCGACAGGCCTTGAAGAAGGTGAACCTTGGCGTTGAGAGTCATTGATGAAAAGGTTCAATGGCATTGAGGCAGCAGCTTCGGTCCAGGTGGTGCTTGTCGACGATCGGTCGTGGACGTCCTGCAAAGATGAGGCATGCAGTGCGCCTGGACAACGATGGTTTGTTGCCACAGAGAGTCACTGAAGAACTTTGGCCCAGCAAGGGCTTTGAGTCGTTCGGCATCTCTGCAGTCTTCGGGTGGCGGGAAACCCACCGGCGGATTCTCCTCGGCACGGCAGCGGCCTCAACTTTCTATGGTGGGCCAACCCTGACGGCGGTGCTGGTGAGAGAGTCCTTGGATTGAAATGTCTTAATCAATGGAGCGTTGCGGCTCCTGTCTTCTGGGCAACACGGCTTCGACGGGCCTCCAGCGGTTATAGCAAACCTGCAAACCTTGGTTGACGACGGTGGACAGAATGTCCAGTGCTTCTCTTCGTTCTCCTCGATGGTCCCCATCTCTGGTCGGCAGCCTGTCGAGGGTCTGACTTCCAGGGAGCTTCGGCATTCGATGGTCCCTCGTAGCTCGGGAAGAGGTCTCCTAGCCAGGTCCTCTCTCGGATCAGTGCTTAACAACTCGACAGCTTTCGGATCGGGTCAAAAGCAAATGCAACAGCAAGTCTTCTTCTGCAGCTGGGCTTCAAGAATGAGCATCAAGTATCGACTTCAGCTTCTGAACCATTTCTAGCAGTGAAAGGCCCCTAGATATACTGTTTGGACTCTCATTCATTCTGTGGGGTCACACTCAGGCAACCAATCACTCAGAAGGGCATTCAGCAGGCAGGCAGGCAGCCAATCAGGCTCACAGGGCATTCAGGCCATTCTCCTCCCTCTCAGACACTCACAACAAGGAATGTGGATTGGGAAAAGTACCCAGCCAATCAGCACTCCACACTGCATTCATACCAGTTTCGGGCAGGGCTGTCTTAGTCTTTGTGTCACATACCAGAAACTAGACACCCATAACAAGAAGTGCATATTGGTCACACAATCCATTCACCCAGGCCCCACCCCAAGGGTGTACCCACAAGATACACTCACTGGGAAGGCTCCAGCCAGTCTTGCCTGGACAACCCCAAAATACCATATATGGAACTTCCACCCAACAGCCAGTCAGGGGGGGAGGGACAGAGCCAGGGCTTCCCATGACTTTGGGAAAAACAAGGTAACAGGCAATAGAAAACAAGAGACCAAAGGGGCCATCTTGTCTTCTATCTGGAATCAACTGATTCCAATGTCAGGGCCTGGGTATCCCCAAATGGAGGATACTCAGAGCACCTGTCAAATTTAGTATGGAGCTGCCACCAGCCCATACCCTGCTCTGTGCGCCACACATGTGGGTCGACCATCCCGAAGCAGAGCAGCAGTCCCAGGGAGACCCAGCAGGGTCCCTGTCCTTTCCTGGAGGGAGAAGCTGTAACACAGGCAGTCAGAGCTCCAGGATGGTCGGGGGTAATGTCCCTGGCCTTGGGCAGCTGTCTGCCATGTGGGGCGACAATCCCCAAGTGTAGCAGCAGTCCTAGGTAGCCCTGGCAGGGACCCCATCCCTTCCCCGAGTGATCTGCAGCCAGCATTACTTGAAGGTATGTGCTGTTGGAAAGAGGAGAGTCACCCCTTTCCAACAACACCTCCCTCGATCAAAACGACATAGAAATGCCAGAGATCGAGGGAGGAACCTACCTTCCTTGCCACCGCCGCAGCCGGAAATGGCTGCGGCAGTGAAATTACATTCAGTTTCACATCAGCGTGCCTTACGCACGTTGACATAAAACTGAAGAAAATCCAAACCCGGGCCATAAGGAGGGATCACCACCTCACATAGCCCAGGCATTGGATTTAGGGTTTGTGTGATCGCTGCTCTGCAGCAATCACACAAACACAAGTGCTGAAAAGCACGAGGTACCTCATCCTCTACACTGCAAACGTAGTACTGAGGACAAGATAGCTCGTCCTTAGCACTTAAGGGGTTAAAGGCCTACACTTAAGGCCTACGCCTGTCTCAGCAGGATCATTGCCTCCACAGACCAGCTCTCATGATGAGTGGAGCTGCGCTGCACGACTACAACAGGACACCGCCACTGCATACCCTGCAGCTACGGAGCTCCAGCTCCAGGTAAAGTGGCCACCTCCATCCCCATCTCCCTCTGAGCCTCCCAACACAGCCTGCCCGATAGACTGCCCACCTTGCATCATGATTGGTTGCTGTCCAGTATATACCGGAACCCAGCCGCAAGCTGGGTGGCGCAGCCGACCCTCCCTTAAGGCCTGCACTTAAGGTCTACGCCTGTTTCAGCCTGTCTAGGTCTCAAAGGCCTCAGATCCAACCCTGATTGTACGTTGCTCTCAGCTCCCTGACCAAAGGTAAGCGATCGCAAGATGGTGTGCTCCCGAATATGCTTTGTGTGTTTCACCTCAGCTGCGCCCTTTACATCCCCCACCTACTTCCTGCCCCCCCTCTTATCTTCAGCTCTTCCGGCCCCAGTGCTCAATACCTCCCATGCAGCTCATACCCCCATGAGCTACAAACCCACAATTTCCCACCACCCTGGTTCTGGGCTGGACTGACTGCCCTGATTCTAGCAATCCCCCTCACCCACCCCCATTTCATACAACCAATCACTACCTCAACTATCAATATTCACCCTTCACTTCAGACACTACCCACAACAGAAACCCCATTCACCTACACTAAGTATCCCATTGCTTGCATTGGACCAAACTGCTGCATCCAGCTCTCAGCTCACAGTTCGCACCCCTGCCTTCCCTTCCCATCCTTCCTCTTCCTCCCACCCTCCCTACTTACCCGCAACAAACACATATGATCTCGGACTATAGCACCTAGCCCACCTCCCGTTCCCATCACTGTCTCAGTCACCCCCCCAACATTCAGCACCACCCCAAGCATCATCCTCCTACTATATTCTCCACACACTCGCCTAGCAATCAATGCACGCCCGCTCTTTGCTCACGCGTTAGCTATCTTCTACCTCATTTCCATCTTAGCCATCAGCAAAACCTGGCTCCATGATGCCGCTGGACCTGCCCTTTCCATCGCCATACCACCTAACTATGCCACTATGCTATCCTCAGAAACGATAGAGTCACACATAAAGATGGTGGAGTCGCCATCATCTATAAAGACACTATCCATCCACAGCATACCCACCACCCCTGTCCCAAATTGCCAATCACTCACAGTCAAGCTAACACTGACGCCTACATCCACCATCACCCTTCACATCATCTACTGCCCACCCCTTCCTTTGAGGATGACCTCACTGAACTCTTCATTACTAATCTTAAGCCCAACTCCAAAACCATCACCCTGGGCGACTTCAACCATGGCTACTATGACCCACTTGACAAGGATGCAGCGCCTCTCGCCAGCTCCACCTCTGCCTTAGAGTACTCCCATGAAATGTTCACCCCTACACACTCTCTGAGGTGCACACTTAACTGGTTACCACAAATGCAATACAACGGTCCTCTCCAATACCCCTTGCACATGGCCAGACCACCACATTATCACATTCACTACTGCTTCCCATAGCAAACCCATCTCCAATTGCCCCCCTCCAACCCCCTGTATCATCTCACACTGCATCCGCAACCTCTCCAGTGACCACTGCTGGCCACTACTTGCAAACCATCCTACCCTCTGACCCAACACCCCTAATGTAGATCTCCTAGTTAACCACTACAACACCTTGCTCTCTTCAGCCATCAACAAACTGCCCCCTCTTAAAGAACTAATACCCATATGTACCAGGCACACTAACCCTTGGATCACCCCGATTTACAAACCATGCTCTCCGAGAAGTGTGCCATCAAAGCCATCTGGGGCAGAGAACAAATCCTGTTTCACAGTCTTTCCCAGGGACTACAAAAGAGCCATCCAAGCTACTAATGCATCTGCTTACAACAATTGGATTGCGACTGCTGAGTCCAATTCCTGCAAACTCTTCGCTATTCTACAAGAATTAGAATCACCTGTGTCTAGAATGACACCTGGTGAGGCAAATTTCAGGACACATTTATAGGCAAAAATCGCCATACTACGAAATAAAATCCAGTTGAAAATGTCCACCATCAGCTCTACATAACCCCTCTCCCACTCCACCCACCTGCACCCAGAACACTCCCCTTTTCGAATTCCACCTCGTTACTGAAGTTGATGTAGGCAACATCTCAAAAGGCCTCAAACCTTCCCGATAGTAGATGTGACAGCTGCCACCGCACCACTCACCAAGGAATGCCCCGACCTCCTACTACTAGAAATCACTGCTATTAGCAACGCTTGCTTTGCCTCGTGCTCAGTGCCCACATTGCTAAAAGCATCCTGGATCACACCCCTCCTCAGGAAGCCTTCACTCAACGCAGCTACCCTCACTTATTACCAGCCCATCACACAGTCCCCTTCCTGGTAAATATTCTCGACCGAGCTGCCTACACATCCAAATCCAGCAACATCTCGAACAAAACCATATCCTTAGCCCTCGTCAATTCCGGTTTCCGTCCCTAGACACGGCACAGAAACAGCACTACTTGAACTTAAGAATCAGCTTGATGACTCCAGAGACTCTGGCAACCTCTCCCTCATCATGCTTCTGGACATGCATGCTGCCTTCAACCTTGTTGACCACGCTACCATCTGTCGTCACCTCATCATTTCTGCCTCCTTCTTGACTGCTTCCATCAAATGGATTGTGTCCTTCCTTGCCGACCAAACCTCTAGAGTTTTCTCTGACAACTACTCTGCAACCCCCACTGCAACCTCATGCAGGGTACCCCAAGGCTGCTGTGTTTTACACACCATTCACAACGTATATACCAAACCACTCTTCGACCACCTTGACTTACTCGGTATCACATACATGAACTACGCTCATAAGACTAAGATCCTCATTCCACTCACCAGCAAATACCACCTGGATGTTCTGAAAGTCAATTCCATCTATGAAACTATTCAAGTCTGGATGGCCACCGACCCATCTCCTATGCCTTAATGATGATAAAACGGAACTCCTTCTCGTGGGCAACTCAGCCCACCTCGCCAAACTGGACCCAGTTTACCAATCGTTCATCATTGACAACCACACCATCCACATTTCCCCTGCCGTCAAAACTCTTGGCTTCCACCTAGACTCTACACTGAGCATGTCACACCACGTCAACACCATTGCCTCTTCAGCCAGGTATGCCACAAAACTCATCAATGCTAGCAGACCCTTCTTATTCACTGACAACTGCCTCAACATTGCTTGTGCTATCATCGGCTCTAAACTGGACTATTGCAATGTGCTCCTCTGTGCAACCTCTGAGAAAAACCTAAATAAACTGCAAACTATACAGAACAATGCTCTCTGTGCTGCGCTTGGCCTCAACAAACATGACCATATCTCGTCTGCAAGAAAAGAGGCACCCTGACTCCCCGTCTGAGAAAATATTAAGTTCCCAATCCTCACCATTACACACTGCGGCCTCTCAAACACTGCCCCTAGCTACCTGGCCCAGAGACTATCCGTACCTGCTGCCACCAGACCAACACGCGCTGCCTTTTGGACCTGCCTGATTGCTCTCAGGTTCAAGCGATCCAAAGCCGAAGGTTCCAGCCTTCCCGTCCCTGCCACCACATTCTGAACTTGCTTTTACCCCCTGAATGGCAGAACCATTTTACAGTGAGTCCCGGAAACTATTAAAGACTCACCTGTTCAACTAGTGTTCCTTAGCATTCTCTAACTGCCTGTAACTAGCGCCTAGACGCCCCAGGGCCAAGTGTGCTCCTACAAATGTTAAATAAATATATAAATAAAATAAATAAATGTGTCTTCAGCATTCTTTTATCTGGATGCCTATCTATAAACATCCCCAGGTTGTAAAGGATAGGCCCAAAACAGTTTATCAGCAGGGCCATGGCATGATCTATTATGATGCTCCAGGAAATGTGGCTTTAACCACTTGATCCTCTCAAAGCAATAGAATGGGCAGGCAGAAGGAAATGGGCCAGATCTTCATGAAACCCCATACTACGGAGATATTTTGGTGAGACCCTACACTAACTTGCTCCTTTAAAGAGCAGGAGTCAATTTATTCGGCCATAATTAATAGCCTCCTACCTGTAGGCGAGTTCATACTACTAATAGGCCCACACATGTCAGATTCTCCTTAACCTCGTTATACGTAGCTTGGGAAGACAAAGATTTGGTTCTGTCTGCATCCATGGCCAACACCCTCTCTCCAAGACCACACTTTTATAGCTGATTTAACTTGTACCAGTTTCCCCATATATATGCCTGCACCACTTCGACAACAAAATCGTCCCATAGCTTCCTTCCATCCTTATACCAGGCATATTTGTCCCTCCTGACTGAGGCCTCCATCTCCAGGAAACCTGTCAATGCATTGGGTTATCCAAGAGCCCCAGTTTTAACTTGGTATAGTACACCAGATATCTAGTCTGTGCTAAAGATGCAATACTGTGGAGCCCTAATTCAATTCTTAAAGCACTATTTGGACACTGTGACAAGTCTGGACAATTTGTACCATCTCCCTAGAGGGGAGTCACCCCCTTTCGGGCTCGTTAGGTGAGCCTGCTATGCAAGATCCTTCCTAGGGGTCTTGGCAAATGGAACCTCACTGGGAGTGACTCCCCTCTTGGGGACAAGGACTCCCATTCTAATAGGCATACGGAACAAGTTACTTACCTGTAACTGTTGTTCTCCAGCATGGGTCTGGCATGGATTCACATGCTCATGAATATTCCCCGTCGTCAGGCCGGGAATCCTCGGTATAGAAAAAAATCAGTATCAGTTTCGTTTCTGATCTGTCTTTCTTAGTAGTAACCAATCACTGGTCTCTGGGTCATACTGCCCCCAGCCAATGACTGCCCTCTTCCTAAGCCCCGCCTCCGGCAGCCATCCTCAGATTTGGTAGCACGTAAAGTGGCAGTATAAGTAACTTGTTCCTTCTCCAGCATGGGGTCTGGCATGGATTCACATGCTCATAAATAAGAGAATACATGGCAGTATACACATGCACAACCACGGGAGGAGGCAACAGGCTCAACATTAAGCCATACAACAACTCAACATTAAGCAACTCTTACCTCCTCACCAGGCTCACCTTAGGCAAACATGTTGCGCAGCACTGCTTGGCCGACCCTGGACTCCTCCCCGGAGTCCCGATCGACGCAGTAGAATCTTGTGAAGGTGTGCGTTGACCTCCACGTCGCAGCCCTGCAGATGTCCAGCAGGGGCACACCAGACAGGAACCCGTGGTAGCAGCGATCGCTCTGGTCGAATGGGCTCTCGGACGGCCGGGCAGCTGTCGGTTTGCCAACCGGTGACACTGCATGATGCAGCCGGAGAGCCATCTGGAAATGGAAGTCTTCGAGAGAGCCTTCCCTTGATTCACAGTCCCATAGTTCACAAACAGCTGTGACGTCTTGTGAAAACTCTTTGTGCAGTCCACGTAGAACTTCAGCGCTCTAGCTACATCCAGCGAGTGCAAAGTCCTCTCGGCCGGCGACGAAGGCGACGGGAAGAAAACTGGCAACACCAAGGGCTCATTGAGGTGGAAGTCCGATGGCACCTTGGGCATAAAGGATGGGTGTGTCCTCAGCACCACCCTCGTGTCATGAAAAGTCAAGTATGGAGGCTTGCCTGGATCTCTCCCACTCGTCGTGCGGAGGTGATGGCCACAAGGAAAGCTGTCTTCCATGACAGGAACTTCAAAGGCGCCGAATGAATAGGCTCGAATGGGGCCCCAATGAGCTTGGTCAGCACCACATTAAGCTCCCACGCCAGGGCAGGAGCCTTCACCGGCGGGAATGATCCGAATAGTCCCTTCATGAATTATTTCACCAGTCGATGAGACCACAAGGCCGCCCGTCCCGTCGTCCTGGTATATCGGGAGATTGCAGCCAGATGTATTTTGATGGAGGGGTGAGCCAGTCCAGCTTTGGCCAGCGACAGTAGGTACGGTAGTACTTGAGGGGCCGTAATCCGCAGAGGGTTAATCTTCTGTGCACGGCACCAGACAGAGAACCTCTTCCATTTATGTCCATAGCACTTGAGAGTTGAGGACGCCCTGGCCTTTGCAAGAACCTCTCTGCAGTCGGCCGGGATGTCGTACCCTCCAAACTCTAGTGCTGCAGGAGCCAGGCCTACAAGTTCAGCGACTCCGGGTTGTGGTGAAGAATGGCGCCTCCTTCTCTGGAGAGAAGGTCTGCGTCCGTTGGCAGCTTGACTGCTGGGGACGTTGACAAGTTCAGAAGGTCCGGGAACCAGATATGTCTCGGCCACGCCGGTGCGACGAGGATCATCCTGCACCGGGACCTCTTGAGCTAGTTGATGAGCCGGAGCAGCAACGGCAGCGGAGGGAACGCATAAAGAAATAAGCCGTCCCAGGGGAACGAGAAAGCATCGCCCATGCTCCTCGGCTGGGGTAACCTGCTGGCGAACCTCCGGCACTTGGAATTCGTCGCCGTCGCAAAGAGATCGATTTGGGGTTTGCCCCATCGTCGGAAGAGTCGATCCACTTGATCCTGGCGTAGTTCCCACTCGTGGCACGAGCGCAGCTCCCTGCTGAGTGAGTCGGCGATCGTGTTTTTTATTCCTGCCAGATGAAGAGGCACCAGAAACATCCCTTGGGCGACGGCCCAATGCCACAGATCCTGGGCTTCCTTGGATAGGGCCGGGGACATGGTTCCGCCCAGCTTCCGGATGTAGAACATCGTGGTGGTGTTGTCGGTGAAGATCCTCACTACCTTGCCCTTGAGGGACGGAAGAAAGGACCTGAGGGCCCAGAACACCGCGCGGAGCTCCAAGATGTTGATGTGGAGAGACTTCTCCTCCGGGAGCCAAAGGCCTCTCGTGTAAAGATCTCCGGAGTGTGCTCCCCAACCTTCCAGGGAGGCGTCCGTCGTCACCGTCACCTGGTGAGCTGGGGTCTGAAAGTCTGTGCCCGCCGACAGATGGGAGCGGGTACCCTACCACCGGATCGCCTGACGGAACGTCTCGTTGAGAGGGATCCTCGAAGCTGCCCGTCGACTGGATCCAGCGGGCGTCGAGGAACTCCTGTGAGGGTCGCATCCAAAGCTTGCAAAGGCTCACCAGATAAATGCAGGAGGACATCATCCCGAGGAGGGATTTGATAGATCTTACCCTGGCCATGTCCGTGACCAGCAGACGCTGCACCTTGCCCAGAATGGTCCTGGTCCTTTCCTCCGACGGCGAGGCCAGCCGCGCCACTGTGTCGAGCTTGGCTCCCAGAAACAGGGCGACTTGCGATGGAACCAGGTGGGATTTTGGAAAGTTGATGGAGAATCCCAGGTCCGGGAGCAGCTGGACGGTCTTCGCAGTGTGTTCCACGGCAAGCTCCCTTGTCCTTGCCCGGATGAGCCAGTTGTCCAGGTAGGGGTAGACGTGGATCCCCTGTAGGCGCAGCCGCACCGCCACCGGTGCGAGGCACTTGGTGAACACCATGGGTGCTGACTTCAATCCGAAAGGGAGGGCCTTGAACTGGTAGTGCCGCCCTTGGACCACGAACCTGAGGAACTTTTGGTGTCTTTTTAGAATGGGGATGTGGAAGTACTCATCCTCCAAGTCCAACGACGACAGGAAATCGCCCTCCTCCAGCTGTCCCAGCACATGCTGGAGGGTGACCATACGGAACTTCTGTGCCTTGATGTACTTGTTCAGTCGTCGAAGGTCCAGGATGGGGCGCCATCCTCCTTCTTCTTTTTTACGAGGAAGTACCTTGAGTAAACTCTGGAGCCCCGAAGCCTCTTTGGGACGAGCTCGATGGCACCCTTCTTGAGCATCGCCCTTACTTCCAACAGTAGATGAGGGACGTGATTTTCCTTCCTGGCCACGGGTGGAACGCGAGGGCACTTCTTCTGAAACTCGAGGGCGTGCCCTTGGGCCAGGGCGTCCAGCACCCAACGGTCAGTGGAGATGGACTCCCACACGCTGACGAACCTCGCCAGCCGGCCTCCCACCGGGGTGCTTCGGCGGGGGCCCGACCCCACGGTCGGTTCAATCTTGTTTGGAGGCCGCCTTGCCTCCTTGACCTCCCTGTCGACGACGATGACGGGCACCACCTGACTTGCCGCGTCCCCTGTAGGCTTCCTGGGACGAAGATCTTGCCGCTTGGCGGTATGTGGAGGAGCCACTGCCGGATCCGTTGGAGGCACCCTGTCTGCCTCCGGAGCTCCGAAAGGACGGCCGTCGTTGTTGGAGCACTCCCAGTGCCCGGGCAGTCTCTGTGACTGTCTTGATGGCCTGAAGGGACTCATCAACCGCCTTCCCAAACAGGTTGTTCCCGTCGAAGGGCATGTCCAAAACCTTGGTTTGTACGTCCTGGTGGAAATCCGTGGCCTTGAGCCATCCTCGTCGTCTCAAGCAAACGCCGTTGCCCAACTGACGGAAACCGGTGTCGGCCATGTCTGTTGCCACTGTGATGGCGTGGTCCGAAGCAATCTCCCCCTCCTGTAGGATTTCAAGGGCCTCAGCCCTTTTGGCGTCCGGAAGGAAGTCTAACAGAGGGGCGATTTTGAACCACAACTCCCTGTCGCAGCAGGCTACGATAGCCAGGGCGTTGGCCGCCTTGATAGTCGTCGCTGCGGATGAGATGATCCGTCGTCCCATCGTGTCCAACTTCCTGCCCTCGCCGTCCGGCGGGGAAGTTGATGTCGAGGCTGATGCCCCCCCAGCTTTCTTCTTTGCCGCTGCCAAGACGACCGAATCCGGGGTAGGTTGTGCCCGAAGGCACAAGGGGGCAGCGTCAGGGACCCGGTACTTCTTCTCATACCGGTCCCTCTTTGCTGGCGCCGTGGCAGGGTTCTTGAGGAGGGCGAGCCCCTCATCCCAGATGTCATCAAGAAGCGGTACGGCGAGGACCGTCTTCCTTTTAGCCTCGCGCCGTTGGTAAAGGAACCCTTCTTTCTTCTTTTCTTCTGGGCAGAGCTGAAAAAGCTTGGATGCCCTGGAAATCATGGCATTTAAGGATCCAATCTCATCGGGCGGGGACGCCAGAGCAAGGGGCGATGGGGGACAAGTCCCGTCGTTGCCTCCGTCGTCATCTGTACCTGTCGTAGCCGTGTCCGTGCCTGTATCATCCCCGTGGGTAGTAGACCGGGGGAAGGCAGAGCAGGCTGCAGAGGTGGGAGAGGTGGCATAGGATGCGTCCTCCTCCTCTTATGCGGTGGACTCTCCGTAGGTCCTGGCTCCGGTTCCCCCGTCGGGTCTGGCTCAGGTACCTCCGTTGGGGGAAGGGGCAACCGTGTCCTTATCTCCGAGCATAAGGACTGAATCGCTGACAAAATGGCCGCCGAGGTGTCCTCCGGCGCCGGAAACGACGGACGCGAGGGCTCTTGAGGAGCCTTGTCGGCGACACCGTCGCTCTCGTCGCCCTCGTCGGGATCCCTCCTGATGGGCTGGGCCTCTTCCACGACTTCGATGAGCTTTTCTTCAGAGGTCGTGTCCGTATCCACGATGGCCACCAGCCCCTCCCCCACCTTTTCCAATGAGGACTTCGTGGGGGTCTTCTCAATTGGCCTGAAAGACGACTCCCTCCGCGGTGGCAGGGAAACTCTGGATCCGGAGGGCACCTCCACTGG
Organism: Ambystoma mexicanum; assembly: GCF_040938575.1. Taxonomy (NCBI): domain Eukaryota; kingdom Metazoa; phylum Chordata; class Amphibia; order Caudata; family Ambystomatidae; genus Ambystoma; species Ambystoma mexicanum. The sequence continues at coordinate 912,647,841 of NC_090927.1, read as the reverse complement.
TGTAGCCTCCACAGGCTGAGCCAGGGCCGCGGCGACATCCTCAATCGAGGTCTTAGCAGGGTGAATTAAGGCCATCGCCACCTTCTGGACGCCTGGGGCCTTCACCTTGGGGGGAGGGTCCGAGCCTCGCTCCCCCTCTGCCGGAATCTTCGAGATCGACCAGGGCCTCTCCAGAAGTTTCGCCGGGTTCTCGGACTTCCTCTTACCCGAGCCAGAGCGTTGGCTCGTGGTTGATAGCGCCGGGGAGGATGCGCCCTGCCTGGCAGCCAAGGAGCCCGACCGTTCGGCGCTCCCGATGCCCGCGGACTCGCGGTGCTTAGCCTTTTGTTGGGCCCCCGTCGCCGGGGCGCCCTCACAGGACTTAGAAGACCACTCAGACTTTTTTTTCTTCTTCTTGCCTGACGGGCTCTTCCCTTCCAGCCGTTGGCGAGACGGAGATGGTGATCCTTCATGTTCCCACAAAACGCACAGTCCTTCTCCGTGTGCATCTTGTCCTCATGGAGACAGTAGAGGCATAACGAATGCTCGTCCTCCTTGAAAACATTCTGAAGCTGGCATCCAGGGCAGGTCCTGAACAGCTTCCCGGGCGTTGAGCTTCCTTTCTCCTGGGCCATGTCCGGGGTAGGCCTCGGAACTTCTGGAATCCGCCAAAAGCATAACTCGACGAAATCTTCACCCTTGAGGGGCGTAGAAAACTCCAAAACGGGTCCCCGTTGAGCGGATGTAGAAACGGTGGAGCTTGAGGCTCTATTTAACCGAAAAATGAGAAAAATCTCCTGAAAAAGCGCGAAAACGCAGCAAAAGCTCGACAGCACGAGGACTCCCAACACTTGAACGTGCGGTAAAATTCTGAGGATGGCTGCTGGAGGCGGGGTTTAGGAAGAGGGCAGTCATTGGCTGGGGGCAGTATGACACAGAGACCAGTGATTGGTTACTACTAAGAAAGACAGATCAGAAACGAAACTGATACTGATTTTTTTTCTATACCGAGGATTCCCGGCCTGACGACGGGGAATATTCATGAGCATGTGAATCCATGCCAGACCCCATGCTGGAGAAGTGTGCTTTATGCCCAGTTTGGGAAAGCCAACCAACATATGAGGAACTGATAAAGTTGGACGGACATATATCCCATGTGGAACTGAGCGAAAGGTGTATGAACACTCTGCAACAAGGCTAGACAAGCCAACCAGCTAACGGGAATCTGCCATTTATTTATTGTATTGTTCATTTATAACATGCTTAATACCAGCGAGTGGTTTCTAAGCACAGGATCGGGATTCGAACCTGTGTTGCGCCGCGTTGTCTTGCATTCAAGACAAACATGTTGCCCCTGAGCTATCCTTACTCCCCTGTCATACCTGATCGGGCAGAATCCCTATGATTATTAATTGGACTGAGAACCAATCACCCTGCCAAAGAGCCAAAGGGATTTGTGGAGCCTCAGTGCCAAGAAGGTAGGATACATAGAACCGTGTGTAATATAATCCTGGAGGGATTTGACCACTAATTAAAATGTGGAAAAAAATACTATAAGAATTCTTCTTTTCCAAAGGGGGAAGAGAAAGCAAGACAGAGGATATTTGTGTTTTAACCAACCAGAAACTTTAACAATGTTCTTCAAAGCAACTTTGAGACGAAGAATAACTCACATATGAGTTGGGCCAGGCAGAAGCCCATTCCGAGGCTGTGGTACAAGCCTTCATTTTTCCTTTTAGTTAGATTTACTAAAGTGGTAGAGCCAGTTAGTGAAGTAAGATCTGGACTCAGGACTCTTTATTTTTGGACTTTGACGAGGACCCTTGGTTTTTGTTTTACAAATTAGGGAACTTTCCTCATAGCGGTAGGTTCAGATAGGCATTTTTCTTTTAGTTTGAATAAATCAGACTGAAATATGATCCACTGTAGTCAGTGTCCTGCGTTAGGTTCACCATATTAGGTGTTAGAAGTGGGATATATGCAGGTTGATATAAACTGGGCACCCCTCCTCTTTACCAAGTTGGCAGAGAAAGCCAAAGCCCCTACCCTGGCCGCTCCCCAATCCATTGGTTTTGATTTACATAGTATGGAGACCATCTCCATACCGCCAAAAGTAAGGTGTCTAATACCAACAGGTCTTTGTCTTTCTCCTCCACCTTGGACGTACATTAGACTTGCAGCTAAATCTGGACTATCCTGGCGATATGCCCTAAATGTTACCACTGGGGTAGTAGACCCTGATTATAGGGGGGAGGTGAATGTGATCCTCTGTAGCTATTATGTGGCCACTGGCTACCTAGCTAATATGGGGCAAGCCATAGCCCAAGGATTTCTCAGGAAATCCCTCATTCCAGTACCCTATGAAGTGGAGACCTTACTCGAAACCGAGAGGGGTCCATGGCTTTTTAAGGAGGATGACCTCATTAGAGAGGAACCTCAGGTGAGAGAGACTGAAGATCTTGTCCCATTAACCAATCTTGCCTTCGCACAAAGGAACGATCCTGCCCTAATGGTCAGCTTTAGGAGGATAACCGCAGAAGAACAATGGCATAGCTAAGCTGGTCCCTATTTTCTTCTTTTAAAAGGGACTACTTAATCAAGGCGACCTGTAGAAGGATGGTCTTCACTGGCTACAACTGGTGATCTCTCCTGGTAATCGGAGGGTAGTGCTAGCGCTGGCCCACTTCCATCTCAAGGCCACCCATCAGGGGATAGGGAAGACCCAAACCCAAGTAATACCTCAGTTCTACTGGCCTGGAGTTTTTGTAGATGTGAAGATCTATGTCTCCACCTGCAAAATCTGCCAAAAGACAGCAGCCTCTCCTGTTTCCCCAGCCCCATTACAGCCACTTCCCATTATCGAAGTACCCTTTTCCAGAATCGTGATGGACATAGTGGGCCTGTTAGAAACATCCAAATTGGGGTATAAATACATCCTAGTGATCAATGACTACGATACCTGCTACCCGGAAGCATTTCCTCTTAGGAATAATACCAGTCAACAAATCCTAAAAACATCTCCTTCCCTTCCTGTCACAAGTTGGATTCCCCAAGGAAATCCTCATGGATCAGTGTACTACTTTTATGTCAGAAATCAAGAATTATGGAAAAGAGATGTTACACATCAAACCCTTATGGACCTCCTTCTATCATCCCCAAATGGTTGGCTTTATGGAGAGGTTTAACCAAACCCTAAAAAGAATCCTCTACAAGTTGATAGAGGCTGATGGTAGAAATTGTTAAGATTCCATGTGCTCTCTTTGTAGTTAGGAAAACACCTCAAGCGTCCCTAGGGTATTCGCCTTTTGAGGTACTATATGGACAATAACCTCAAGATGAACTAGATATGTTCAAAGAGACCTGGTAGGATAGAGAAGAAGCCATCCTACCCAATTCCCAGACAGTCGAGAAGTTGAAATCCCATATGGCTGCTGTAAGGGAAATTGCCAAACATCACCTAAGTAGGGCACAAGAACATCAAAAATCCCTACATGATAGACAGGTGATAGCCAGGTATTTTTCCATTGTGAAATCTGTCATAGTTCTCTTCCCACCTCGGAGAATAAGATGATAGCAAAATGGTGCGGTCCCTATAGAATTCTTGAAAAAAAGGTCCATTAAGCTATGTAGTGGTCCAACCAGATAGACAGCAGAAAACCCAAATCTATTGTATAAATATGTTGAAAGAGTAGAAGGTCGACCCCAAGGAGGAGACTTTGGTGACCATGGCACCTTGCTTACCGACCCGGTCCTCGACCAACAGTTGATCCCTACCTATCTACCAATCTCCCAACAAGAAGACCTTTACGACCCTTCAGACCAATTTCCAGAGGTCCCCTCTGAGCAACCAGAATTTCTTCCACTACATACGCACCCCAGCCAGGCAAACAGTGAATCTAAAACCTTACTGCCTCCCGGAGGTAAGTAGGAAAATTATCGAGACCGAATTCCATGAGATGTTTAAGGCCAATAACATTTAGTGCTCATTGAGTCTGTGGTCATACCCTATTGTGTTGGTAGCCAAACCAGACAAGTCGTGGAGATTTTGCATAGATTTTATTAAATCAAATTCCATCTCCACTTTTGATAATTAGCCCCTGCGCAGAATTGACAAGCTCATTGAGAAGTTACGGTCATATAAATACATATCCACTCTGGACCTAAACCAAGCAGGTAACTTAAATGCCTTTCCCACCCCACAAAGGCTCTTCCAATTTCAGGTACTACCTTTTGGTTTACATGGTGCTCCTGCCACATTCCAGCGATTGATAGATACAATCCTAAAACTGTATTCTAGCTTATCCAGAGCCTATTCAGATGACATCAATATACATAGTAAGACCTGGTCCGAACACATGCACCATCTTTATATGATCGCATGAGCCCTCCGGAGAGCAGGTTTAACAGCCAACCCAACAAAATGTCATGTGGCCCAGTTGGTTGTAAAGTATCTGGGCTATTTTGTGTGAAATTGACTATTTAAACCCCAGACAGAAAAGGTCAAAGTGGTACAAGAACAGAGGCATAGCCAAGATTGTTTAACAAGTGGGGCCTGAAGCTAATGTAGTTGAGCCCACAGCAGTGACATTAACATCTGTAAATGACCACACAGCACTGGTGAGTGCGCATTTACAGATTTTGGGTGGTCCTTGGCCGCTTAAGCCCTACCATGTCTACGCCTCTGTACAAGAAAGTACTGCACCCAAAACCAAAGAGACCTTTGAGCTTTACTTGGATTGGCAGGCTTTTACAGAAGATTAATGCCGAATAATTCCACCTTGGCTACCATTCTTGCCAACAAGGTCAAGAACGCACTCCCCCAAAAGCTTGTCTGAGAAGGTGAAGACCAATGAAGATTTGAAGGCCTCAAACAATTTCTATGTCATGAGTCTGTCTTAAAGATGCCTGACTTCAACCAAGAGTTTATTCTTCAGACAGATGCCTCTAAGGTCCGACTGGGAGCTGCTGTATTGTCACAAGAATATGATGTCGTGGAGCACCCCATTTTATACACAAGCCAAAAATTGTTCCCTAGAAAACAATCATATGCCACAGTAAAACGGTTTATAGTCATAATGTCGACAACAAAAATGTCGACAGTCAAAATTTCGAATGCATTTTTTTTTAAATGGGGGGGTTCCCCCCCCAACGCCCCTTTTTTAATTTATTTTTAATTTTTCCCTTTTTTTAACTCCCGAACCCCTAAAATAAATATATAATTAAAAAAAACGAAAGTCGACATTTTTTTTTTTCGACATTTTTTTGTCGACATTTTTGTCTGTCGACATTTTTTTTTCGAAATTATGACTGCCCACCCAGTAAAACTTGAAGCCCTAGCCATCAAGTGGGCAATCCTGAATTTAAGTTATTACCTTACAGGAAGGAGGTTCCGGCTTGTGACTGACCACTCCCCCTAACCTAGATTAGTCTGTGAAAAGATTCTAACACCCGAGCCATGAGATGGTTTTTAGCTCTACAGCCATTTTGTTTCTCAGTAGCACATTGAAAGGGGAAAGAACAAGGCAATGTGGACTTTTTAAGTCGTTTCTCACCTCCGAATCAAGGGGGAGCTTTTCATTTAACGGGAGGTGTCTGTGATGAATCTGGACAATGTATCCCTTCTCCCCAGAGGGGAGCCACCTCCTTTGAAGCTAGGGAGGTGAGCCTGCTATGCAAACCCTCCCTATGGGTCTAGGCAAGTTGGACCTCACAGGGAGTGACCCCCTTCTTGGGGACAATGACTCCCATTCCAATAAGGATCTCCCAGTCCAAAACACACTTTCTGCCTATGTGGGTGTTGGAAAGACATGATATTTTCCGCTATGAATATAACCAACAAAGACCCTTCATACACTCTATCAGCTTTAGGTAGTGCTGAACATCATCTGGAGGCCATAATCAAAGAAGATGGATACAGGTTTTTTTGTTCTGATGGCGTGGTTAAGAGCAGCGTGGACTGCAAATGGAAAAGAGACTCCTAGAGAGCGAGTAGAGGCGAGCCTCTGTAGAGCCGACATCCTGGAGGGGCAGAGCTATGTGGAGCCAGCGGTGGTGTGGAAGAAGCGAGACCCGCTAGTTGGAGGCTGAGAAGCAGGTGCTCTGACTGAGCTGGAGGCTCCAGTCAGGAGAGGAACGGAGACGGAAAAAAAACCATCTGCACTGGTGACCACTGACGAACAATGGTGGGACTGGTGCCCAGCAAACGATGACGAGACCAGGGCGAGGAACTGAGCCTGGGTCCCTGAGCTTCACAGGGCAAATGCCTTTGCCGATGAGATGAGTGCCGACAGGGAAGCAAACGCTCCCAAATCGAGGATGCACATGAAGGCTATGAACTGTGGTTGCCGAGATTGCCGAAACCGACAACAGTGTGAGAGTCTGAGAAGTCGTAATGGGCACACGACCCAGGTAAAACAAAGTGAAAGAGATAAAAAGATTGTATATCAAGGTTGGAGAAGCTGCCAACAATACAAGTGCTTAGGAGAACTGAAGGGGCCAACGTCCTATGTAAAAAGGAATGAAAGGGATACGTATGCTTTATGCCAAGACTGGGAAAGCCGACCAACATATGAGGAACTGATAAAGTCAGATGGACATATCTTTCCCATGTGGAACAGAGCTAAATGAGTATGAACAGAGCAAAATGAGTATGAACACTCTGCAACAAGGCTAGCCAAGCCAACCAGGTAATGGCAACCTATCATACCCAAGCAGGAAGAAACCCTACGTTTATAAATTGGACTGAGAACCAATCACCCTGCCAAAGAGTCACAGGACTTTGGGGAGCCCCAGTGCCGAGAGGGTGTGTAAAATTTTCCTGGAGGGATTTGACAACTGATTAAAATGTGAAGTATAATACTGTAAGAATTCTTCTTTTCCAAAGGGGGAAGAGAAAGCAAGACAGAGCTTATTTGTGTTTTAATCAAGTGGCAATTTACTCCAAAGGAACTTTGATACAGAGCATAAATCACATACGAGTTGGGCCAGTCAGAAGCCAACTTAGAGGCTATTGTGCAAACCTCCCTTTTTCCTTTTAGTTAGATTTTCTAAAGTGGTAAGGCCAGTTAGTCAAGTAGGATTTGGACTTCGACGAGAACCATTAGTTTTTGTTTTGGAAGGTAGGGAACTTCCCTCATAGCAATAGGGTCAGATAGGCAATTTTATTTTGGTTTTAATAAATCACAGGGAAATATGACCCAGTGTAGTCCAAGTCCTCCTTCTGGTTCACCATAAGATCTAGGCTGTAGAGCCAATACTTGATCCAAGAATTTTGACTGTACCATGTCCATAAGGTTACAGTTTCTATACCCCAGATTTCGCTACCGTCGAGCATCAGTAAAGACATTTTCAGTTCGAAAACTTCCATACACTTATCAAACCTAAGGACCCCATATTGGTAGTAGAATCTTAGGAGCGCTTTAAGTCTAGCTGTTGCTCTTACTGCCTGGTATTTAATATGTGCCTTCCAGTGGCCATTCCTAGTACACTTTAGATCCAGGTGGACATAAGAGTTCACCACTTCAATTGAGTCCCCTCTTAATTCCCATCTACAGGGTCTCCCCTTCTTCCCAAACATCATGATTTTAGTTTTGCTTTTATTTAATTTGAGTTTACGGTGTTCCAGAAAGTCTTTGGCATAACACAGCCCTTGGTTCAAACCACCTAGGGTTAACCCCAAAATATCTGTATTGTCAGCAGAGAGATGTGCGCTGTACTCGGCCTATGGGGGAAGACCTTATTGTTATACCTGCCTGGCACAAAACCTGACATGAATAGAATAAACAGCAGGGGCTCAATGGGACAGCCCTGCTTCACTCCCTTGTTGGTCTCAAAATATGGTGTGTCCACTCCTAATCCTCCATACCTCACTGCTGTCATGGTGTCCAGATAACATAATTGCACCTAAGTAACTCTGGCAGGATCCTGATTGTGTACAATTTGCCCCACAGTGTGCATCTGTCAATGGTATCAAATGCTTTTTCCAGATCCAGGAACGCTGCATAAACAGAGCCTCCCCTGAACCTACAATATTTGTCCATACTTGTGCTTAGAATGAAACAGTCATCGATAGCGAGACGCTGCGCCTAAAGCCTTCCTGTGATGGCTGTAGGATATTATTCTCAGTCACCCATTCTTCCTACTTTCCCATACACCTAGAGTAGATTTTGGATGTAATATCCAGTTAAGAGATTGGTCTATACAGTGGGCATCATCCTGGTCTCCTTTTTTTAATATTGGTATGATTATTCCACGCCTGCAGAGGGCCAGAACAATGGAGGCCTTGCCAATTGCTCCAAATAGTTCAGCCAAAATCCGAGCCCACCAGTTACAAAGCCCCACAAAAATATCCGGGCCACCAACTTTCCCCTTCTTCAATTGGTTAATAGACGGTGAAATCTCCAATTCAGTAAACCTGATCTTACTGTTGGGGCTGGCAAAGTGGGGTAGATCCTCCTCTCGTTGCTCCTCATAAAAGATTGTCTGAAAGTGGACCATCCACCTATTCTTATCAATCATTCCACCATGTGTAAATCCCCCCTTTCCCAGGCCTTAGCAACCAGTCTCCAGAATACCTTATGGTCATTAGAGCTTACGGCTTGAGCTAATATGTTCCATTATTTTCTACTAGATCCTGTTTCTTTCATTTCAGTAATACTTTAGATTCCTTTTTCAATCAGAACTTTTGTCTGGCTTGTAGAGCCCCTTCCTTGAGGGCCTCATACAAGGCTTTCTTTCTGGCCCGGACTTTGAGCATCAAACCAGGGGGCATGAATTTGTTTATTTAATGCCTTCTGTGAGGGGCCAGGAATGAGGCACGGGCACAGAGAGCTTAGGATTGTGGTCATAAACTTTTATTAAATAAAAAAAGGGGTTGGAAAATGCCTTGCTATCCCTAATCTAGGAGGTGTTTCCCTACCTCAATCAAAACGAATGGGTCTGTCCTTTGTCAAGATGTCCAAAGCAAAAATATGTCCTGTGTTTGAAATCCTATTCTGTCCCTCAAACTTCAAAACCAACTCTAAGGTGCAAAGGATATTGTGCACAAATGTTTGAACCCAACACAAAGGGATACATACAATCAAAATGTTCCAAGTGGACAATGGTCACGACTCCAGGGAATGGCTCCCTTCCCCAGATTTCTTTTACCAAAAGTTACAACAAAGAACAACCAAGTTTCTTGTAACCCAACAGGGTAACTCTGTTCTCTTGGTGTGTTCACAGTTCCCGGCGAAATGGCTCCCTCCCTTCCCCAGGTTTCTCTTCACATTCAAGACAGTTCAAAATCCTAAGGGCATATGACTTCCTTGGGATTCTCTTTCAGTTTATTACGATTCGGGTGGGGGTCCCAGACTCACAGATCACCTGGTATACTCCCCTGCCAGGCTCTTTTCCACATTTACAAATATTCACAATCTCAATGGCATGGATCTTCCTTGAAATTCTCTTTTCACACACCCTTGACTTGCCTGGTATACTCTCGTGCCAAGTCTTGGGTACAGTCTCTCAAATACTTGGATTGTCATTTGTTTGCATACACTTGGTTTTGCCTGGTATACTCTCCTGCCAGAACTTGCAAGCCTTCCCTTTTATCTACAAAATGATATTTGTGCAATGCTGTCTTATCAACCCTTGTTTAGCCTTCACTTTTTTCCCAGACCATTCCCACTTACTTGACTTTCTCCTTTTAGATATGGGTTAAGTGGCCCGTTCCTGGTATGGTTCAGAAGTCCGTTAACCTCTTCACAAGATTCACTTTGCATCTCTAGTGTTACTTTCACAGAACGGCAAACACTTTTAAGCAACCCAGTAACCCGTCTGTCTTTCCTGGGCTTACCGGGTTAAGTGTCTGTCACGTTCCTCCACTGCAGTTCCTCTCAATCTGCTGGTTGGCATGCGTCCCGTTAGCCACGGTGCCTTTGCTGTGTCCTTCTCTACCAAGCACGGTTCCTGCTGCCTTGCACTCTCAGGCGGCGGGCTTCCTGCACTCCGGTTCCTCTCTTTGCCGTATGCATTCTCTTTCATGCCACTTTCCACAGTCTGCTTTCCCTCAGCATTCTGCCCGGTGTCAGCATAGGGCGCGGTATAACTCAGTCTCTAAAGCTCCCTCTGGCATCTATCAGCGGTGGCAGATTTAAACTTTCCCGGCATGATTGAACAACTTCCAAAGATTAGACCAGTGCGTTGGTTTACCAGTCTTAGTCATCTTCATTGCTCCGTCCCTCTTTCTCGTCTCAGTTATTGCTACTTTGTTCCTTGTATGATGTTGAGGAAGCTGATGTTGGACCTCATTGGGAGTAATCATTACTGCTCCCTGCCTCTTCCTCGTCTGAGTTGTTGGCATACCGTCCCTTGTGTGATGTTGGGGAATACTTGAAGTAGGCTTGATAAGTGGTTGAGGGAGGGGGTTGCAATATGCCATCAGGGTTTGAGGAATGGAGGGAACATCCCTAAAAGGGAATGGGGGATATGTGGCTTTCTCCAATGATTTCATGTTATCCCCCTGAGGGTCGCCTCCCCATGTGGTCTTCCATCATATAGCCACCCACAGGGTCAGGATCAGGTAGCGGGTGCCGTCCCCTAGCCACAAGGGGTGAAGCCACCCCTGGGAAAGGAGTGATGACATAATCGGATTCATCACACTTCCGAGTATGCACTTTCAGAACTTTACATATTTTGTCACAGACCATAGCTGCGAACAATTCAAAGGATGCCACTAGTTCTTCCGAAGCATGCACATTTCTGAGGAATGATTGGTGCTGTCTATTAATATTATCTGAGTAAAGGCAACTAGTTATGTGTTCCCTATTTGGGAAAGCTGTATGAGGTAAACTCATCTCAGAGTTGTGTTGTGCTTCGTAACTGGGGAGTATTAAATGTGAACCCATATGCAAATGGTCACTCTCCATGCGCTCTTACATGAAAGGTCTGCTATACAACTATAGAAATAACAGTCCACAATCATATATTCTATACTGGAGGAATAAAGGCCCTACGAAAAGTGTGCCTGGGAGGTGTATTACTCTGGGTCCTTCCATTCAACTCAACCAAGGAGCACTCAAGCAGGATGGCTAACTCTCTACCACCTCGGTCTGGCATATTAAATCCCATGTTCCTCTTGGGTATTCCACATGCCTCTTCCAAGAATCTGCCCTCATTGTGTTCTTCAGGAGGAGGACTAGCCTTAACATTCATGTCTCCAACTACCTGAAAGTTATCATTATTGCCATCTGCTGAGACCTCACCCACGAAGTCCCTTAACTGTTTGAATAATGCACTTTCCTATTTAGGGGGGGAAGAGTGCTGTCACGATCCAGGCCCCTGACCCCGTCAGGTATAACAGCCCCCTGGCAGCAGTGGGGCTAAAGCCCTTCACACTAGCCCCAAGGGCCTTAAAACTCTATCAGAAAAATACATGGAGTCAGTCCTGGCGCCCTTGGCGCCAGGCTCATTATCAGGAATAAAGCAATACCAGTTTTGGACCTTAATCCAACATGGAGGCCTATTACACAGCTCAGTTCTTTAGAACCAAGCCATGCGGTCTAGTGTTTTGGGTGTGGCTGGGCCTGGAACTACTTGGCCTGGAACTACTTTACCTGGGCTATTTAAACCACACCCAAACAGCAGAACACGCTTTGCATTATTCTGCACTCCTGCAGCGTAACGCTCACCGTGTCCAGCTCCTGCTCATCTGCTTCACCAGCGGCCCAATCCTGAAGCCCTAGATCCGGACTCCATCAATAACCTGGAAGAACAAGAACAGCATTAGCGAGCAAGAACACTTACCTGTGAAATAACCGGTCTTGAATCCATCCTGCGCTTCGCTTACCTCGCCCATCTCTGGAGTTCGCCACAACCTGCAAAGGTAAAGAAACAAGGACAGCATTAATAACAATTCTCACCTGGGCAAGCAGCGAGTCCTGGCAGCACCCTGCGCTTCTCTTACCTCGCCCATCTCCGGGTTTCACCGCAGCCTGCAAGGGAGAAAGAACAAGGTCAGCATTAACAAAGCACTTACCTGGACAAGCAGCGCTTTGATCGCTCATCACTTCGGAACATCACTGCAACCTGTACAAAGAGAAGAGAACACAGGTTAGCAATTAACACCAATAAAAAGCGCAACGCTCCGCGCATCAATAACTCACCGTGGTCTTCGCCATCAGCGTGGCAACACCGAGATCACAACCATCCCTGTGAAAACAAAAAGAGACATTGTTAGGGAACAGCGTAGTGGAGCAAGACGCTGAGAAGACACAGAAAATGGAGGGAAAGAAAGACAAAATAAAGATGGAAAAGACATTATAACTCACCTGGAAGACAGCAAGCAGAGTCAGAGTCACAGCCGGTCTGGACCCGACATAAGGGCACAAGGACCAGTGAAGCAACTAGGTCCACGGAACGCCTGCACCAACCACGCGACCCTGCACAGAGACGCAGGACAGAGAGTTCAATGCACGAAAGGTGAGCAATAACCCCAAGGGAGGGGATTTGGACCAGCGGGAGGGGGGAGTCCACCCATCACAGAACCAGTATCTTAACCTCCATTCTCCTGTTATAGGCGCTACCCAACGTCTGGCACATAACCAGGCAGAGAGGGGTCCGGGATAGCGCTTAGACCTCCATCCAGTATCGTGTGGCGCCCCTATGGATACCAGTTGAGCTTAACAGTATACGGTAATGATGTATAACTTATTCTGGTGGTCTCTAGAAGACCAGGTTTTTTTTTTTAAACTTTATTTTTGAAATTTTCGTACCATCAGAAACAATTGCACCAACATGGTGCATTGTCAAGACAGCAAGAGGAGGAAAGGAGGGGAAGGGAAGGGAGAAGAGGAGGAAGGAGAAGGAGGAAACAGGACAAAAAAATCATACAACATTCCCCACCCCCGGGTTCGTCTATATAGCCGCTCCCTCCCTCCAGCATCCACAGCAACAAATATCAGTACATTCTTTGCTTAATGCCAATTAGAGTGAGGTCATGAGTATGTAATAGTTCTCAGTTCCAAAGCCCTATGCCAAGTTCAGTTGCTCTCGGCATCAGATGATTCTGTACAGTTTAGCAAATATGCAATATATGGCCCCCAGATGTCTGGGGGGCGAGCATGTAATGGTAGAGTTCTTCTAAATTCTCTCTCCACATCCTGACAATATGTTATGTCTTTTTTCCAGTATTCGATTTTGGGCAGGGGCCCTCTGCTCCATGCCATGGCGATTCGTCTCCGGGCCAGCACCAGAAGAAGGGCTGCTAGTTTACAGGACGTGGGTTGTAGGTATTTAGTGAGGCCAAGAAGGGCTGCCAATGGCAGCGGAGCCACCTGATCCCCTATAATGGCAGCAATGATTTGTAAAACTGAAACCCAGAAACGTCGAATTCCTGGACATTCCCAAGCTAGGTGAAAAAAATCTGTGTGTGCCGCCGCACATCGTTCACACTGGGCTGATGCCGATGCTTTTTAGCAGGGGTATAGTATGTTTGGTGCACAAAGTTGAAGTGTATTAGTTTATAGCGTGTATTCACTGCGACTTTTTGAGTTTGACGTAGGATATAGGACCAGTCTTCAGCGTTTATTGACTCCTGGATGGCTGACTCCCATTTCTGCTGTGTTTTAGCATTAGGCGACGCGGTGACCGCCACAAGGGATTTGTAGAGCAGCAAAACCAGCCTCCCCTCACCCTGCGCCTGGATGGTGTTGTGTAAAAGATCCCATATAGGGGGTCGTTCAGGAAATGTGGGAAACATTCTATGTAGGGTGTGGCGTAATCTAAAGTAAAGGAAGGTGTCTAGGAAGGTGTTACCGCCCCTGTCTTTGGCCATTTGTGGGGTTAGGAAGGTGCCCTCCGGAATAGATCGCCGAAGGAGTGGATATCGATCTTATCGGCCCAAATTAAGAATACTTTTTCATTTGTGAGCGGGATGCCTGGGATGAATCTGATTGGTAGTAGAGGGGAATATCTTACGGTCACGCCGTATTTAACAGCCATCCTTTTCCAGATTGTGTATGTGGATAGGACCGTATTTAGTGTGTTGTACGGGACTGGGATTTGACTTATAATAACGGCACTGAGCAAGTCGGGTGAGGCGAGAGCTCATTCCACCTGCACATGTGGGCGAACGAAGTGGGACATGTACCAGTAGCTTAAGAAATGCGCCTGGGCCGCCCAATAATATTTTTCTATTTCTGGGAGCGCTAGACCACCCTTCGACGTTGGTAGAACTAGAGTGTTATACGCTACACACGCAGGTTTGCCTGCCCATAGCAGTTCCAAGACTGCAGTTTTAACTTTCAGGAGAAAGGATTTGGGGAGGAGTAGCGGAATATTTGTGAACAAATACAGAAGTTTAGGAAGGATGACCATCTTCGTCAGAGAGGCCATGCCCCAAAGCGTTAGCGGGAGCGTTTTCCACCTATGTATTCGGTCTTGAATGGAATTGAGCGTGGTGACATAGTTATCTTCATATATCTCGTGGTGGTTGTGAGACATATATATACCCAGATAGCGCACCCTCGAATTCTCCCATTTAAAACCATGATCGTCTACAAATTCCACCCTGTTAGGGGTCAGGGGGAATACCACAGATTTGGAGTGGTTCATTTTTAGACCCGACATTTGACCAAACCTTATCTCTTCGCGCATTACCGGGTTAAGGTTCTCTTGGGGGTTGCCGATAAACAATATGACGTCATCAGCGTAAAGGGAGACAATTAATTTATGTGGACCCAGTTTAAGACCCCTGTGTATTTGGAATATGCGCAGTCGCGAAGCCAAGGGTTCCATAATAAGGGCAAAGATTAGAGCGGAGAGTGGGCAACCCTGTCTCATTCCGCGTTCTAGTGATATGCTTGAGGACGCTGTGTTTCCCAGTGTGACATATGATCGTGGGTCGTTATATAACAGAGACACTAACTTAATGAAGAAGTTGCCAAAGCCCATTTGTCTAAGCGTTGCCAGCATGAATAGCCATTCCACAGAGTCAAATGCTTTCTCGGCGTCGAGGAGCACTGCTATTGCCTGCTGTGTTGGTTCTAGGGCCTCTATGACGCCGAACAGCCGCCTGATGCCATAGGTGGTGCTGCATCCCGGGATAAATCCAGCTTGGTCTCCAATTGCTAGAGCTGGCATGAGAGGGAGAAGCCGTGATGCAAGAATTTTTGCGAGGATTTTATTGTCCAGGTTGATCAAAGAAATCGGCCTGTATGACGCACATTCATCAGCGGGTTTGCCGGCTTTATGTAACACTATTATATTGGCTTCACGTAGTGTGGAGGGAAGGCAACCGCGCTCGATAGATGACTCGTAGCAGGAGAGGGGCCAAGATGGCCGCGTGGGCCTTGTAAAACTCTCTAGTGAGACCGTCTGGTCCCGGCGCTTTGGAGCTCGGGAGGGATTTTATTGCATTTATTTCCTCAGCAGTTATTGGTGTGTTCAATGGCTCTCGCAGGGCTGCCTCCACCCAGTACAGCTCAGTGTCATTGAGATATTCTTGTAAAGAGTTAGGGTCTGAGTTGCCTCTAGAGCTGTACAGGTTCTGATAGAAATCTCGGAATGCGTTGGCGATGTCTCCTTCCGAGTATACCAGCTGCCCTTGTGCGTCTTTAATGCATTCCACGCGGATTGGGGTTCGGTCTATCGATAGTAATCGGGCAAGCAGTGCGCCTGGCTTCTGGCCCTCTCCATATTGTCGGATCTGATGCTTGCGGCCGAGGAATTTTAGTTCCCTTTTCGGCTGTTTCCCTGAACTTCCGAAGCTCTTCTTTCAGCTCTGCCCGAATTTGAGGGTTTGATGTTGTGGTGGTTTTCGTCTCTAGTTCCTTCAACCGACTTTCGCTGTCGGAGAGTTCTTTACGGATCAACTTTAAAATACCGTTTTCTTTAGCAAGGCATATACCACGTACAAAGCACTTCAGTGCTTCCCAGACGGTGCTGGTTGAATCGACAGAGTCTTGATTTATCTCGATGAAGGCTATTATTTCTTGACGCAATTCATCTGCGAAGACGGCGTCTGAAAGCGAGCCAGGTTTGAATCTCCAGTTTAGTCCCGGAACTGTTGCGCCTGCCAGGGAGACATCAAGTGTGACCATTGAGTGGTCGGAGAATGTGCGTGGTAGAATTTGACTCGTTCCCCAGGAGAACGGACAGTGGGTGGATGCCATAATGTAATCTATCCTGGAGCTAGTGTTGTGAACAGGCAAATAAAATGTGAAGTCTCTCGCATCGCGGTTGTGATGTCGCCAGGGGTCGGATAGATCAAACGCTCTGCATATTTCTCGAACTTGGATGCTGGCTCTGGACAGGTTCCCGGTTGTATTATGGGATTTGTCGAGTTTGGGATCGATTGGCGTGTTAAGGTCAGCTCCCCATATGATGGTTTCAGCGTTGATCCTGCCAAGTTGGGACATCACCCAGTTCAAATTGTCGGGTCCATCAGCGTTTGGAGCGTAGAAATTCACAATCACCACTTCCTTCCATGCGATTATCCCTCTTACCAGCAGGACTCTTCCCTCAGTGTCTTTCTGCGACTCGATGAGACTAGAGTTTGACTTCCTGTCAATGAGGATTGCAACCCCTCTGGCAAAGGACGAATACGCCAAGAAGTACATGTGGCATCCCCAGGATTTGGCCCACTGCAGTTCCGACGCTGGCAGTAGATGGGTTTCTTGAAGTATGGCGATGTTGATCTTATGTCTACAGAGATACTGGAAGATTCTCCTATTCTTCGCCAGTTGATTACCGCCACGAATGTTCCAGGTGGCGATTTTAAACGTTGTTACTGCCATTCAGTTGACCAGGTAGGTTCTTACTCGTCAGGATGTGAAGGTGAGACTGATATCTTGAACTGAATAAGTGACTGAAGGGCTTGGCTTCTGGGGCATGAATGGAGTGCATCATACTTGCTGTGAAATGAGAGTGGGGTGAGTAAGGCGGACGCGTAGAACCCGATTCCCTCCCTAGTGTGGGCAATCCCCAACTGGCCCACGAAAATCCCTCCTTTAGAAACAGAACTGTAAACATTGCTGCGCTAGGGGCGCTAGTAGCCCGCCAAGAGGGTAACGGGCTCCCTTTGACAACAGGATTTTGTTCCTGTGGTGATTAGCATGAATGAGAAAGGAGGCGTGCTGGCATCATCCACCTATTGTTAGAGTCATGGGTTACGGAGGGTATCTTCTCACTCGATCCTCACGTCGAGGTCTCAGATTGTTCCCGTGGGGCCTGCAGCCGGCCCAGTCTAAATGTCGCTGGCCTCCTCGGGGGTATTGAAGAAATGTGCCCTCCCTTCATGTTGAATACAAAGTTTCGCTGGGTACAACATAGAATAAAGGATATGATTATCCTGCAGGCGCCGCTTGACTGTTATATACGACCTCCTCTGAGACTGTACTGCCTGGGAAAAGTCTGGGAAGAGCTGAATGGGGTCGCCGTCGTACTGTAGCTTCCCCTTGTCTCTAGCTGCCTTGAGTATCGCATCCCGGTCTTTGTAGTTTAATAGCTTAGCTATTATCGGTCGAGGGTTTGCGCCTGGCACTGGTCTAGTATTCGGGATTCTGTGCGCTCTTTCTACCACAAAAAGCTGAGACAACATTTCTCCTTCGAAGAGTGCTATGCACATCTGTTCGACATGATCTTCCATTTTACCCGGAAGTTGTTGCTCCCTTACTCCGATGATCCTAATGTTGTTCCTTCGGGAACGGCCCTATAAATCTTCATTTTCAGCGCATACTACCTTCATCTGGGTTTCGAGCGCGGAGACTCGGGAGGTCAGTGCCGCTGTCCCGTCGTCCAAGTCGGACACGCGCTGTTCGACGGTGTCGAGTCTATCTGCCTGCTTATCGAGTCTGTGTTGGAGTTGATCTACCTTCGTCGATAAGGTGTCCAACTTGCTTCCCAGGCCACTGATGCCGGCTTTTAGGTCCATCAGGATCTCTCTGATATCTGATTGTGGGGTCTGTACCTCCATTGGCGTCCGGCGTAGGGGATTCAGATCTGCTGCTGGTCGTGGGTTTGTTCAAGGAGCTAGTTTCCAAATTCAGTTTCTTCTGGGTCTTATCTGTTTTCCCCATGATGGCTTTGGGAGAGGCTTGTGGGAGAAAGCTAGGTTTTGTTTGTTCTGATCAGTGACAGCACCTGGTTGGACCCAGATGACGGTGGCGTTTAGTTCCTTTTGTCGAAGGGCTCATATAGTTCGGTCAGTGGAATTTGCAGGATGTGTACGGCAGGTAGGGCACTGCTTCTTAGGTCCCGCGGCAAGCCCGGGTTGGGCGAGGCGCGCTGGCGCACTCCCGACAGATTTCCTATGGTCTTGGCGGATAAGAGGGAGCCTCGTGCCTTTACTCGATTTAGGCAATACTTTCTGCGCCTCTGGGGGGGGGCCCCGACTGAACCTGTTGTTTTTCTCCTCTCCAGCAGCGCCAGTAGGCAACAGTGCGTGTTTCTATTATCGGAGCAGCGTGGGTGCTGAGTTTGTCTGACGAAGGATGGAGTGCCTGAATATGTTTTCAGTTCCCAACAGTGCAACTATGAGATACGGCCGGTGGTTCGTGGGACCCAGCGGTCGAGGCAAGCCAATTTCAGGTTGTCTGTTGCCCAATTGTCCCCAGGTTTCGTGTAGCTAGAGTATGTCGACTCTTCAGTTGCTTGATGACCCTGCTGGGTCTCGCTAGAGTTGCAGTGAGTCCGATTAGCGCTGGGAGTGATTTTGCAGAATTGCGTGTCCTGACTCAAGCCGTTGGCAGGCGGCTTAGAGCGTGGGCCTTCCCGCCGTACTGCGTGCCCGGCCCACGCCACGGTGCCCGCCGCGGTGCCCGCCGCTCCAACCCCCCGCCTCCACGGAGAACGTTGTGACAAATCCAATGTACAGCGGCAATGACTTAGGTGCTTTTGTTGCTGGAGTTCAGAGCCCGCTGGCCCGGGGGGACCTCGCCAGCTGTATGCCGCCGGGAAGGGCTCAAGGGAGTTGGGTATGTCCCGCCCGGAGACCACGCGAGGGACCGCTCCCTCGCCTTGGCGTCTCCGCGCCGGGACCCGAGCCCGTAGGAGGTTTGCCCAGGGCGGGGGGAGCGGAGCGGGCCCACCCAGCCGCCGCGCCGCCGGCCGCACACACCACAGCACTCTCCTACCTGGACCGCTACGGAGCCCCGGCGCCCCAGGCTGTTGCACTGCTGGCCCCGCAACAGGCCGCCGCGGGGACGGAGACCACTGCGTCTCTCGAGTGCCGAAACGCACCCGTCCACCCGCCTTCTTGAGCGGCACAGTGCACGCTCCTGATGACTGTGTTTTTGCCAGGTGCCCGCCTCGTCCAACGGCACAAGTCCCCAGGAGGCCCCTTGCACGTTGTCTGTCGGCCTGCAGGCCCCGGATTCAAAAGTTTGTATCTCGGGCTGTGATCGAGTGTCAGAGATGAGATTTGTCTCAAATTAATCAGCAGGACACCGTGGATGTACACAGCAGAGGATTGGGATTATCTAGCTACCACAGGAGCGGCGATGTCGCAGGATTCATTAGAGCCGCACAGAGCTCACTCAGGAAGCGGCCATCTTGGGTGGCTCTCTAGTGCCCTCTCTCTAGAAGACCAGCTATAATTCAGTATTATCAGTGACTTAAATTCGGGGAATAATCTAGCTGCCCGCCTTGAAATCGAATCATGGTGATTATGCTTCCTTTATTTTGCTCTTTCGTGCTTGTTTCTGCCTTCAATGCATGTGCTTGGAATCGTGGTATAAGAAATCATCAGTTAACCAGGTTTCTTGGATACAGACAATATTATATTGGCCTAGATAATGAATACAATCATCGCCATCCTGCCGTTTGGCTGCTAAACCCGCTACATTTCATGATATAATACTCATACCATCCCCTTGCCCAACATTGGTGCCCTCCCAGATCTACTAAACATGTTGATGGATAAAGATGAGTTTGTCTTCGGAGCTTGAAACAGTCATACACCCTATCAGTTTAACGGTGATGCCAACAAAATAAAAAAGGAGAAACGAAAGTTAGAAAGGAAATTGTCAAAAGACCCAACAGATTCAAATAAAATGAACTGGAAAAATGCAGATACCAGATACAAGTCCAAACTCATTGAAGTCAAGACAAATCACTATAATTAATTAATCAGCACGGCTTCCAATACCACTTTTCCAGATCCCTAAAGCCATTGATAAACCCAAAGCTCTCTCTCTGCCATTTCAACCATCAGAACTAGACTATGAAAATGTCCAAATGGCCTTTCACAACAGAATCATCAAGGCCAGAGAAACCATATTAAATTGTCAGAATTGCAACCCACCTATCCCGGACAAACCATGTGAGATCAAGTTTGGACCACAAAATCCTAAATTCCAATTTACACCAATATCATTGGAAGAGATGAAGAAAACGCTTTCAAGTATTTGTTATTTTTTTTTTTTTTGATTTATTTTTTCAGAAAAATAAATCTGAAAAATGTATCGAACAGTTTAGTGCTTCTTCTTTATCTTTATCTTTGTCTTTGTTTCCTTCCGTTGTTCTTTCTTTGTCTCTATTTCTCGCCTCGGATTTAGGGACCCTGGCTATGCACCCCTGTTCCAAGTGTTCGTGCACCGGGTTGTTTGATATAGTTTGTTGGTTGTTTATTCGTTTGTCCTTGGGACCGAGGTCTCCCCGTCGACTGCGCCCAAATCTTCTACAACCCTTGGAGTCACTGTTGCAGGGCTTTCTCTTAGCTGCTTAAAAGTTGCCTCGATTAGGTTCGCCATGGCCATCGACCATCTTGAGGATTCTCCCGAAATCAGTCTATTCCATAACTCTGTTTCTTCAAATATCCATGGATTTTCTGCCAAAGGAAGTAGGTACGTATTTCTGTTCTGTTTGTTATTTTCACAGGTAAGTATCAGGTGCTTTAAGGTTTCTTTTGAATCTGGTTTGTTACATAATCGACAGGTTGCCTCCTCTGAGGTCGATCTAATCGAAAGTATTTCTTTTGTAGGTAGCAGGTTTAATCTTGCTTTTATGAGCAGGTTTCGTTTCCTTTTTTCTGGGAATTTTTTGCAATATTTGATTGGCGATTTTACTTTATTGAAAGTTGGGGGGAGGTGGGTGAGGAGTTTGTTTTTTGTTGCAAGATCTAGCGTTCTGATCCAGTCCATCATGACTACTTTTTTCTTTATTCTGTCAGGATTTTCTTTTAGTTCTTTCTCTGAGCATGCAATTTCTCGTAATTTTGCTCTTCTTTTTTCCTTCCATACTTCCAAGGCTGCACATTTGGCTAAATCCATCTCCTCTTTGATCATGGCGATGGCTGGGGAGCGTTCCTCCAGGATGATTTTCCTGAAAAAGTTCATTGCTGCTTGGTCCACCATGGATTCGAGTGATACCAAGCCCAGCTCCCTTCTTATCGCTGCCATTGAGGTAGAATTTGGGACTCCCAAAACTGATTTCCATATTAGGCCTTCCAATTTTGTCCAGATGTTTGTAGGCATAGAGAGTGATACTTCCATTCCATAGATCAGAGCGGGGATTACTTTTCCTTTATAGAAGTTGATTGCAGGTGTCAGGGAGAATTTCCCAAACTTCTTATCGACCAGTCGGGTCTGTGATGCTAGCCGCTTTGCTTTCTCCCATAGAGTCCTCTGCATTGTTTGAGCTGTTTTGGTGCTGTCCAGGTCGACTCCTAAGTATTTAATCGATTTAACTGTTTCTAGCTTTTCTTTTTCCAGGTAGAATATTTGTTGTTTGTTTTTCGAACTCTGTGTTTTTTCTAGAATCAACACTTTTGTTTTGTTCTTATTAATGATCAGGCAGTTTTGGTTGATATACTTCGCCAGGTTGTCTAGTTTCCGCTGGAGACCTATTTTTGTTTGGTCTATCAAAATGATATTGTCGGCGTATAGTAATCTTGGTACCGTGGTGTTGCCTATTTTTGGTGGGAAACACCTGATTTCTTTTTCGGCGTGCTGGAAATCGCTCAGAAATGAAATGAAAAGGGTTGGGGCTAGGGGGCAACCCTGTTTGACCCCGCGTGTTATCTTGATTTCTTCTGACAGTATTCCTTCCTGACTGAGTTTGATTCTGACAGTGTTATCCGTGGGCAGCGCTTTTATAGGTTCCAGGACTGACGGTGGACAGTTCCAGCTCTGGAGTTTTGCCCACAGAAGGTTTCTGTCTATTTTGTCAAAAGCCTTAGATAGATCGATAAAAGCCAAATAGAGCTTTGGGGCCCGTTCTTTTATCTTGGCCGTTAGGGTGTTGATGATCATAATGTTTGTTCCAGTTGATCCGTTTTTTTGAAAGCCCACTTGTAGGTTGTCTTTGAAATTGGCGTTCTTTTCCCAGAGCCTAAAGCTGTCTAGCAAGAGTGATGCGTATATTTTCCCGATAACATCTAAAAGGGCGATTGGTCTATAGTTTGCCGGGTCTTCGTGGGCGCCCTTTTTGTAGATCGGAACTATGACCGCTTTGAGCCACGATTCTGGGATTTTCTTAGTGTGTTCACACTCTTCAAAAATTTCGCTTATTGCCTCAGACCATTGTGTGGGAAATTGTTTTAGCATTACATTGCTGAGCCCGTCCGGTCCCGGTGCTCTGGAGGCCTTTAGCTTCATGATCTTTGCTTTTATATCTTCCTGACTTGTTACATTTGTCCAGGTTGTGCAGGTGTTTTCCGGTACGAGCGGTGTTGGATTTTCAGCTTCTTCAAATTCTGATGAGATATGGGTTATCCATTGCTCCTCCGATACTGCATTACACAGAAGTGCTGAATTTGCCATGGACGATTTGTTCAGAAGGGACCAAAATGCTCGTGAGTTTTTTGACTCCAAAGTTTTCATCATCGCCTCTGCATCTCTCTGGAATTGAAGTGCCTTATGTTGTTTTAGCCAGTTTGCATATTTCTTCCTCTCTTTATGCCAAAGTTGCCAGTCTGACTCGGCGTTTGATTTTTTGGCTCTTCTCCTTAGAGTACGGCTCAGTTTTCTTTGGTTCACCAGTTCATTGTTGAAAGGATGTTGGTGGTTGAAGACCTGGTTGGATTTTCCCCTTTGTTTTCTGTAGAGTACTAGGAAAGGTAAGTAGTCCGGTCTTTCTTTTATATCTTCCTTTTTGTTTGACTTAAGTTTGTTTCCCCATGCAAGCCTAAATTTCTTTATGTCCTTTTCTGTGAGCTTTAGTCTGGTGCTCTGGTTATTGGCTTCTGTTTCTAGAGGGTATCTTAGTTTTGCTATTTTCATACCTTTCCACGAGCAGGTGACCAGATTGTGATCACTGTTGCTGGTTTTTTCAACTCTGAAACTCGTCATCAAGTCGATCATGCCTGCTGACATGCAAATATGGTCTATTGAGGCTTTTGACTCTCCACTTTCCCAGGTCGGAATATTGATTTGGTTTGGGAATAGCGTTGCGATGTTTTGGATGTCTCTTCCAGAAATCAGTTCGTTCCACGCTTTCCCTCGGTTTTGAGAGTGGTCTGGACGTTTTGGAGTTGTACTGTTTGCCTCGCTGCAATTCGCGTTTAGGTCACTGCATATGATGATGTTGATGTCCTCGAATGTTTCATATAACTGATCTATCGTGCTCCCCATATTTAGACAAAAGGTTTCAGTTGACATCCTCTGGGGATTCCAATAGCAATTAATGATGGCAAGTTTTTTTTTTGCACTTTCCTCTTTGTTGTTTTCGGCGGGCCAAGTGGTCAGCGATACCAGCATCTCATAAGCTTCCTTCCATTTCTTTGGCTCGTCCATGCCCCGGCCTGTTTTGACCGCTGTCAAAAGGCCCGCTGAGGGCCTTCCCAGGAGGCCTTTGACCGCCGGAGAAATCTGAACCGTGAAACCATCAAGTGTTGGTTTGGCTAATAGCCAGGTTTCTTGTAGGCATAATATGTCATAACGACCCAGATTTGCGTCGCTTGTCTGAGTAAGGTGGTTATGTCCTCGGGTGTTCCATGATCCCAGGCTGTAAATCTCATTATCGGGCCGACCCTGTTTTCCTACCGGGCTCTTGCTGTTTTGGAGGAGTGGCCCTTTTCGTTGCTATTTGGTGTTGTTTACGTTTATCGTTGAGCGTAACCAGTTCCAAGGCCCTTGTAGTTTGCGCGGTGGCGGCGTTGATTCTCTCTGTTTCCTTACTTCTGGGTGTTCTGCCGCGTCTTTATTCTCTTTAAGGTGTAGGTCCTGATGATTCTGGCTATTTTTTTTTATATGGTTTTTCTGGTTTGGATTTTGTTTTTGTATGTTCAATAGTGTCTGCTGATTTCCTTCATTTTTCGTTTTCTGGTTATTTATATCTGTTAGCAGAAAGCCCATCTCTTTCAGTTCTTGATAGGCTTTTGATCCTATTTTTTTCCTGCTATCTGCTTCAATGTGTATGTATGCTTTAGGTCTGTCTTGCCTATGGTAAGGTTCGACTAATTTGATGTCTTTCGTCGTCAGGTGTCTCAACTCCTTTGCGTTCTTTATTATCTGAAGTATCTTTGGACGGTTTAACGGTGCTCTCTCCTTCCCTGCATTGCATCGTTCCAGCTTGAATAGGCCATACCATTTGGTTTTTGCCGGGACTTCGTCGGCCTGATCTGCGGATTTCTTTTTTATTATGTCTTTCTCTGGTTTTCCCTCTCTTGCCCCTTCGCCAGGTGCTTGGTATTGCTCCTTTGCCATTTTGTAAGGCTTGTTCCCGTCAGTGTCTTTTCTGTGGTTCTGTGGGTCAGGAGTCTGTATTTTCGTTGGTGTGTTTTCCGAACCTGTTTTCTCTCCTTGTCTTGGGACAATTCCTTCAGTTTCTTCTTTTTTATTTTCCACACTTGCCACTTCTGTTAGTTTAAAACCCATTTTCTCAATTTCTTCGAAGGCTGTGCCATCAAGTTTTTCCACTGCTTCGCTTTTGACATGTAAATATGCTTTAGCTAACTTTTTTCTGTGATAGGGTTCCACCCGCTTTATGTCCTCTGTTACCATGTTCTTCAGAGATTTCGTATTCTTCATCAAATACATTACCGTCGGACGGTTTAGGATCAGGTGCTTTTTTCCCTCTTCTTTTTGCTTGAGTTTGAAAAGGCGTGTTTTGTTCTTATTATGTTGACTCTGGGAGGTCGCCTTACCTCTCCATTTCGTCCTTGGTTTTTCTTGGGAACTCCCTTGGACTGGTCTTGGTTCTCTCGGCGATGTCGCTTTTAACTGTTCTTTCGTTTCTGCTCTATTTGATCTAACTTGATCAGTCGCATGTGTTATTTTGTAACGGCTTGTTCTGTTTGGTGGTGATTTTCCCGTGTTTAGTGGGGAATTGTCCTCTTCTGAGCTAATTGAGATGGTCGCATGTTGGGATATATTCATTAGGGCGTTATCTAGCAGGAAGTCTTCTATTGTTCGTGGTGAGCTTATGGTAATCTGGTCCGGTTTCTGTGTTTCTTTCTGCTGTACTGTTTGTTCTATGCTAGTGTGTCTAGGGTGAACGACTTCCTCTCTGGCTCTGCCTGACACCATACTCGAGCCCGGGCAGGTGCTTACTTGGGGTTGTTTTGACCCCTGGTTTGTAAGCACTACCGGCCTTTTTTCTTCCCTTTTTTCTCCCGCCGGCTGTGATTTTGTTGCATCTTCTCCCGACCTCCTTAGGTCGACTATGCGTCCTTCTAGGTTGACAATCTTTTTTTCCAGCTCTTCGATTTTATTAGTCATAAGATGTTTTGCGCCTTTTTCCGGGTCTTCGATTGCCGTTATGTAACTTTCCACGTGTGTGATCTTTGCAATTGTGTTCATCAGAACCGCAGAGTTGTCTCTGATGTCTTCTTTCATTGCCTTGTAAAGCTTGCAGAAAGGAGCTAGAACCACTGTCATTGCCGACATGATTGCTATCATGTCAGGTTTGTCATTTGTGGTAGCTTTTTGCAAACCTACTGCGATGTCGCTGAGGCGGCGGTTTTTTGGCGTAAAGGGAGTGTTCTCCGTCCTTTTTTGTAGGATCTCGTGGTCATAGTTTCCCCGATCGGTGGATCTGTTTTGGTCTTGTTCAACTCTGTTTTGTTTCTTTGTCGGCTTTTGTTTTTCGCCTGCCTGGCTCCGTTCTAAGGCCTCTGTTTCCCTAGTTGTTTCTGAGGGGTTTGTTGGAGACGTTATTGGTAGATGCGTTGAGGTCCATGCGTGTCGTTGTTCTATTGGGCCTGTTTCCCCTTTTACTGATTGCTCGGTAGTAGGGCACTTCGGTGACGTTGTCCTGTTTTCTGCTTGCGCTGGCCCTATTAGTTTGTCTTGCCCTGACGTGATTTGAATTGGTAGGCTTGGTGATTTATCATTGATCGTGGTTTCGCCCTCGCTTCCCCTTGCGGTCGAGGGTACGCTAGCTTGTAGGTGATTGTACGTCCAGATTGATTCTGTATGTTTCTGTTCGGAGCTCTTTGTTTGTTCAAGAGTTAGTTCCAACATTTCGGCGTCGGAAACTTCTAGTTCAGCAGTTAGCTTTCTTTTGTATTGTTTAGTGAAGAAAGACTGCAGTGGGCGTGAAAAGAGCAGATTTGGTAAGTTTTCCTTTGTTTATCTACTTCTTTTAATGATCTTTACAATTTTGTGCTCTTTTGGGGGGAGTTTCTGTTCATCCCCTGCGGTTTCTGGACCTTTTTTTGCTTCTTTCCTTGTTGGTATGGTTCTTTTTCTCAGCTGTTTTTTGTTTAGTTTTCTGCGCTTTGTTTGTGTGGTTTTTCGAGCTACTGCTTGGAGTTTTCCCCCCGGGATTTCTTGCCGGAGCTGATTTGTTTTTCTCCTGCCCCTCTGTGGCGATTTCTTCCACCTCGCTTTGCGAGACTGCGCAGTTATTTGTTGGTTTTGATGTCTGCGTTTTTGCCGTTTTCGGGGGGGTCGTTTTTGTAATGGGCTCTTGGTTTTCCAGTGTTATAGGTAGCCTGAGGTCGCCTGTGTCCAGGGCATGGCATTGCGCTATTATTAAATGTCCCTTTCTGGACTGGACTGTGCCTGTTGGTCTCGGCGTCTGGTCGTCACCTTTTTCGTTTAGCTTCTCCGTGGGCCATAAATCTTCAGGGCTCTGCGTACTCTGCTTTTTACTGGGTTTTGCTCCATTTTCTTGTATAGTGATTGTCCCGGGCGTTACCTCTTGAGAGTCCTGTTCGACACCGGTTTCTGTGATGGTTTTTGCCGGTTCCGGACCTTCCCGGTCCATGGCTAGGAGGTCGCCCGCCCCGCCAGTGCTCTGGCCAGCCTCGAGCGTGGGCAGTCCTCTGAACGCCCCCCCGCTCGGGGCACTCGCCTCTAGGGTGGTACACCGATCTCTGCTGGCTACGGACGGGCAGCCTCGAAACTCTGTAAACTCGTCGTCGGCGTCGTCGACGGGGCTCGCCTCTCTGGCTCCCCTAGGCGACTGAGGCCGGGTCCGGGAGGTAGTAGGTGCTTGTTCCCTCTCACCTGGTAGTTTTGCTGGGTCTGAGGGGAGGGTGTTGTCCATCTGGGCCGCACTGGTTTCGGTAAGGTTTGCTTTGTTTGGACCTGTCTCAGCCCTTGTGTTGCGGGGTGTGATTACTCCCGGCTTTGTTTGCTGCATTTTGTCTTTCACAGCCACATTCGTCTCCTGTAATTTCTCCTCCGTATGTAGGCGTTCAGGATCGACGATCAGGTTCTCCTCGATGACTGTTTTTGTTACTTTGTTACCTCTTCCGGTGATTGTGTTAGTGGGGGGCATGTTTGAGGTCTGCCCGGTTTCTTCCCCGGTCGGACCTCCCGTTCCATGCCGGTCCTGCTCCGGGTCTGCAGCGGACTGCTGCAGACTGCTCCACTAAACTCGGCTCCCGAACTCCGCTCCCCGCTCCGCGGGTTTGTTCGGGTTAATAAAGATCTGCTTCCGCAAAAGGACGTTGAAAGGCAGCGACTGCTGCAGACTGCTCCACTAACTCGGCTCCCGAACTTTCAAGTATTAGATGCACCTCATGTACAGAACACGTGTTGTCGCCCAAACTAATACTAGAAAATGCTGATATCTTTGCTCCATTTCTCAGAAGAATGGTAAATGCCTCCTTCATGGACTGAATTGTCCCTGCCATAATTAAAACAGTAACCGTAACACCCCTACCAAAGAAACCAGAACTTGATCAAAACGATCCCGCCAACCTAAGGCCAATAACAAACTGTAATTTCTTACTAAAAATTCTAGACAAGATCGCCACTGAACAGCTCCAAAAATATGTGGACAACAACAATCTCCTCCACCCTCAACAATCGGGCTTCTGGACAGGTCACAGCACTGAATCTGCGTTATTAGATCTGCAGACAGAAATGTTTGCATCCTTGACAAAGGCAAAACAGGTCTACTCATGTTATTAGACCTCTCGGCAGGCTTTGATCTGCTTGATCATCGGAGGCTCCGAGAGGCCTTGGAACTATCGGGAAACTGCTCACAAGAGGCCACTGATTGGGTGTCTTCTTTCTTACAGGATAGACAATCCAGGATCATCTGGGGCAATCTAGCCTCACAAACCAAACCAGTCGATTGTGGAGTTCCACAGGGAGCTAGTTTCTTCCCTCTTTTATTAAACTTATATTTGCGTTGCTTGTGCACAATGCTGACCCAACTCGGCATATTCTTTACTAACTTCGCCGACAACACCCAATTAGGCTTCGAACTCAGTGGAGACTATGGGCTGGATAGTGAAAAACTTACATCCATATACAACATCATTGAGGGTTGGATGAAGGCAAATTGGAAGTGCCATAATGGTACTGAAACTGAGCTAATGATGTTTGGATCTCCATATGCTAGAAATAAAATGAGCTCAGCATACTCCTCATTCAACATCAAAAAGGCACAAATTACAAAATCAGAAAAGGTAAAGACGCTAGGGGTCTACCTACAGGCATCACTGGGAGCAGAGGCCCACACAGCCTATCTAAAAAGAAACTGCCAATACCATCAAAAACTACTCAAAAAAATCAGGCCTTTGCTAAACTAGAAGAACAGCACCACCATAGCTAAAGCAACAATTCTCTCCCGATTGGATTATGGTAACTCCTGTAAGTGATTTCAATCCAGCACTCCAACTAAGTCAATGGCACTCATTACAACACTGGCGGTGACCAATGGCGCTATTAGCACCATGGTTGCTGCCGGTATTGTAACGAGTCCACCATGGTGCAATGGGGAATTACCACCCCATTCCAAGGTTGGCGGGGCGGTAATTTCCCATGCACCATTGGCCCTTCCCCATTCCCATTTTTGCCCCATAGGGCTCAATGGGAATGGGAAAGGCGGTAATTACAGTACCGCAAATTGCAGTACCGTAATTACCTCCAAGGTCCCTTTGTGGGTCCCTACTTTAACGGCTGGTCCAGACCAGCCGTTAAGGTCAGGAGCCGCAAAAAGGCACATCGTAATTAGGCGCTAAGGGGTTAACGGCGCTGCAGCCTTTACAGTGCCGTTAACCCCTTAGCGCCAGGATCGTAATGAGGCCCAATGCCTAGGATGGGATGCCCAATGGAAACCCTTATTTATATATTTTTATGTCAAAGTTCTTTTAATTCTGGATGATGTACCCTTACATAACGTCCCTCTCTTTGAATTCCCCCGGTGTCACTGAACAAAGAAATAGGTTTGTTTTGCAAATTAAAACATTTATTTGAAGAATTGAACAATATATATATCACACTTTTATGAATATGAACAATATCTGAATATCACACTTATGAATATGAACAATGATCAGCAATGGGTAATATTACAATATCAACAATCTCTTTAATCAATTAGGAGTAGGAATAGGAAGAATAATCTAGCAGAGAATACTTTGTATGGGTTCAAAAGATTGCAATGATAAGAAGAGATGCAACACAGAAATAAAACTTGATATGACTTCAATCAAAAGACAATATGATCACTCTTTCCCCTTGTTATTACTCACCCCCCCACCCCCAACATGCAATGTGGAGATATGGAATGAGGGCACACAGCTATCAGGAATGCAATCAACAATTGCAGTTTCAATTCCACTTCCCCCCAGCAAGCTTAGAGAGAACAGGAAAGCTTTAAACAGGTCAATTGCTTTTAAATGTGGTTTGAATGGAATGGGCAAAATGCTAAAAATGACTTTAATTCACTGCATGAAATTCAGAACTAGTGAGAGTTTCTGGGATTGGTTCAGGTCAACACTAGCAATGATTATAGAATGATTAGCAGATTGAACACGAAATTCAGAAGTTGAAATCAAGAAATAGCTATTTTACATAGAATGAAATTGAGCCAAATTGCAAATCGCTGCAACTTTTCCGCGTGCGGGAAACGTGATTACAGAAAAACTATAAGGAATTGGAATGTCGTTGAAGGATGTTAGCTTCAAGATGACATTTAAATTTCGTTTCTAGGACGTGCGGTTCAAATGTTACAGATGTTTTTGTGAAGGTCGATTTTTCAGAAACAGAGTCAAGATTCAAAATGAAAGATTGTGCTTTAAAGATTCGGAACCAATATGGACTTATACTAATGGGCTATGAAAGTACAAGATACCCAACGGGACAACCACCAGAACAGGGCGCCTTCCACTCTGATTGTTGTGCGCCAGGACACTTGACTTTCTTCAAAAATATCACTGCATAGATGATTATCGCTACAATTATCACAGACAATATAATGAGAAAAATT
Source organism: Ambystoma mexicanum (assembly GCF_040938575.1). Taxonomy (NCBI): domain Eukaryota; kingdom Metazoa; phylum Chordata; class Amphibia; order Caudata; family Ambystomatidae; genus Ambystoma; species Ambystoma mexicanum. The sequence goes on along the minus strand of NC_090927.1, from coordinate 912,617,271 downwards.
CAGGATGGACACAAGATTCTATAATGCAGTTCTGGACAGGTTGAAATGGATAGAATAGGATTACTTTAAACTAAGAGATGACTATGGACAGTTCTATACTAATTACTCACACCTATGGCTTTTGAATGGTATGGGCCCGTCACTGATGCCTGCGGGCTGTCGGCGCGTTACAAACACATAGAACATAGAACATAGAACAGATCTGGTCAAGGGTTTGGCTGGGATTCGCTTGCCACCGGACAGGCCTCAGGCACTGGGTTCGCTCTCAGCACGGCACTCTGGTCTGCGCGGCCTCTTGGACTGGATCTGATGGGTTGGTTACAACTCTGCTCTATGGATCTGGATCTTGGTTCTATTACGAGGTTCTTAGCTAGAATAGCAAAACAGCTCAGCCAGGCTGTTGGATTTTGTGGTGCCCCATGGAAGTTTAGGGGTTAGAATCAGGTTGCTTAAGATTCTGAAGGCAGGCCAGCTGAGAAGAGTTCAGCTTTTGGGATTGGGCCCTTCTGCTTCAAAGTTCTAGAGTCTGGATTCTGGGTCTGGTTCTAAAGTCTGGAGCCTGGATCTTCCTGCAGGGTGCTTCGCCAGTGGAATCAGTTGAAGAGTGGAAAAGTGTGTGTCTGTCCTCAGCAGTCCCTATTTATCCATTTCCAAAGGGAGTAGGGAGGCTGATTATCTATGCCCAACCCTCTAAGAATCTGATAGGTCAGAGGATTTCCCCTCTCCTGATTTGAGAAAGGAGCAGTGTGCCATCATGAGTAAGAGTGATGCTGTGTTTATGGTCCAAAAGAAATCCCTCCCCTTAGCTTTTACATGGAAAATCTATTTTTCCCAAAAAACATATTTCCAAGATACCCAAGTTGTTCATAATGCATAATTACATGACAGATTGCTTAAGGTACATTTCTGTTCAACTCTCATTTTCCTACGAGCTATGGTTCATAAATGACAACGTTTTCGCACTTTTGGTGGGTTTCTCATTGTTAGTTCTGCACCAATGTTTATACATGAATACACATCCCCTCTGGGCACATTCCTGTAATTTCTCATGTTCCTAACATACACCCCATGGCTACAATATGAATAATTTCTGGGGTTCAGTCTCAGAATGTTGCACAGATTCGAGCTTAGTCTTAAACTGTGAGTGAATTTTACATTTTAACAATCTCTAAGTTTCAGATTTTTGTCAGTTCAGTACACTTTGCTATAAGCATTTTTATAAAACATATATTTACTTCCACTTCAATCCACATTTTCAGTCTGGCCCGCCTCCAGAGCTGGGCTGAGTCAGAAGGTCACATGGCTTGTCTTCCTGCCAGAGCAGTTGTCAGTTACACCCGAATTAGCATTTTCTATTCAGTTCAAGGAACCCATTGTTTCTAGCTCAGGGCAGCAGAGGAAATCGCCTCCCCTTCTGATTAACATGGCAATGCGAAATGCTCTCCTTTTGGTGGGAAGGAACAAGGTGTGAGTTTCTCAGGGGAAGAAAGCCTCTTGGAAGTTTTAACTGAATCAGGTTACCTTCTGGTCAATTGTAACATAGTTCCTTGTGAAAAAATACATTTATAAATTTAAAATAAGCAAACATATTCTTTAATTCCAGTCCTTTTCAACATGAAATCAATGTGTGGCACTCTTATATGGCATTTTGATGGAATTCTCTTCTTTGGCATAGTTTGAGTTCAATGTACAACTTTACACATGATAAGTTTTAAATCGCCGGCTTCTGACAGAGGCGAGTAACGGTACTACACCCATTTTTGACAGCTTTCTTTCCATCAAATATCTTTAAAAGTGGATTTTGTTCTGATAACCTACGATTCTTGCTGACATTGTAGTTATGTGGATTCTTGCAGTAGAATAATGTGGAACACCCAACAAGGAGGTTGGATCTTTTAGGTGGTTTGTGAGCCATGATTTTTGCACATTTTTGACAATCAAGAAAACGGATTTCCAAACAGCTCTGTTTCTTTTTGGCAATCAGCATTGCTTTTTCAAGTGATTTCAGGCTACTTTGTGGGTAGCCCAATGGTGGGTTTTGGCAGTGGTCTCCTGTGTTCACTGAGATAGGCAAAAGTGGATGGCGGCCTATTTTTCAGATTTTTACTGCGCAATTTTGGGTGATTTTAGCGAGCAGCATGCTTTCCAGTGGCCATTCTGATGTTTCTGCTGCCAGCAATGCACAGTAATGTTGCAGGGCTTGGACTAGTGGGTTGAAACATTGCACACTCCCTACTTCTAGGCACTAATAACAAATGATTGAAGCAATGCCAAGTGATCCAGAACAACGCCATAAGAGCTATCACGGGCAAATCAAGAAGGGAGTACATTACTAATGACAGAAGAGACCTGCATTGGTTGGCCGTTGAGGAGAGAATTATCTTTAAATCTCTCGCACTGGTCCATCTTTTATGGTAAAGCCCCCATATACCTTAAAAAGCAATTAAAATGGCACAAGCCAAGCCGTAATCTCAGATCAACTAATAAAGGCCTCCTTCAAATAATACCAGCAAAAAAGGTAAAGGGACTAGGCAGGGCCTTCACGAGCAGAAGTGTCCTAAAATGGAACAAACTGCCCCGTGACTTTGAGGCTAGAAACAAACTATCTATGCTTCAGAAAACAACGTAAGACCCTCTAGTTTAAATAACATCCTGCTAGGCACCTATATACTTACGCACCAAGCCCGATCTGACCTACATGTGTGGTTCTTCCACTGTCCCGTCCTCTGAATCCTCATGTCCTGTGTCTGTGGAACGCGCTATGATGCCCTCGGGCTGCAGCACTTTATGACTAAATAAATAAATAAATAAATAAATCAGTTGCCTGTTGGGATAAAACCGTTTTCATGCTCGGCTGATTCTGCAGTGTCTTATCTAGTTCACCGTTAGTGAGGTAAATTATCCAAGGTCTGTTGGGGGCCGGATGAGCAGCTACTCCTGGCTCCGGGCCTAAATTGTCATCAAACCATGTTTCATGAATGTGACACTGCCTGGCTTTCACATCTAAAAATAGCTTCATCCCTTTCCCCGCCAGCGTGTCTACATTGTAATAGACATGCACAGAAGTTGAGGTTTCTGAAACAAAAGCGAACATTGCAGCCCCACATACGGTCTGACAGTATTCGCAATGCTGCAAAGTTTTAGAATTAAATAACCAAAAAAAACAGCATCTCATGGATCGCTGCTATCATAGCACGATTATATGAGTTTTTGTTCCCGTGTGTGCGACCCTTGAAGGTTGCAATAAGATTTTGTTCCCTCCGGCCCCAGAGTGCATTACAATCCTCTGTGCTTGCCATTTTTGTACTTCTTGATGCACTATCATGGGCCTCATGGCTCAGTCCTATTACTCACATATGTGTCTTTTGGGGTAAGGTTCTCCTCCTTGGCATCTCTATTAGCAGCTGGTAGTTGAACATATCTTGTAGTTTGCATAAGAACCGATTTTCCTATTGGAGGGCATTTGGGTTCTCCTTCTGCCATCCTCACAACTTGATTGTTATGGGTGATTTCAGCACCTCTTGATTGCTCTGTAGTCTCTTCTTGTCTATCAAGGTACTGTGGCAATCTTCCCCACCTTGCAGCGCTCCCACCTCTGGACAGGTTTGGACTGATGGTGATAATCTCACCGTTCTGTCCTGTCAAACCTGGTGTCATAGGTAAGAAATGTGTCAGCAAATGGAGCGCCTTAAGGAGGCAATGTCTATCTAGTCTGGACTCCTCTTTTAAAGCCTGAAGAGTCTGATTTAGCTCAGCCATGACTGACTCTAGTCACAACATAGAGTGTGTGATGAATCCAGGGTATTCGTCCCTTCTTCCCACGGGGGAGCCACCCCCCTTGAGGCTAACGAGGTGGGCCCACTCAGCAAGACCCTCCCTAGGGGTCTGGGGCAAGTGGGACCTCACTGTGAGTGACTCCCTTCTTGGGGACAAGGACTCCCATTCCGATAAGGAGCTACTTGCCTGGGAACATGCTATCTGCCTACATTGGATATAAAAAACTTGTGTTTTGAATTCACTGAATAGTGACAGATCTCCTATCTCTTTGACTTCAGGTGATGCTGGACATCGCCTGAACGCCACAGTCAAAGAGCATCAACAAAGCCCTCTTATTTGTGATCTCACTTTGGATTTACCAAATAGTGACATTTCCTCTAACTCTTTGACTACAACACCCAGCTATTCTACTACTTTCATCCTGTTAGCTTTAGGCAATGCTGAACACAGCTGGGACACCATAGCCAGCAAAGAAGGACACTGTTCTGTGTATTCCTGTCACGTGTATAAGAAGAGGACCGATTGTAAAGCAAAGCAAGACTCCTACGAAGGCAGTGGGAGTACTATGCAAGGTGAGCCTCTACAGTATTGATGTCCTGGAGGACCGCAAAGCACTTGCTGAATGCCTAAGGGTTGGCATTCTACCCGACCTGGAATCTGAGGTCAGAGGAGAGGCAGAGATAGAAACACATTTGTCTCATCTGGTGTAGCGACCACGAAGAAGCTGTGGGCCAGCAGACATGTAAGTCATGCCAAACCTGACCGCCTAAGGGAGCCCAGTTCCCCAAGCTCCTCACATGCCAGACCGTAGCTACCAAGCCAAATAACAAAGGGTAGAGGCAACGAGGTTACGAGAGCCTGAAAAACCTGGCAGACATTGAATGAAAGATACGAGAGTCGACGAGGTTATGGGAGCCTGAGAAACCCAGTGGAGAACTGTCCAATCTGAGATTAAAGGCACAGCATGTCACAGGAAAATGAAAAACCAAATGGGGCCTTGCATTGTGTCTCTTTCACTTTACAAGACTGAATAAATCTGCTTTGAATAAAGAAAGACACAGAGATAGTGAGATATGTCTTTGTGAAAGAACATTGAATGCAAAGGAAAAGTTATAGTGTTTTAAATGACGATTGCAATGGTGATAGGAAGGGGAGGTTGCATTGGTGAATACAGCAACTTGGAAAGGTTGCATTGTTGAATAAAGCAACTTTGGAGAAATTATATTCCTTCCCCCAATCAACAACCCCAGCAACACAACAGCAGGACTGTGGGGGGGGTGGCTTGCCTCCCTATGGGAACAAGTGTGAACACTGGCCTTTGAAGCTGAACCATAAAAGTTGATGACTGCTTGATGTTGATTGCCAGGAAGCCAAGGCCCTGCGCTGAGCAAAACAAATGGTATTCATTTACAACAGAGGTTAATGGAGGATAGCACAGGGGCAACATGCTGGTCTTGGAAGCAAGACCACGCCGAGCAACAGGGGTATGAATCTGCGCTTAGAAACCAAACTCAGATATTAAGTGTGTTATAAAATAAATAAATCTACTATCTGCCACAGGGCCTGTGCTAAAGACCTTAAATATCCAAGAAATAGCCCCACTGCAGTGGTCCCCTCTCAACTAATCTAATCTTTCAGTCATCCAGGGCTCTCCTGAAGGAAAGTTCACACCTGGGAAGACCTAGGCCCTAATTATAGGTTTGCCAGGATCTTACCGGCAGGATACCGGCAACATGTACTACCGTTTCTGCTACTTGGTCTGGTGGAATTACCGGAGTGGCGGAAACACCAGTAAATCCACATTCCATGGAATCCCATAGGACTCCATGGTGTTAAGGATTTCAATCAGGCGACACACACCTTGGTCTCGGCCAAGTACGCAGCGCACAACTGAAATGCTTATTTTTATGTTATGCAATATTGAGATGGTACACCACTCATATCACACACCCTTTTTAAATACCCCGTGTCACAATGGACCATGAACCAGGCTGGTTGATAAAATGTTATATTTATTTCTTTATTTAGGAATGGAAGCAATGCACCTAGTGTAACCTTCTATTGACACATCTACAAAACACCAGGAAATAGGAGCACTTTTTGATTTTAGGAAAGATAGCACTAAAGTCAGAATTTTCCCCTGCAAGGTTCCCTCAACCCACAAATAATCAATTCTGAGTGGATAAACAGAAGCAGCAGGTAATCATGACAAATAGAAAACAGAATTGAAATCTGACCTTCCCTCCCCAAATAAGAGAGAAAAACAGATTTCAAACACTTTTGCAATGTTGTAAAATGACACTCGGAAATGGACAATTAAATAATGAATGTGTGTAAAAACCTTGAAGCAGATACAATTCTTCACTAAAGCAACAATGCAAATATACTAACAATCCCTAAGAATGTATAACCAAGAATTTACAGTTCGAAAAGAGTGGCGGGGTTTAACACATGTTGCAGCAAATGACACGTTAGAAACTTTGCAAACTTTGTAATTCCCGCCTAAAATTACCCAAATGGTTTTTAATAAAAACTGCTGATTTGAAGTGCGGATTTTATGTTGGGGGATAGCTATAGATCCCAGGTACAATATGGAAGTGAAATTAAGTCTCTAGCTGGTAAATTGAATGAGTTATGCAAGATCTAGAAAGGTGCGTTTTGACTAAAATGGAGCAGTGAAAAAGGAAAAGAAATCAGTTTTGACAAGAACAGTTTCACTCTACACTAGAGCATTCAGGCTAGGCTACCAAAGAGGTACACAGTAAGCTCAAGGGTTGATTCACAAGTTCAACCCTTGCACCTCAGCGCCCAACCCTGGCGGAACCAGTCCAATCACTCGAAATAGGACTAAGGGTTTAGGATTTACATAAGGCCGAATTACTAAAGAGATGGCGCGAGTACTAGAAATCAAAGGCAGGGTTGCAAGAATGATTCTGGCGGTATTACAAGTTATCAGGGTAAAAATAGGATGACTTAGAGAGAGGAACTAAGGACAAGGCAAGGTATACTATGGTTTTCTATGGTTCCTATTGATACTCACAGTCCACTTTAGGTTGGCTTTTGGGACAGTCAGCGTTCTGGTCACCACACGGATCTGGTATAACAAAGGACAGCCAGACAAAATCAGCGGGACAGGATCAGCTGGGCAGGGACTGGATACCAAAGGATAGTTCTGGTCACCGGATGGCACAGGTACCTCCGGATGCAGTTATTGGGCAGCAATTGGTGGGCCGCAAGCCAGGCTGGTGTCAGGAGGCTTCCTACAAAAATACCACCGCTTCTCCCTTTGGGTATTGGGATTTTAAAAGTGAGGCCTTGCTGGAAGGATCAGCAAGGCTTGGCCTGCTAGTAGGATCTGGAATCTGGATCAGTGCAAGATGAAGAAAAAAGGGAAAAGGATGCCGCGCAGGAAATCAGGAAGAGAGTGTGTGTCTAGAGTCTTGCCAGGGAACCTTATTTATAGTGTAAAATGACATCATCAAAGTATAGGCTGGTCAGGGTTAACTAAGCACACCCCTAAACTACTTGGATTGGGCAGGGGTGCTAGTCTCCGCCTTGCTCTCAACTGTTGGCTTTCCAAGGGAATGATGTCAGGTTTATGAGGTGAATTTTACAATGTCCAAAAACTCCCACATTTACTTTACTGAAAATTTGATTTTGCCAAAATCATACATTTACACAATTGCAATCTCTTGGTAAATTATACACACAGGTTACATATTATGTACAGCACATACCAGTCCAATCTTCAAGTCTGTGGGACCTTGTTTCGCCCTTCTGATACATTTTGGTAATTTTAAACATGAAAGCTTTGTCCTAAAATACCATATTTTTATACACAGATGCAAATTATCCCAAGGAATGTATGTACAAAAATGTATGTTTGCAACATTGATACTTTTCGATTTATCCTCAATACTTTGCCCTTTCTGTCACCAATGTGTCAGTGAGTTCTACCATGTCTCTAACGCAAGCACGAAAAATCATTTTTAAACTGCAACATTATTACAACTTTTCAATTCTTGCTGCAAAGATACAAGTCTTTAAAGTTTATTCCTGAAATAGTATTGGGGAACAAAAGGCAGTCTCTTTGTTCCTAGGTCCATTTTTTTCTGTCCTTCCACTGCTGCCAACTGTTATTTCCTTTATAGCAGGGTGTCGGTTTCTCCCTTCATTAAAGTTATATTGCCCCCTTCACACCTCAGGCGTCCTTCCCTGGGAGCTTCATTGTTTGGGTCCCAGCAGAGACAATAGGCTGTTCAACCCCGTATTTATCAGGGGGATGTCAGTATCTGCTGAGAGAGAGCCCTCCTTTTGGTGCCACGCCTCCAAGCCGAACCTGTTTTTCAACTTGCAGCTCCAGCCACCATATTTTTTTACCCTTTAATTTCTGATCTTAGATCCAGAATTAAAGCAAGCCTGTTGCATAAAATAACTCAGGTTATATAATCTCACCAGCAAAAAAAACCCTTTCATATTGCCAAAGACTGGCAGGCTTTCATTCACCTGTGTACTGTTCCAACACACAGGCATTTGTTTTTCTTTATTTTGCAAAAGCCCGTTTTTTTTTTTACACGTGGTGCAGCTTCTAGCATTTCCTCCTTTAAATTCGGTTTGACATCTGTCTTTCCAATATGGTTTACACAGCAGTCTGGACTAGGCAGAGGTCTCCATAAAAGTGACATGTGTGCATGCAGCTCTGATTCCTTTTCAAACAGTGATGTTGATGCTTTTTAGCCAAAGTTAAGCGCTTTTCCGTGTTTGATGCAGTACAGCTTTTGTTGGTTTTCAGGTTTTGGCTGGCACAGCCTGTCATTCTGGAATAAGGCTTGGTTTTGCTGAGGGACAGTGGGGATACACATGAGCATGGCAGGGCCTTATTAATCACAATGGTTGGAGGAAGAACAGATGAAAATAGTGTCAGAACAGCATTTTTAAAGGTGAAAAAGAGTTTCTTTTCAATGGATATTTTGGCTTTTGCAGCAAAGCAACGCTGCTTTTTCCACTTTCTTCCTTTTATCTATGTCGGAACACACTGGCAGTCTCCTTCAATGTGCCCCCTGGTTCCATCCTGCCGGATGTGTGCTTGGCAGGACGGTGCCGCCATTTTTGTTGCTGTTGCAATGCAGTTTTGAGCCATGGCACTCACAGGAGCCAGCGCAACCCTTTTGTGGTTGTTTCTGCACAAATGCAGCTTAGTGATGTGGGGCAATGTCGTTGAGTGGGTCAATATATCCCACAATGGGGGTCTTGGCCAGTAATACTGGTGTTTTTTGCCGGTAGGGTGGCGTATATGCCTCCAGCTCTTAGCTGGAGGTAAATCCTCCACCCTAACAGCAAACCTATAGTTGGCCAGTCTGAAAAAGTGCTTGAACATGTTATTACTGGCACTTTATTTCCAGACCGGCCAACTTATAATGAGGCCCCTAGAGTCTGTTACAAGAGGCAAATACTGGAATCACTCAAGGAGGCGTGACTGGGTCATAAATGGCCTTTACATGCCAGCTCTGTACTTCAAAGAACCTTTAGCATGGCGACTATGCCTCTGGGTCCTGAATGTGCCAGTCCGCAGCTTAAAGGAACTAACAGTATATGACACTATTTGGCTGTACTAGCCAAGAACTGAAGATGTCATTTAAGTGGAAGAGAAAAAAACGCCTTTCAAATTTTACCTTTGGATTCACTTTATTGCTCATAACATTTGAACCGAAGGTCCTAGAGACATTCAGGGTAATTCATAGAATTTGACACAAAAGTGACACACGTGGCTGGCGCACAGAGTGCGCGTGCGAATGTCTGCACCAGCCGCGTGCTCTAAAATCGATTTCGCGCACAGCGTATACATGGATTTTTAGCCTCCAAAATCAGCCGTGGCGCAGAGTGGTGCAGCGACCCTGCAGCAGCGCCAGTTACGCCCCCAAGAACGCCCTCGCGCAAGGAAAAGCCAACAAAATTCCCAATTCAGCGCAAAGGGCTGCGCTAACCGTGGACCAGTTTACAGGGCTGCCAAACAGCAAACGCCAAGCGGGGAGCGTGTATTACTGGGGTGCGCGGGAAGTTTCATACGCGATTGGCCTGGGTACGTGTATTTCAGGGGTCCGCGGGAGGTTTCACACACGATTGGCCTGGGTATGTGTATTTCAGGGGTGCGCGGGAAGTTTCACACGCAATTGGCCTGGGTACGTGTATTTCAGTGGTGCGTGGGAAGTTTCACACGCGATTTGGCTTGGTACGTGCATTTCGGGGGTGCGTGGGAAGTTTCACACGCGATTGGCCTGGGTACGTGTATTTCGGGGGTGCGCGGGAAGTTTCACACGCGATTGGCCTGGGTACGTGTATTTCGGGGGTGCGCGGGAAGGTTCACACGCGATTGGGCTGGGTACGTGTATTTCAGGGATGCGCAGGAACTTTCACACGCGATTGGCCTGGGTACGTGTATTTCAGGGGTGCGCGGGAAGTTTCACATGCGATTGGCCAGGGTACGTGTATTTCAGAGGTGGGGGGAAGTTTCACACGCGATTGGGCTGTGTACGTGCATTTCAGGGGTGCGCGGGAAGTTTCACACGCGATTGGGCTGGGTACGTGTATTTCAGGGATGCGCGTGAAGTTTCACACGCGATTGGCCTGGGTACATGTATTTCAGGGGTGCGCGGAAAGTTTCACACACAATTGGCCTGGGTACGTGTATTTCAGGGGTACGCGGGAAGTTTCACACGCAATTGGCCTGTGTATGTGTATTTCAGGGGTGCGCGGGAAGTTTCACACGCAATTTGGCTGGGTACGTGTATTTCAGGGGTGCGCGGGAAGTTTCACATGCGATTGGGCTGGGTACGTGTATTTCAGGGGTGCGCGGGAAGTTTCAAACGCAATTGGCCTGGGTACGTGTATTTCAGGGGTGCGCGGGAAGTTTCACACGCGATTGGCCTGGATACGTGTATTTCAGGGGTGCGCGGGAAGTTTCATATGCGATTTTGCTGTCAGAGTGGGGAACGCGTTTTCCGGGGGTGCGCAGGGAGTCCTACACGTGAATTGGCAATGTGGGTCTTCCCAGGTGTCCCCTCTACCCCCTCTACGGCCCCTGCAGGCAGCCCACACCACAGGGGACTACCCTGCACCCCTGGTCATGTCCCGCAGGCAGCCCATCCACCATGGGCATGCCCCCCAGCCAAGCCACATGTCACATTGCAATATGATCACCAACTCATGTCTCCCAGCACCCCCACCCCCCAGCAGTGCAGGGCACCTGCCAGAAGGCCCCCACACATGTCCCCCTGCACCCGCACCCCCCCAGCAGTCGGGGGCACCTGCCAGCAGGCCCCCACACATGTCCCACACATGTCCCCCTGCACCCCCACCCCCCAGCAGTCAGGGGCACCTGCCAGCAGGCCCCCACACATGTCCCCCTGCACCCCCACCCCCCAGCAGTCAGGGGCACCTGCCAGCAGGCCCCCATACATGTCCCCCAGCAGCCCCACCCCCAGCAGTCAGGGGCACCTGCCAGCAGGCCCCCACAAATGTCCCCCTGCACCCCCACCCCCCAGCAGTCAGAGGCACCTTCCAGCAGGCCCCCACACATGTCCCACACATGTCCCCCTGCACCCCCCAGCAGTCAGGGGCACCTGCCAGCAGGCCCCCACACATGTCCCCCAGCACCCCCACCCCCCAGCAGTCAGGGGCACCTGCCAGCAGGCCCCCACACATGTCCCCCTGCACCCCCACCCCCCAGCAGTCAGGGGCACCTGCCGGCAGGCCCCCACACATGTCCCCCTGCACCCCCACCCCCCAGCAGTCAGGGGCACCTGCCAGCAGGCCCCCACACATATCCCCCTGCACCCCCACCCCCCAGCAGTCAGGGGCACCGGCCAGCAGGCCCCCACACATGTCCCACACATGTCCCCCTGCACCCCCACGCCCCAGCAGTCAGGGGCACCTGCCAGCAGGCCCCCACACATGTCCCCCAGGACCCCCACCCCCCAGCAGTCGGGGGCATCTGCCAGCAGGCCCTCACACATGTCCCACACATGTCCCCCTGCACCCCCACCCCCCAGCAGTCAAGGGCACCTACCAGCAGGCCTTGACACATGTCCCCCAGCCAACACGTCATCACAATCCAGATCCCTGGCTCTTATGGCCACACAAATCCCACCCCGCAGTCCAAACACCCAACCAAGCTTTACATCCACTCCAAATTGAAATCCCCATTACATGATAGATCACAAATAAGCACAATGCGCATGAGTACAAGTCTGTCAGACACACACAATGGCAACACATGACTGAGAAAACCCACATTGTGACATGCATGAAACCAATGACACATTGAAGTAAGAAACAAAAATGTAATCAAGTCAAAATCAAGGGAATGAAATAAAAACACACATTAATGCCAATAATAATGAAAATGCAGCATGTCCCAAAAAATGATAAATAAAAAAAATGAGAATTCAAATTAATCCAAATGAAAATGTGTCCAAAGTCACCGTCCAACAAAGTAAATCCAAAGGTAAAGAAAAGCGTAATATCCATTGCTCCAAGGTGAAGGAAAATAAAGATGAAGGAGAAAATTCCACTGTAAAATTATGTACAAATAGCAAATCCAGGGTCCATGAGCCCAACAACATAAATGAAACCTACAATGAAACCTACCTAATTACTAACTATATACAAAAATGTGGGGCATAGTCCATGCGCCCCGAAAGAAAGAAAAAAGAAATGAAACTTAACACTAATGAACTATATACAATGGCGGCGGGCAAGTCCAACGGCTCACTTGTTGATGTCATGGGCCAGTGCATCATCGAACTCCTGTTCAATGTCTTGGAGGCGGGCCTGTTCTCTGGCCCCGAGGTCTCGCAGGGATAACGCCATGTCCACCTCCAACTCCCTGCAAATTCCCTCGAGGCACTCAGCCCGCCTCAGCGCCCTGCGCATGGAGTTCTCCGCCCTGACCATCGTGAGACGTGCCTCCTCCGCCCGCCGCTGCTCCGCACCTATCTGCTGGCCCAACCGCTGCCACACAGAAGACACTCCCATTCCAGGGTCCTCCTGCCCTCCGGCCGATGCCTGCCCCTCTGATGTAGATTGCCCCGAGCCATGATGCCTCCCACGTTGAGCCTGCCGCTGCCTCCGACGCAACTGCCTCTGCCAGCACAATGGCATCCAGGCTGATGGAATCCACTGACGCCGTCGTGCACATGCCCTGCTCGATGATGCCGGCACATCCTCCATCTGCTGCGGTCCAGTTGCTGTGGTGTCCACCCATGATGGACCTCGAATCCCGACTGTGGCAGGGATGGGATCCCCACCGAGCTGGCTGCGTTGGTCAGGGCAGGTCCACAGGGGGCCCTGGTGGCATCTGGGCCGGAAGACGGCATGAAGAACGACTGGCGCATAGTCTCCACAGAGGAGGAGAGGGCTGCCAGAGTGGCCGACACATGTATGAAACCCCTGACCATGGACACTCCCAACTGGGCCACGTTGGCACGCTGCTCTTCGTGATGATGTGCATGCTCCCCCCGGGAAGCACACACGTCATCACGAATGTCACGCGTGCGCAAGGCGACACCAATCAGGACCTTCTACATACGGCCAGGGGTCCCCTCGTCCGCAGTAGAGGAGTGTCAGATGACATGGACATCCCCCCTACCTGCGGACGGGCCTGGGATGGGGCATCCCTGCTGGTGCATGGTGGTGCAGTCACAGGGTCAGGGACAGCGACATGCACAGGCCCCTCCGCGGTGGCCTGTGCTGCCTCCTGCCCCTGGCCCTGGACTGCACCACTTGCACCAGTGGTACCACCCCCACCAGGCCCCATGTGCGGCTCTGTAGCGGCCTCCTCCTCCTCTGTGGAAACCACCAACCTGGATGGCTCCACACCGTCTTCCGCCGTTGCAAGCCCCTGTGGGGGCTCACCCACCCCTTCCGCTGCAGCCGTAGTGGCAGACGCAGCACCAGTCCCCTCACTCCCGGACGATGGTAAATTCTGGGCGGGTGACTGGGCCTTGCGTCGCCGGCCGGTGGGGGCATCCCTGCCGCTTTGCTCCACAGCGCTGTCTCCGCCCTCTTCATCACTTGCCGCTGTGTAGAGGGAGACATAGAACACAAGCATCAGGGTACTGTACAATGGTCCCCTAGACAGGAAGCAATAGCAGATGAGTGGCAATGTCAAACATCACTTCCATCATGTCCCTCCACAACACATGGGTCAGTGCAGGAAAAACACATGCAGTAACAGGCATGGGGCATGCTATGAACATTAGCATACATGTCCAAGGGACTCTTGAAACATACAATGCTTTGTTTGAAACTCACATGCATCATGGGTCATGCCTATCACATGCACACACTTCACCCTAGTTTCATCCATCTGGCCTCGTACACCCCAGACACAGTGGATACAAGGATGAGTAGGCTGCATCAGTGAATCTGAACATTGTCACAGACATGTGTCATGCATCCATGGCATTTCCAAGTCACAGACACCTGCCAGCAGGCCCTCACACATGTCCCCCAGCACCCCCACCCCACAGCCCCCAGCAGTCAGGGGCACCTGCCAGCAGGCCCCCACACATGTCCCCCCGACAGGTCATTACACTCCAGACCCATGCCCCTCATGGCCACCCAAATCCCACCCCAGTCCAAACACCCCACATTGAATTCTCAAAGTCATGATAGAAAATACATAACCAGCATGGCCATAAATCAATGTCCCTCGGACCCACGAAATGGTGACACATGACTGTGAAAAGATCAACATTGTGACATGCACAAAACAAATGAGATAAGACCACATCAGTAAAGTGTATAATAAATGTTTATTCAATAATTAACCAAATGAATAAAAAAAATAATCACACAATAATGGAAACAATGAAGAAAAAGCTGCATGTCCAAAATATTCAAAAAAAAATGTGAAACCAGAATCCAAATCAATCCAAAAGCAAATGGGTCCAAAGAGTCTGTCCGTCCAACCAAATCCAAAGTGTAAAAATAAGACACATTCATTGATCCATGGTAAAAAAGAAACTTAAATGAAGTGAAATCCAGTGTAGAACTATATACAAAGTACAAATCCAGGGTCCATGAGCCCAACCATTGAAAGGAAACCTACAAAAACCCTACCTAATGAACAACTATATACAAAAAGGTGGGGCATTGTACAAGCGCCCCAAATGAAATGAAAACCAAAAGGAAACCTAACACTAATTAACTATATACAATGGCAGCGGGCTAGTCCGACGGCTCACTTCCTGATTTCCCGGGCCAGGGCATCATCGAACTCCTGCTCGATGTCCCGGAGGCGGTCCTCTTCAAAGGCCCTGAGGGTTCGCAGGGACGATAACATCCGGACCTCCAGGTCCCTGCGAATTGCCTCGAGGCACTCGGCCTGCCTCAGAGCCCTTTGCATGGAGTTCTCCACCCTGACCATCGTGAGCCGTGCCTCTTCTGCCCACTGCCGCTCCGCATCTATAGCATGGCCTTACCGCTACCACACGGAAGACACTTCCCGTCCTGGGTCCTCCTGCCCTCTGGCCGATGCCTGTCCCTCCGATGTCAAAGGCCCCGAGCCATCATGGCTCCCACCTTGTTGCTGCTGCTGCTGTGCCTGTGCCCTGGCTCCTGCTGCCTGCACATCCTCCTCTGGCTGGGGTGCAGTTGTTGAGGTGGCCACCCCTGCTGGACGTCCGACTCCCGACTGTGGCAGGGATGTGTCCTCCACCAGCCTGGCCGCACGGTCAGAGGCAGCTCCACAGGGTACCCAGGTGATACATGGGTGGGAAGATGGCACAGAGGACGACTGGCGCATAGGGGGTTCAGGTGAGGAGGGGGTCGAAGCAAGGTTCAGCAAACAGAGGAATCCGGCCTGGGTGACCTGTCCCAGTAGGCTGACGTGGTCAACGAGCCATTCGAGATGACGTGCAGTCTCCCCATGAAAAGACTGCAGGTCACCTCGCATGTCCCGTTGACACAATGCCACCCCACCCAGGACAGGCTCAACCCGGTCCTGGAAAGCCACGTCCGAAGGGAGAGGAAGGCCAGTTGTTGTAAGCGGATCCCCTCCCTGAAAACGGGTCTGGACGTAGGCATCCCTGCTGGTGCGGGATGATGCAGTCACAGGATCGGGGACAGGATTACACACAGGCACCTCCGCGGCGGCCTGTGCTGCCTCCTGTCCCTGCCCCTGCACTGCACCACTGGCACCAGTGGAATCCCCACCTCCAGACCCCGTGTCTGTCCCTTGCATGGCCTTCTCCTCCACCAAACCCCCCACCAACCTGGATGACTCGGTGCCGTCTTCGTTCGTCGGACCCTGTGGGGTCTCAGCTGCCCCTTCTGCTGCAGAGGAGTCCAACTCTGACCTCCGCCTCTTGGACCTACCCTCGGCAGCTGCGGCCTGGGACGCGGCACCGAACTCCTCACTCCTTGACGAGATCACAACCTGGGAGGGGAGCCGGGCCTTTGGTCCAATGGAATTGCGTGCGTGTGCTGACGCACTTACACGCTAAGGCCCTTTCCTCGAATTACACGCTGACGTGCAATTTTTTCACGTGCCAAATCACTCCGTATCAAGCTGGCCACGCGAAAACACACAGAAGACCACGCTCCTGCCCTGAAGGCCATTTTCCTGCACCCAAGAGCCCCGAGCACGCTCCCACCTGCCATCTGCTGGTGCCTGCCTGCTGCCCACGTGCTCTGCTATTTGGTGCCTGCACATCAGCCATCTGCAGGGGTGCAGTTGCTGTGACCACCCCTGCTGGAACAGAAGACTCCCGACTGGGATACCATCGCTCCACAGCCCAGCCCCAGGACCCAGTTGCTCACCCACGCCTGCCTCTGGGGTTGCCATGTCGGGCACACCACCATCTGAGACCACTGGCAACCCCCAGCCAGAGAGGCAGAGGGCCACCAGCTTCACTGCCACTGAAGTTGGTGTCCTGGTGGAGCAAGTCCTGGGGCAGTATGATGCCCTCTTCGGAAGTTCGCACGCCGACAAGGAAGGACTGACCAGGATCTGGACGGACATCGTGACTGCCATCAACGCGGAGGGGGTGGCAGTCCGAAGATTCCAACATGTCACGAAGCGCTGGGAGGACTTGAGGTCCAGGACCCTCGACAAGGCCCGGCACCTCGTGGAGGGGGGCCGGGACAGCATGAGTACCATCCAGATGAGGGTCCTGGAACGCATAGGCCCAGCGCTCCACGCCCAGCTCCTTCGGAGGCAGACCCATCCGGAGTTGAGCGGTAAGTCGCCAAGCATTGCTGTGTGAGACAGGGCATGTTGCAGGGTGCTGGTTGTCTGATACTTGCCTGTATGTGTGACATAGGCCATGTACGTATGTGTGTGTGCAGGGACATCATGGTCATGCATGTGAGACCAGTAATGTGTGAACCACATGGTTGGTGCATGTGTTACAATGCAACATGCGGAGCAGCATGGGGAATGCACACATTAATGCATGCCTGTCTCTGTTATTGGACATGGATGGGGTGTGAGAGATGGGTGCTGCTGTCATGGACATGTATGGTGTCCATGTCTGTGTGTCTGACTTGTCAGGGGGGACATGTGTGGGGGCCTGTTGGCAGGTGCCCCTGACTGCTGGGGGGTGGAGGTGCTGGGGGACATGTGTGAGGGCCTGCTGGCAGGTGTCTGTGACTTGGAAATGCCATGGATGCATGACACATGTCTGTGACAATGTTCAGATTCACTGATGCAGCCTACTCATCCTTGTATCCACTGTGTCTGGGGTGTACGAGGCCAGATGGATGAAACTAGGGTGAAGTGTGTGCATGTGATAGGCATGACCCATGATGCATGTGAGTTTCAAACCAGCATTGTATGTTTCAAGAGTCGGGGGACATGTGTGGGGGCCTGCTGGCAGGTGCCCCTGACTGCTGGGGGGTGGGGTTGCTGGGGGACATGTGTGAGGGCCTGCTGGCAGGTGCCCCTGACTGCTGGGGGGTGGGGGTGCAGGGGGACATGTGTGGGGGCCTACTGGCAGGTGCCCTGCACTGCTGGGGGTGCAGGGGGACATGTGTGGGGGCCTGCTGGCAGGTGCCCATGACTGCCGGGGGCTGGGGGTGCAGGGGGACATGTGTGGGACATGTGTGGGGGCCTGCTGGCAGGTGCCCTGCACTGCTGGGGGATGGGGGTGCAGGGGGACATGTGTGGGGGCCTGCTGGCAGGTGCCCCTGACTGCTGGGGGGTGGTGTGCAGGGGGACATGTGTGGGGGCCTGCTGGCAGGTGCCCCTGACTGCTGGTGGGTGGGGGTGCAGGGGGACATGTGTGGGACATGAGTGGGGGCCTGCTGGCAGGTGCCCCTGACTGCTGGGGGTGGGGGTGCTGGGGACATGAGTGGGACATGTGTGGGGGCCTGCTGGCAGGTGCCCCTGACTGCTGGGGGGTGGGGGTGCTGGGGGACATGTGTGGGGGCCTGCTGGCAGGTGTCCCTGACTGCTGGGGGGTGGGGGTGCAGGGGGACATGTGTGGGACATGAGTGGGGGCCTGCTGGCAGGTGCCCCTGACTGGTGGGGGTGGGGGTGCTGGGGGACATGAGTGGGGGCCTGCTGGCAGGTGCCCTGCACTGCTGGGGGGTGAGGGTGCAGGGGGTCATGCTTGGTGATCAGTAGTGCAAGGTGACATGTGGCTTGGCTGGGGGGCATGCCCATGGTGGATGGGCTGCCTGCGGGACATGACCAGGGGTGCAGGGTAGTCCCCTGTGGTGTGGGCTACCTGCAGGGGCCGTGGAGGGTGTAGAGGGAACACCTGGAAGGACCCACACCGCCAATTCACGTGTAGGACTCCCGACACCCCCGAAATACACATACCCTGCTGAAATCGCGTGTGAGACTTCCCCGAACCCCAGGAATACACGTACCCCACTCACACAGGGCCTATCGTGTGTGTAACTCCACGCGTACCCCAGAAATACACGTACCCCACTTGCACAGGCCCTTTCGCATGTGAAACTTCCCGCGTACCCCAGAAATACACGTACCCCACTCGCACAGGCCCTTTCGCGTGTGAAACTTCCCGCGCACCCCAGACATACACGTACCCGGATCCAATTGTGTATGAAACTCCACGCGAACCCCAGTTATACACGTACCCCACTCGCTCAAGGCCTATCACGTGTGAAACTTCCCGCCCACCCCCAAAATACACGCACACGCTATTTTTCACACAGCGGGTGTCCGTGTTTGTCGCGTACCGCTTTGCACGTCATTTGTCCTAGAGGGACACAGTATGGGACATTCATCATAGCTGTACGTACATGATTTTTGTTAGCGCACATTTTTTTCATGCGCAGGGACGCTACCGCCTGCCTTCGTGTGGCGGACGTGTTTAGGCCTGTGCGCGTCTTTGCCCGTGCGCTGGTTTGCCCTATTCGATTCCATGAATACGTGTTGTAGGCGAGCGTGTGAGCGTGGAGGCACCCACTTGCCTCCTGTACTTCCCCCGTGACGCCCACATTTTCACGAGTTGTTCCCCATTCCGCGTGTCACGCCCCCTGTTCCTCCTACTTTTGTTGTGTGCGCCGCGCTATGTGCGATTTCGCTGTGCGCTTAGCGCACGCTGTTTGGAGACGTGTGCGCCATCCTGGAATTTCCTCGGGCACGGACTTCCATGAATCGCTGTGCGTGGGTTTCGCTGCGATTTTCGCACTGGCACTGCGATTCGCACGCTTTCGCTGAAAATTTCAGCGCACATTAATTCCATGAATCGGCTCCTTAATTTTTAAAAATGTTCAACTTGAAATTCTCTATCAGATGGATTTTAATTTAAAAAACATTTTCCTGAGATATGTTAATTATGTAGATTACGGGAATATGGATATCTTCGTGAAAAAACGCAGCGCGCCATGGATTTATATATCCTACCGTCTGTGCCGGAGAGCCCGTTATTCTCAACTGGAAATGGAATTTGTGTTTAAATGTATCAGAGCGAAAAAACAAATATTTGGGGCACACACATTCCATGTCGTGCTGAAATCAGACTAGCATCATTTAACTCACCTGAATGAGAGTAATTTGATGAACTGATTAGTAATATGAGCACATATATGGGCGTGTTGGGTGCTTGGCGGATGATGCAGCTTTTTGCAAGGCAGGTGACACCAGCCAAAAGCGTGTGAGTTGAGAGATTATTGGCTTCTTCTATATTTAAGCAAGAAAAGTTCCTATTAGTAGGAAACATGCGTCCCCTGCACTCTGTCACAGGCCAATGAATAGCCAAGGAGTTACTAGAAAAATTCTACAATGTTCCAAATACAGTCTATAGAGCATTCTGAAGTCATTGTAAATACATCACTTATAGTACATGTTAAAAAAAATATAGATTTAATAAAGTGACCCAACGCGTTTTGAGAAACCTCTTCATCAGGGGTCCAGGTAGGACGTTAATTCTACAAATAATCAGAGAAAAAGTAGTCTTATAATTTCATCAAAAGAATCCTTCAATTGTTTGAAGTTGATCTCCTTTACAGTAAATCATCCAACGAATATCATTAAAATAAATATCTACCTTCTCATTTTCATGGTCCTGATATGGATGTCCTAGAAGGGTTCATCGTAGGAATGCAAAAGTATATATTTGTAGGTTTCCGTTCCCGGTTTCCTAAAAGATGGTGATTTCATGAGGTTACTAGCCTTCTCTAGTTATTCTCTCCTAAAAATCATATAAATAGGCATCAAATGTCTCACCTTATTCAAATTACTGATGCATACAAGACATTCTGGTGTGGCCGTGTGTAAGAAATGGAGTCATCATCCTCCCATGAAATATTCTGTGTAGCAAAAAAGTTTTAAAATTGGTTGGTGGCAGTGCTTAATGTGCGGTCATCCTAATGCCATTCAATAGGTAATACACTCACCTCTTCCTAGGTATGTAGCAAATTGGGGTACAGTTGTACCGCTCAGAGTTCAATAGATACCCCTGAGGAGTCAAGACAAAAAGAGTGGGAAACTCTTGAGTCTAGTAATAGTGAACGGATGGCGAATTTCCCAAGATATCCCCAATCAGTGCAAGGTCTAAGGAGTTTTACCTTGGTGTCTTCCTCCAAATGTTATCAAAAATCGGCAGAAATGGCAGAATCTACCTCCCACTTTTCCTCACGGCTGTCTGAGGGTAATTCAGGGCAAGATGGCCACTCTAAGTAGTGGTGTAAGTAAGTTGCAAGATGATATCTTGCTAGTGTGAAGGTGACGAACTGAGACCCGAAGGAAAATGGAGGAGGTACCCTGATAAACGGGGCAGGGGTCTTCCTCCTTCTCCTCTCTTGTCCCTCCCACCACGGGGGCAGGGGAGAGGGCAGCAAGAGGCAGAAAAGAGCGCCAAAGCACACCAAAAGCCTGCGAAGGGAACAAAGGAAATGGGAGGAGCATGGGCTTCATTAGCGGCCCGCACAGGAGCACTTGCAGCTCTTCCAGCAGCTGGGCGCCCGTCAACCAGGAAAGGATTTTGTTTTTGCCTGCCTGAGGCTCCAAGGAAGATGGGAGGTCCTCGCAGCTCACCTGTAGCCAAACTGGCGGTAGCAGCTGAGGGTCCTACCACCTTGTAGATGGTTAAAGGTATGTTCATGGAATGTATGAAAGCATGGGGAACAGTAGCAAACGGACAGATGCTTTGTAACAATAATAATGCCTTTAACCAAGTGGGTATGGGGGCTGTAGCAATCCACCAGCAAGGAGGAAGTATGGTCTTAGAGCAAGGGGGGCTGGTGGAGAGTCGGCCCATTTTGGGGATGATGCCTGGGCAGAGTGGTGGAACGGGGCCGGGGCCACAGGGGGCAACCGCCTCATGTGCACCTCAGCTCGGGGGAGCTCCATGGTGGGGGCACAGGCCACTTCACAAGGACCTAGCGAGGCAGGGACTAATAATGTCAGGTTGCCGGGGGTGTTGGATGGCCGGATAGGAGTGGCAGGGGGGGCTCCCAGCACAATTCAGGGGCAGGAGTTGGTTAGCAATGCCACGGTATATGGGAGGCACATGCCAGGATTTGCACCAGCCAGAGTGGCAATAAACTCGCTGGCTTGGCACATCCCTCTGGCATACAAAGAGCATACAAAGAGGGGTATGGAGGAAAGAGTTTCTGGATATTTTGGAGTTGGTGGGGATGGAACCCGTGGGGCAGGGGTTCAGTGAACCGACTGAAAGGGAAAAGGAAAAGAAGGAGAGAGAGAGGCCTAAGGTTGAGCTCACTATTCATAATTGGTTGAGGGCATTCCGGGTGTATGCCACCATCATGTTGGAGAAATTCCGACAGGACGGGGTGGCAAGGATTGCATATGAGCAATATATTCATGAACAGTATCTAAAACATGGGGGCGATGCTTGGATCAATTATGACAGGGGTTTTAGACTCAAGATGCAGGTATGGCCAGCAATGACCTGGGATGAACTGGATGTGGACGGGTACATAGAAAAATGGTACTACCTAGGCCGGTGGGTGAGAAGGTTCCGGGCGAAAGACCGGGGCAGGGCAGGGGCAGAGGGTCCTACTGCAGAGGGAGGGGGTCCTTTCGTGGGAACTCCTCCTGGAATTCCAGCTACCAGTGGGAGCTGCCAGAATGCGGGTTGTTTGCGGAGGGGAAGTGCACCTATGGAAATGCGTGCAGGTTCAAACACGCAAAGGGCTCAAGCTCAGGGGGGCACAGCTCCTCAAGCAGAGAAGGAAAGGTAAAGGGCAGCACGAAAAACAAAGACAAAAGCAAGCATGATTAAAACACAACTACCAACGCCAATACGTTTGCAGGCCATGATTCCATTTCTGAATGCATATCATGATAAGGGGGATGCAAAAATGTTGTGAGAAGGATTCAGGTGGGGTTTTAAGATTCCTTTCAAATGACATATTGGGCCAAGGGAGGCGTGCAATTTGAAGTCAGCTTTGGCAATGCCTGAGGTACTGGCACTAAAGGTGGGGAAGGAATTACAATTGGGGAGGGTGGCTGGCCCGTTCGCCTCACCTCCACTGGAAAACTTGGTAGTGTCTCCGCTGGGTCTGGTGCCCAAGAGGGATGCTGGGCAGTACAGATTGATCCAGCACCTGTCTTTTCCGGAGGGAGAATCAGTGAATGATGGCATTTCTGAGGATCAATGTAGGGTTCACTACGCATAATTTGATGATGCGGTGGAATTGGTAAAAACCATTTGGGGGGGAGCCCTCATGGGGAAGGCGGACATAGAGTCAGCATTTCGCTTATTAACAATTCATAAGGACAGCTATCATTTGCTAGGTTTCAACGTTCTTCAGGAATACTTTTATGACAAACGTTTACCGATGGGGTGTGCAATTTCATGTTTTTATTTTGAAAAGTTCAGCCGCTTGCTGGAATTTTCAGTGAGGCAGAGGTCCAAGGTCGGGGGGATACTCCACTACCTCAATGATTTCCTTTTTATTGGGAGAAAAGGAACACAGGCCTGTGAGGTGCTCATGGGGGCATTTCAGGGGCTGATGAAAGAATTTGGGGTCCCACTTGCCAAGGGGAAGACAGTGGGTCCAGTCACAACATTGTTTTTTTTGGGAATTGAAATTGACTCGGTGGCCGGGGAATGCAGGCTGCCAAAAGACAAAGGGGGTCATTACAACCCAGGCGCTAATTGCGCCAACTTTACCACCATGGTGTAAACTACGTTTACACCATGGTGGATGGCGGATTTACCGCCCCATTCCAAGGTGAGTGGGGCGGTAAATCCCCATTTCCCATTTTCCCTTCCCCATTCCCATTTTTGCCCCATAGGGCATAATTGGAGTGGGGAAGGCGCTAATTACGCCACCGTAAATTACGGTGGCGTAATTAGCATCATGGCAGGTTAGCGCCATGGATTTTAACGGCTGGCGTGGTTCACAAACCATGGAATGAACTTCCTGCGCTAAATACATCCATTAGCAGATCAGCACACAGGTGAATAGAGATGAAAGCCGATCAGGCTCAGAATGTCTCCTTAAATCATATCTGTCAGTGAGCAGTATGTTATTTGCTGCAAGCAAGCTAATCTTCAAAAAATAGACTTCAAAGCAGTATCCTCACGGAAACGTGTACTCACTTTATGAGTGTACACAACTAGAATACTGTTGTACTCCAAAATGCCAATGACCATGACGGGACCACCACACAGGTGAATAGAGATGAAAGCCGATCAGGCTCAGAATGTCTCCTTAAATCATATCTGTCAGTGAGCAGTATGTTATTTGCTGCAAGCAAGCTAATCTTCAAAAAATAGACTTCAAAGCAGTATCCTCACGGAAACGTGTACTCACTTTATGAGTGTACACAACTAGAATACTGTTGTACTCCAAAATGCCAATGACGTCTAATTAAATCATTAACTGAATGCAAGCGGCAACCTGGCCCAAGGCGACGCCCAGCAGTGCTAAAAGTGTTGGGCTTGACCACCGCCATCATGCCGTGGGGCGTGGAAGAAGTGTGAATCCCACAGCATGAAAAACATTTAGCTGCCACTCAGTCTTTCTGGCTGTATTGTTCAGGAAAAGAGCTCAGCATGCACTGATGACATGCAGGCGGATGCTATGGCTTCTGCCCCCCCTTCCCCCGGGATGGACAGACGAGACAGGGAATGTAAGGCGGGCAAGAGAGTGAGACAAAACAGGAAAGGAGGAGGACAGCATATAAAGGAGAGGGTGAGAACAGGAAGAGTGCAGGAGAGACATACTGGGGTGGGGGCGTTGGGTGGGGTGTGGGGAGACAGGAAAGGGAGAAATGTGTGAGACAGAGCAAGGGGCTCGAGAGCAAAAGACAGAGAACCCAGAAGAGGAAACGATACAGAAAGAGGGACAGACGAGTACACAACAAAAGGGGGAGAGAGACACATCATGAAGAGAGAAACGAAAAGGAGGAGTTAAAGGAAATTGAGAGGGGAGACAAGTAGAGAGAACGAGACTGAACAGGTGGGGAAGAGTTAGAGAAAACAGAACACGCGGGAGAAACCAGAATAGACAACAGAAAAGGAAAAGAGGAAGATCAGGAGGTGGGGGGAGAGATAACACAGACTAAAGTGTAGAGAGGAAAAAGAAACAGATCAAGACTACTAAAGAGGAAAGAGACAAGACGTTAGGGCGAGTGTAAACTAGAGGGAGGCACAAGATTGGAAGGGAGGGGGAGGAGAGACGTAAAGGTTTAACAAGGGGAGAAAAGATGACGTTTGATGGAATTAAAAGGAAGAGAGGCACAGTAATTGAAAGAGAGAGCCAGCCCTGTGAAGCAAGAGATATCACACGTGCAGTGAAGGAAAAGAAAAGTGTGTAAAGTAAGATAGTCTAGACAGGGGAATAATGAAGGAGGGAGTAAATGAATGATTAAGAGAGAATGATGCAAGGAAGTCTGCTACTGTGCTATGTGTAAATCACATCCTTTTATTTTACTGGAATTTTGTAACGCGTGCAATCTGGTTCAAAGCATAAGTGCAAAGTATGGAATGGGGTATATGAAACCAATCAGGACTCACAAGCAGTTGGTATTCAGTGACATCATACACAGGAAAACTAAAGAAAGCCAGATCTGGAGCGAGAGAGGTGAGCTTGTCCAGGTGTTGGTATCCCAGGTGGGGAACTTAGTAACATTTCGATGCTCTCTGGTTGGTACCTAAGCTCAACCCACACATTTCTATAATGAAACAATCTGATAAGTGAGGTTGGTGGATACCTGTGCACCATCCACCGAACAACATATGCAAACATCTAAACTCTATCTTTTTAGCATAGGCTTACTTCTTTGGGACTCATTTTATTAAAATAATAAAACACATGTATGAAGTGGCTTCAACTGACCCATTAAAGAAAATATCTAAAGGCACTATCTTGGGACACTCAACAGTTAAGATTATGCCTGATAGTGAGGGCAGCTGGCATGCTACCTGTGCACAGTTGCTCCTTGAGAATAGTAAAGTGGCCATTGACCAGCTGTCTACTTCCTCCCAGAATTGCAAAACCTTTCACTGAAGGTGGCTGGCAGAAAAAAGTTTGAAGAGCACTGCTCTGGCGGCTCGGTGATAACGTTTGTTGAGACAGACATTTCTGGGATGTATTTTCTCTTTTTTTAAATGGCTTCAGAAAGACATCCATACTAATTAAGTTAAAACACATTTTTAATGTGCCAATCCCCATCGTGGTGGGTGAAAAGCACCAGTCCCTTGTCATAGAAATTTGCTTATTGGGCGCCCACCCATGGTTTCCAGCCCATAGTCTATGGAAGAAGAAGACATTAAAAAAGTGCCAAAGTGAGGGGCAGAGATCAACTGGCATGGGAACGGGTCCCACAAAACTAAGAAATTGGGAAGTGGAAATGGGGTTACGGTACAAGAATGTGGTTGCATAAGTAGGGGAGCCTGTGTAATGGTAGACAGTGGATCAAACAGAAAGTTGATCATGAAAGAGGGCAATAAGGAAATCTCATTGGCACACACAATTCTCCAGTATTGGATCTTTCAGAGATTTGCATGCCGTTAGAATGCATTGTTCCCTGTCCTCAGGCGGGAATCCTCAGTAACATTAAGCAGTTTCATAGAAAACCATAAGCTGCATTCATTTTAGAGTTGCTTTGGCTCATTTATCCTGTAGCGAATCGACAGTACCTCCCTTACCTCCACCCCTGGAAGCCATTTTCAGATTTCTTACTGCACCTTTAGAGTTGGGAGTCCTCTCTGAAGTTTCTTCTTAGTTCGAAGTTTTCTGGATGAATCGTTATCAGCGAGCTGTACATTTCCATCATTTGAAAGTTTCAGATGAGTACTTTATTGTTCTGAAGTTTAGAAGTTCCTGCACCCACTTGGTGCTCCCCTGCTGAGGATATAAGTTCAACTGTGTTCTTCTAGGGTTAAAACCAGTGCAGTGTCCCTTCCACCCCTTGCCATGACTGATTCAAAAGCAAAAAAGAGCACTTCAAGACTTTTTCCACATGCAAACCTAAAAACATCTACTTGAAGGACAGGCACCAGGAGTGATTGTATTATTTGTATCCAAACCATTATCTGGATTCTTGCTTCATATGCCAGTCTTTCTCCAACAAGACTCTCAGGATAGACACTATAGACACGTGCCTTGCCTCAATGGAGGCACTGTGGCCTCTGACTCGGCTTCTGAGAGCATCTGTGCTTCTGTCAGCCTCTAGGACTGATTCAGGGTGAACTGGAGAATCCTCAGGAGCCACAGCAGAGAACACCTTCCTACCCTCAAGAAAAGTCCTGCTGGTCGGGTAGTACTAGCACAATCGGCTTGGCACTTTCACAGAAGACAGGAGTGCTACTTGACACACACCCTTACGCAGAACAAAATAGAGATAGGCACTGGAGCTGCAGGGAAACACAAGCATAGACTGGGATTTCAAAGTCTGGGTAAGGAAATCCTTGTAAAAAAGGAAGGACTTCACTTGCAGTACAAAACCACAAAAAGGGAAAAGGAAAGTAACAATGAAGAGACCTAATTACCCCTGGAAATGAAACAAAACTCCATTCTAAAACTGGAGTGAATTCCAATAATGGAAAAGGTTCGGGAACGTTAATATGGAAATATAGACAGTTGAGAGAACAACGGTTTGTGCCGCTCGCTGCATTTTTTTTATTGGCATGTAGCAGGGGTCCTCTAAAGCTCATAATGAATAGTTACCACAAGTAGTCCAAAGAGGAGCACACACCAGGGAAGAAGTACACTGTTTATTACAGCTGGGCAAGCACAAATCAAACAGAACAGTGGAACAGAAATGGTTAATGAGAGCCGACAAACTGGCCCACAGCTAACATCGTTTTTATACTGCTAATACAATGTTTATGGAGTTAGAAACTGTTGCACTTCAAACTTCACGTCATTGCGCTTCCCACAAAACTTTCTGGTTAAAATACCTCATACCCCTTTAGCTCCCCATGTGGCGCCACATTGCTTTCTGCTCCACCCACAAGCAGTTTGCAATTAGTAATAACATATTTGTGCTGGCCTCCGGTCCCTTATTCATCTGCCATTGGCCAGCACCAAAGTGGATGGAACACGAGACACCAATAACTAGTGGGAAGGGAGACATTCACATGGCACCTGCAAGATAGTGACCTTTGCTAACACTGTAGTGGATACTGTGGGGGTTGGTTACCTTTCAGGGACACCAGAACTTACCGTCTGACTGGTTCTTCAGGAAACACGCCTCCATTCCACCTTCCTGTTTCCATACACGCTAGCCAAGGGAAAGCTAATGCTGCTGTGGTGTCATGTGAAAGCTTCTCTGGATCAGGTTGACATCATCAGCTCCCACGAGCAGCTTTGGGACTGGCTCGTCGACCTTGATTATATCACCCAGTGCTGTCTCAGCAGCTACGGTCTGCTGTAGATGAGCAGCCTGAGTTCAGCTTCCCCCCTCCCTTAACTCTAGTGCTTGGATCATGTGTTCGGACCGGGCCTTCAGGATGAGGCCCAACCTGTGGCACCCCCATAAAGTGCGCTCACCTGTGGTTTCACCCTTCTCGTATTTATGTATATAAGTTCTTTGTGTCGATGTTGTGCCATAAACAAAGTGTCCTCCTCCCCTTGTTCCTTCCCATTCCTGATCTGGAGACTCGCTATAGCTCCCACAGTTCCATCTTGTTTGCCCCCTAGTAGGTGTCCCAGCCTATCCTGCTTATTTCCTCAATTGGTAGGTGCGCACCCCGGTCTGGCACTCAATCAGCTCCATCATTACAAGCATCTGGCAGCCTCCGGCACGCAGCGCAACACACACCAAGTGATCAGAGGAAAGAACCCTGATACGAGGTTCATGCCACGCCACACCCGGAAACAGTCTCTCCTTGTCACAGGAAAGTGCAGCGGGCAGAAGACAGCTGCATCACTGAGCCCACAATCTCCAGGGCAACCAGTGAGTATGGTAAGCAGCGAACGGAAATCCTGTTTGCTGCCTTAGTATCCTAACAGCTTCTCTGCATCCTAGCAGGCCCACACAACATGTTCCCTCTTCTAAATGATCGAGATCCCACAAGGAAAGTTCATGTGTGAAAAGGGCGAAGAAAGGGGATTCCACCCATATTCTATATATTGCATTTTCTTGAAAAAAGACCAACGGTCTGAAAAGCATTGAGCAATATTCCAGACTTCTTCACTTCAAGTGTGCTTCTTTTTTTATGATTTATTTATTGTGCAATAGCCAACATTTGACTTTTAACACATTTACAATAATACAAAAGGTAAATAAAACTAAAATTCTTCAAACAATT
Source organism: Ambystoma mexicanum (assembly GCF_040938575.1). NCBI lineage: Eukaryota > Metazoa > Chordata > Amphibia > Caudata > Ambystomatidae > Ambystoma > Ambystoma mexicanum. Next base: position 912,588,286 of record NC_090927.1, on the reverse strand, counting down.
TACAAGATCCACATCAATTAAATCTTCATCTTAAAGGAAAAATGGAAGAACAACCAGAGAACAAACTCAGAAAAAAGCAGACTTTTCTCCCAGAGAAATCAATCAATCTGTAGATCCAAGTTTCACAGAAGAGAGATCCCCCATATAGAAAGCAGGTTAATTACACAGAATCCATTAAGGACCCTCCATAACAGATTTGACCAGGATGACACTAGTTACTAAGATCTTAATCCATACGTAGGCGAGACTGGATCACCGATTAAATTAATTTCTCTCAGAGCTCTAACCAGTTCCATTGAAAGAGCAGATTCATTGCAGGAGGATAATCTCCCCCAGAAAGCATCAGAATCAAGCCAGGATAACTGATGGACAAACCTGCTAAATCATCTGACCTTCATATTCCAAGTCCACTGACAGTTAGATAGTAGAGGCTTTAAAGACTGGAAGACCTTGATTGAACACTTATCACAGTGTGGGACAATTTTCCCTTCTCTATCTCTAGTGGCCACAATCTCTTGAGTAGGAAGTAGATTTAGACTAAATCTAAGACGAGATAATCCAAAACTCAGATCAGGTGTTATTTTTAGATAAGCGGGAACCAAAGAGAGAGGCTTATCGACCACAGAAAGCGAGGCAGATCTTTTCATCCTCCTCATACTGTCAATCGTATCAATCCAGTCTCTTTGTTTCAACTTTCGTTTTACTCTGTCTGGATTCTGGAGTAATATGGTCGAATCACAATCTGCTCTCTAAAATTTCCAGGCATCTTTGCTTGAACTTAGCCAAGAATACATTTTTACCATGATTTATTTCACCTGCAATTTCCTCAAAAAGTGAATTTTTAGGAGCATCCAGTGCTGATTTATATAGAGTCAGCCACTTCCATTGAAGCCATAATCTAAGAGACAGCAGGCCCAATTCATAACGAAGACAGACTATTAGAACGCAGTCCGGGAGTCGCAGGGTACGTTTCCATAACTTGGCTTCCCAGGAATCCCACTCGAGGTCCATTGCTAAGATGTTATAGTCAAGACCAAACAGAAGAATCAGGATAACTTTCCCTATATAGAATTTCACCAAGGGGAGAATAGAAAATTTGCAAAACTGGGATTTGATTTTTTTCATTTGTGCTCCCAATTTTACAACTTTTAACTCCAACAAGCACACCAAGTTGCCTTTCGTTGGGAAGGAGCTGATTGAAGCTCCCAAGTACGTCAACTCCGAGACTACCTCAAAGGAAGTTGATCCAGGGTCCAGACATACTGCTTAATTATCTTTTTCGGATGTTTAAATCTAATTATCTTAGACTTGAGTGGATTGATAATGAGGTTATTATTTCGGGCATTATTTTCTAAGGCAAACTAAAGGCGCTGGAGTCCTACTGGGAGTGATCAAGAACTACGACATCATCCGCATATGCCAACCAATTAATTTTTGTTTTTCCTAGTAGCTGAGATATTAGACCTATTCCCTTCATTGCCTCAGCCAAATCTGCCATAAACAAGATAAACAAAAGGGGAGCTAGAAGACAGCCTTGAAGGATCCCTCTCTTTACACCAATCGGATTTGTCAAAAGGTCTGATCTACCAAGCCTCACCTGCATGGAGTTGTTGTGATGTAATTCTCTCAGTATTGACAGGAGAGTAGGAGGCAAACCCCATTCATCTAATCTTTTCCAAAGAAGATCCCTGTCTATCGTATCAAAGGCTTGGGAGAGATCTAACCAAGCACCAAAGAGTGGTGGGCCCCCTCCTTGGACAGACAGGGAGATCAGGGCGCTCAAAATCAGCCCATTTAGAGAAGTAGATAAACCCTTCCTGAAACCCGATTGCTGTCTTGGGATGACACCCATTTTTGTTTGCCTATGATTCCAATTCCCCTAAAATGAGCCCTATAAAAATGTTACTGTCTGCATCTAAAAGGGAAATTGGACGATAATTGGCAGCTAGCAATCTATCCACCTTTTTATAGATTGGTATCACTAGGGAATTTTTCCATGAGTCCGGGAAGCTCTTCTGATAAATTATATCATCAAAAAGTTTCTTTAGGATCTCAGCCCATAGAGAGAGGTCCTTTTTAAGGATTGAGTTACTCAATCCATTCGGTCCCCCCGCTCTGGAGGTTGATGATTTCCTTATCAACATTTCCAGATCCATGTTGTAAAGTCTAAGGACCACTTAATCAATTTGTTCCTCTCCCCAGTTATGACATTAGGTGAGTCATAAAGATTGGCAAAATGCTCAGACCAGGCTTGTTCTTGAATAATCACATCCATTTTTTGATTCCTGTTTACCTCACCTCCCCCTACCATTGTCCAAAAATGTCTTGAATTTCCCCTTGAGAGAGCAGATAACATTATTTCTCCATCTTGTTGCCATATAAGGTACCTATGAGCCCTGTACCAATTTCTATAGTTGTTCTTAAGAATTCTCATACCCTCCTTAAATTGAACCAAATCTATACAGGAACTCTTTAGCTTCGTTCTTCGCTGTCTAAGCTCCTTTTTCTTTTTCCACAATTTCAGGATTAGAAGTATGCTTGTGAATCCTATGAGGTCTCTGCAAGTTGGAATTGACAGGAGCCAAATTAGAAAGAAAGAGAGAAAAGTCATCCAGATTACAGAAATTTGAAAGTTGTTGATCTGATGATTGATTCACCCAGCCCCGCAGTTCAGAATTTAGATCATCCCCCTCCCCACTATTAAACCTCCTAACAACATTTCCTACTCTATTCGTTGTAAGGGCCTGCTCACAGAATAGTACCTCCCGAACCCCTAAAGACAATAAAAGTGCTCTTAGGATTTGATGGTCATCTATATTCCCTTCCCCCACTTGAAAACTTGAGCAAGACTCAAAAATACATTGCGAGGCAAAGAGATAATCGATGGTCGAGAAAGCAGAATCTCTATTCCACGATGGGGCGCTAGGGGTGTCCCCCCTTACATTACCATTGAACATTTTGAGGCCCCATTCATGCATAAAGTCTGTCCAAATCTTCCCAATTGAGGTCTTCTGGCAGATTTGTGGAGACACACAATTAAAATCACCAGCAATAATAAAATCATCGGAAGGATATTGCTGCAAACAATCTACCAAAGCGTTTGAGAGATTAAGCAAAAGATCTGGGAGAGGGATGGCACTGGGGTTCCAATAAACATTTACAACAAGCCAAGTATTCCCCTTGGTAATCCCTCTCCTCTTCACTCTTACCACAAGGATGCCATCTCTATTATTCCATACAATCTTTGAGTTCTCAAAAATCTCATTGCTACATGCCACAAGCAAACCCCCTATGGGCCTACCCCCTTCTGACCCTCGAGCCAGTTGCTGAAAAATGGAAAAACCATCCAACCCAACTACACCAGTTAACCAAGTCTCTTGAAATAATATTAGTTCAGATGATTTGAATATTTGCGATTTCCTTGGCTCCTGAGAAAAAGATGCAAACCTTTTTGTGTTCCCTGACAGTACATTAATTTGAGTCTTCCCTAGAGTCTCTGCTGAGGAACACCCATTTTACGGAAAACCTCAGAGATTATCTCTGGGACCCTTTCCCACATACTCGAGGAATTAGAGAAGATTCTTTCTTTATTATTGGTTTCAATCTTCTGGTTTTGAGTGTCTAGTGGACCTTGACTCGGCTTAATTAAAGTTGGGCATATCTGGGAGATCGTAAGCCCTCTCTGGTCCCATGTGCTTCTGTAAACGTTGCTGTTTAAAGCATTGTGTATTTTTCTTTTTTTGAAAATCAAGTTATAGTACCATTTTATAATGTAACATTTAACAGTTGGTTGACATAACAAATAATAAAACAACTCAGATAGATCATTAACCCCCTTAACTGTTCCCTATGTGTGGTTACCCGCCCCCCCCCCACCCCATTGCCCCCTCCTAGCTAGCACACAGCTCCTACAACCATTGATAACCATGTGAGGTTCTAGGCAATGTTCAAACATTTTCTTAACTTCAGTTAATTACCATATTTTGCAAAAATAGGCAGCCACATTTCACCAATCTTAACCCTTGATTCATTAAGAACATGCGTCTAGTATTTCAATTAGTATATTCCCCTGACTTTTCTGAGCCATTCCTCCTATGTGTTTTTTTTTCATGCTTCCAAAATTGTGCCACACAGCATCTGGCCACCACCATGTTGCAGGTCATATGATTTCCCTGGTCTGCCCCTCGTTTGTGTCCCATATTCCAAATAGGAGGCCCCACAGTGATAGTTCTCTTGAGATCCCATCAATCCGCTTGATCCATGATAGGACCCAATAGATCTGAATACGGGTACATCCACACCACATGTTATAGTAGTTGGCGCCCAGCTGCTGGCATCTCCAGCACTGTGCGTCTGCGCCCGGGTACATTTTAACTAGTAGGGCCGGAGGATGGTGCCAGCGGTGTATGAGCTTAAGTGCCTTCATCCTGCAATGGAGTGAGGCCGAAGAGTGTGTGAACCTTCTGCACATGTTTAGCCATAGATCATCTGTTATGTCCCTTTGCAGATCTTCCGTCCAACTTTCCCTGGCCACTGTGCCCTGTATAGGGTCCGCCTTCACTAGTGTCCTATACAAGCATGCTATGCAACCCTTTGTGTCTCTATTTTGTATGAGTGCTAACTCAAAGGGGGTGAGGTCCCTACGCATGTTTATTCCCCATCTTGCATCATTGGGAGCTACCTTCAACTGTAAATAGCGGAATGGAGACAGTTGGCCGATTTGCAGGAGGTCCTCCAGTTTCCCCAGTGATACGAACTCCCCCCTGTCCCACATCTGCCCGCTCTACTCAGGCCTGCCTCATACCATTTTTGGAACTGCAGGGGTTCTGCTATCAGATTTCTCACAGGGGGGGCCAGATGCAAATCAGTGGTGAGGACCAGGCCACAATCCATCTCGTGGTGTTTCCCTCTTTCCAAATCGACCATAACACCATTAGGATGGGTTGTTGCAGAATTCTACTTGAGACATCTCTCTAAGGCACCCATAACCACTTCCCCAGGGAAACCGGGTTTAAGATCGAGTTGTCCATGTCCACCCACGGCTTTTCTTACTGTGGCTCTAGGTGGTCTATGAGTTGTGCCGTTTTAAGGAGGCCTCTAGGTCTGGGAACCAGAGCCCACCCTCTTCCTTCGCCATCATGAGAGATCCAAAAGCTATTCTGGGTCTTTTCCCTGCCCACAGGAATTTCAGAAGCCTTCTTTTAACCATATCAAGGAAGTATGCTGGGACTATCACTGGGATAGGAATTTGTGGAGGACTGTCATCTTCAGACAGTTTGGCCTAGCCATCCACGAGAGGTTAAGCCTGGACCAACACTCTAGGTCTGTCTTGATTTTTTCCCACAGGGGGGTGGGGAGGGGTATTTTTTGTCAGACAGATTGCTGAGGTCCCTCGGGATCTCGACTCCTAAGTAGCGGAACCCTTCTCCCCCTACATTAAAATCTAGCCCCCTCCCCTCATGTATGCACCATTCTGCTCTTTCCCTAGCCCAATCGGGTGCACCACTGATTTTCTTCGGTTTACCTTGAACCCTGATAACTCTCTGTATGGTTCCAACCTTTGTAGCAATATTGGGAGGGAAGCTTGGGGACGGGTAATATATAAGAGCGCGTTGTCCGTAAAATGGCTGAGTTTATATTCCACTTTTCCCACTTTGACCCCTCTAATGCCGCTCTGCGCCCTCACATCTTTTGCCAATGGTTCCTTCACCAGGGAGTATAGGAGCGGTGATAGGGGCAGCCCTGCCTCGTTCCCCTACCTAGCCTAAATGATCATGATTCCTCCCCACTCACTGCCACCCTCACTGGGGGTCCCGAGCACAGGGTTGACACCCAACTTGTCCATCTCTTTCCCATACCCACCTCTGCCAGGACTCCCTGTAGAAGTGACCAGGTTACCCGGTCGAAGGGCATATCGGCGTCAAGAGATAGCATTAGGGCTCTCTGTTCCTTGGCTTCTGGTGAGTGAAGTATGTGTAGGTTTTTTCAGAGGTTGTCTGCCCCCTGTTTATTTCTAATTTATTTATTTATTTAGACATTTGAAGAGCGCACACAAACCACTGGGGCATCAGGGCGCTTTTTCCAGTTATATGGGCCCAGGTTGGGCAAGGCATAAGTACAGACGATAACATTACAAGCATTACAGTTGTGGTGAGACAGTTAGCAGGTCATAGGTTAAGGCATAGGCAAGGTGAAGAGAATACAGTTACATACATGGTCATACAATTTCAGATGGTGGCACGTGTATAGATTGGGCCATGGCCATAACTGTATCTAATACCCTGCTGGCTTCAGGCCGTTGTGGGGGACTATGGGTTTATGAGAATTACCCTGCTTTGGGGGTTTTGTGGAAGATCCAGTATGATTGTTCCGCTCTGAGGGCAGATGGGAGCGAGTTCCAGTATTTGGCAGCCAAGACTGGAAAACTGCATCCTCCTGCTTTGGTTCGTTTGAACTTAGGTTGGCTTAACTTGTGGGAGTGTTGGACTCTGGTGGGTCTAGTGGATTGTACTTTGTTAATGTTGTGTACTAGGTACGGAGGGGTGTACTAGAAATGCACTTGTGGGCAATATAGAGGGTTTTGAAGAGAATCCGGTCCTTGATAGCTAGCCAGTGGGCAGTTTTCCGGGATGCAGAGATTTGTTCAGAACGTGGGATGATAATGAAGCCGTCTGGTAGGGGTGGATCAACCTCAGAAAATACCTCTCCAACCGTGTTGCCAGCACTTTTGTGAAGAGCTTGGCATCAACGTTAAGGAGTGATATAGGTCTGTATGCTTGGCAATATGTGGGGTCCTTGCCAGGTTTTGGAAGTACTACTATCCTTGCGTTCAGAAAGGAGTGGGGAACCTTCCCCCAGTTGCTAATAGCATTAAACACCTTCGCTAGTGGGCCAGCCAACAGCTCCTGAAACTGTTTATAAAAATCTGTGGTGTAGCCATCTTCCCCGGGTGCTTTCCCACTCTAACTTCCCTATAGCTGCCACTATTTCTTTTGCTGTTACTGTGGCCTCAAGGATTTCTAATGCATCCGCAGGGAGCTTCGAGATGGCCAAGCCTTTCAGACACGTTTTGATAGCGCTATCCACTGGTTCCTGTGCCTCTCTATACAGTTCTTTATAGCACTCCACAAAGTGGCGGGGATCCATTCCTTCGGCTTATCAGCTCCCCTTCCCTTTCCCTGATCTTCACCACCTGCCTGTCCCCTCTATGCCCCCGAATCCTGTTTGCCAGCATCATCCCCACCCGGTCCCCTTTCTCATAGTATCGTTGTTTGGTGTATCTCACTTTTTTGATCCCATGCCCTATTAGTGTAGCATGTAGGGACGGTCACTTATCCCTATCTCCTGCAATAGGAACTTTCTATCTCCTGTCCATCCGCTCAGCCGTACCCTGAGTCCCTGTATATCTTTCCGTAGTTTGCCCTCTCTAAGTCCTCTTTCCTGTTTTTTCCTTGCCCCTTCTGCTATTAGTAGCCCCCTTATTGTGGCCTTGGTCGCTTAACACACTAGGTCAGGGTGCACTTCGCCTGTGTCATTGGTCTCGAAGAATGCAGGTATTTCTTTACCCATAAATTCTCTAAAGCCCAGGTCTCTAAGTAGGGTGTCGTTGCAGCGCCACCCTGGGATGACCCTTCTTTTAGCCTCAAACTTCCAAGATGCTGTAACCATCTCATGACCTGACCATGTGACCATCTCCACTTTAGGGGATATCACATCTCACTCCTGTTCCCCGGGGATCAGCAAGAGGTTGATTTTAGTGTAGGCCAAATGGGGGGGTGAGAAGAAGGTGTAGCCCCCCGCTCGGGGGTGCGAGGCCCTCCATATGTCTATCCAGAAGTGGTCTTCAAGGAGGGTGGCAAAGTCCCTGTTCTCTTTCCCTACTTGTTTGGCTGCTCCCCCTCTCGCGGACCACCAATTCAACCATGGGTCTGTACTAGGTTGAAGTCCCCCCCTACCAGCATGTGTCCCTCTGCCCAATCTTCCTGCACCGTAAGGATCTTTCTCAACAAGGGTAGTTGGCCCGAGTTGGGTGCATATACCGTCGCCAACATAAACATGACCCCATCCATTTGACCCTTGAGTGCAAAAAATCTCCCCCCAAATCATCTCTTGATCTAAAAATGTTTCATCTGAAACAATCTCGCCAGGACAATTCCAGCCCATCCTTTTTATTTTCTTTATTGGAGGCCCAGAACATCTGCCCCACCACACCCTTCACCAGTGGCCTTTCATTCCCTTGCTTAAAATCTGTTTCCTGCATTAAGAGGATTGACAGCTGGAGATTGCGAAACATGTTATATTTCAATGACCTTTTGTTTAGCGGGTTAAGGCCTTTGAGGTTAAGGGTTGCCACCTTGAGCTCAACCATCCCCTTTCTTGGGGTGTTTTCTTGTAACCAAGGCTCCCACCCCCTCCCAAACTTCTGCTGCCTCTCCCCTATGTTTGCCAGACCCCCACCTTCCCCCTCCTTCCATACCTCCCTCCCTCTTTTCCCTCCAGTCCTCCCTCCCTGTTTACCCACCCTAGCCCACAACTTTATATCCCAAATTAAACCATAAACACTCAGGGCATATAGCCCAGATAAATAGAGACACATGGATGTCTCCAGGTCACCAGGATATGTGGGGGCTCGCAACAGGCCTAGCTGCCTCTACCACAACAGGTACTCGATCATGTAGGGGAGTATGTCCTTATATGAGGCTCCCTTTTGCTCTATCTCCCCCCTCCCAGCTTTATCTTGCCCTTGTTTCTGTTCATCTTGGCGGCGGTGAGTGCTGACCCCTCTGCTTTATGGTCCGCCTCAAGCTTGTTTCTCTCCTCCATTCCCTGGGCTGGGCAAATGCGCTCTTGATACGTTCCCTCATTTGGCGCTGGCTCTCCCTTTCCGTCATTATTTCCTCATCTTGTAGTTCCTTGAGGAGGTTGTCTGTCTCTTCTCCCCTTTGTAGGACATAGTCTTCTCCCTTTAGCTCACATGTCAAGGCAAAGGGAAAGCGCTAGCGATATCTCACCCCCCTTTCTTGAAGTCATTTTGTTAAAGGCCTACATTTCCTGCATTGATCTAAGGTGTACGACGATAGATCTTGAAATATTGACACTTGAGTTCCTTCCCAGTCTATTGTACATTTCTCCCTTGACTTCTGGAGGATCTCCTCTTTGTCTCAATAATAATGGCATTTTGCTACCACTGAGCGTGGTCCTCCTTCAGATCCTGCACCTCTGTGGACCCTGTCAAATTTAAATTCTTTTCTCTTTTTTTGAGATCTTGCAGTGTTTCAGTGTCTTTGCCTGGGAGTCCCCAAATGCGTAAGTTATTCCTCCTTTCCTTGTTTTCCATATCATCGACCTTGTGTCTGATCTCCCTGTCCCTGCAATCCAGCTCCTTAAGTCTCATGTCCACCTCTACACCCAGTATGCCTGCTGCTCGTTGCGTGTGCTCTAGTGCCTCGACCCTGTCCTCCACCTTCGTGACTCCTTCTGTGATGACCCCCATTAAGCCCTGGACCTCTGCCCTGAAGGCACAGAGCTCTGTAGGTACTGTGTGAATGTCTTGGTGCAGGCCTCCCACGGCCCCTAATTCTTGTGTGGTCCCTGCCTTTCCTGCTATCTTGGCTTCTGGGGCGGAACTCCTCTGCGTTGCTCAACTTATTTCCGCTATTGGCATGGCTAGCCCTTAGGTACCCTCTCTTCCCTGGGCTGCAGGTTTGCTACCGTGGGGCTTCCCCTGGGGGTATTCCTCACCTCCCTGGCCCTGGGAAACCTCTTCATCAGGGGTCCAGGTAGGATGTTAATTCTACAAATAATCAGAGAAAAAGTAGTCTTAATTTCGTCAAAAGAATCCTTCAATTGTTTGAAGTTAATCTCCTTTACAGTAAATCATCCAACGAATATCATTAAAATAAATATCTACCTTCTCATTTTCATGGTCCTGATATGGATGTCCTAGAAGGGTTCATCGTAGGAATGCAAAAGTATATATTAGTAGGGTTCCGTTCCCGGTTTCCTAAAAGATGGTGATTTCATGAGGTTACTAGCCTTCTCTAGTTATTCTCTCCTAAAAATCATATAAATAGGCATCAAATGTCTCACCTTATTCAAATTACTGATGCATACAAGACATTCTGGTGTGGCTGTGTGTAAGAAATGGAGTCATCATCCTCCCATGAAATATTCTGTGTAGCAAAAAAATTTGAAAATTGGTTGGTGGCAGTGCTTAATGTGCGGTCATCCTAATGCCATTCAATAGGTAATACACTCACCTCTTCCTAGGTATGTAGCAAATTGGGGTACAGTTGTACCGCTCAGAGTTCAATAGATACCCCTGAGGAGTCACGACAAAAAGAGTGGGAAACTCTTGAGTCTAGTAATAGTGAATAGATGGCGAATTTCCCAAGATATCCCCAATCAGTGTAAGGTCTAAGGAGTTTTACCTTGGTGTCTTCCTCCAAATGTTATAAAAAATCGGCAGAAATGGCAGAATCTACCTCCCACGTTTCCTCACAGCTGTCTGAGGGTAATTCAGGGCAAGATGGCCACTCTAAATAGTGGCGTAAGTAAGTTGCGAGATGACATCTTGCTAGTGTGAAGGTGACGAACTGAGACCCGAAGGAAAATGGAGGAGGCACCCTGATAACCGGGGCAGGGGTCTTCCTCCTTCTGCTCTCTAGTCCCTCCCGCCACGGGGGCAGGGGAGAGGGCAGCAAGAGGCAGAAAAGAGCACCAAAGCGCACCAAAAGCCTGCGAAGGGCAACAAAGGAAAGGGGAGGAGCATGGGCTTCATAAGCGGCGGGCACAGGACACTTGCAGCTCTTCCAGCAGCCGGGCGCCCGTCAACCAGGAGAGGATTTTGTTTTTGCCTGACTGAGGCTCCAAGAAAAATGGGAGGTCCTCGCGGCTCACCTGTAGCCAAACCGGCGGTAGCAGCTTAGGGTCCTACCACCTTGTAGATGGTTAAAGTTATGTTCATTGAATGTATGAAAGCATGGGGAACAGTAGCGAATGGACAGATGCTTTGTAACAATAATAATGCCTTTAACCAAGTGGGTACGGGGGCTGTAGCAATCCACCAGCAAGGAGGAAGTATGGTCTTAGAGCAAGGGGGGCTGGTGGAGAGTCGGCCCATTTTGGGGATGATGCCTGGGCAGAGTGGTGGAACGGGGCAGGGGCCACAGGGGGCAACCGCCTCATGTGCACCTCAGATCGGGGGAGCGCCATGGTGGGGGCACAGGCCACTTCACAAGGACCTAGCGGGGCAGGGACTAATAATATCAGGTTGCCGGGGGTATTGGATGGCCGGATAGGAGTGGCAGGGGGGGCTCCCAGCACAATTCAGGGGCAGGAGTTGGTTAGCAATGCCACGGTATATGGGAGGCCCATGCCAGGATTTGCACCAGCCAGAGTGGCAATAAACTCGCTGGCTTGGCACATCCCTCTGGCATACAAAGAGCGGTATGGAGGAAAGAGTTTCTGGATATTTTGGAGTTGGTGGGGATGGAACCTGTGGGGCAGGGGTCCAGTGAACCGACTGAAAGGGAAAAGGAAAAGAAGGAGAGAGAGAGGCCTAAGGTTGAGCTCACTATTCATAATTGGTTGAGGGCATTCTGGGTGTATGCCACCATCATGTTGGAGAAATTCCGACAGGACTGGGTGGCAAGGATTGCATACGAGCAATATATTCATGAACAGTATCTAAAACATGGGGGCGATGCTTGGATCAATTATGACAGGGGTTTAAGACTCAAGATGCAGGTATGGCCAGCAATGACCTGGGATGAACTGCATGTGGGCGGGTACATAGAAAAATGGTACTACCTTGGCCGGTGGGCGAGAAGGTTCCGGGCAAAAGACCAGGGGCAGGGGGTCCTACTCCAGGGGGGGGGTCCTTTCGTGGGAACTCCTCCTGGAATTCCAGCTACCAGTGGGAGCTGCCAGAATGCGGGTTGTTTGCGGAGGGGAAGTGCACCTATGGAAATGCGTGCAGGTTCAAGCACGCAAAGGGCTCAAGATCAGGGGGGCACAGCCAGGAAAGGCAAAGGGCAGCACGAAAAGCAAAGACAAAAGCAAGCATGATTAAAACATATCTACCAACGCCAATACGTTTGCAGGGCATGATTCCATTTCTGAATGCATATCATGATAAGGGGGATGCAAAAATGCTGTGAGAAGGATTCAGGTGGGGTTTTAAGATTCCTTTTCAAATGGCATATTGGGCCAAGGGAGGCGTGCAATTTGAAGTCAGCTTTGGCAATGCCTGAGGTACTGGCACTAAAGGTGGGGAAGGAATTACAATTGGGGAGGGTGGCTGGCCCGTTCGCCTCGCCTCCACTGGAAAACTTGGTAGTGTCTCCGCTGGGTCTGGTGCCCAAGAGGGATGCTGGGCAGTACAGATTGATCCAGCACCTGTCTTTTCCGGAGGGAGAATCAGTGAATGATGGCATTTCTGAGGATCAATGTAGGGTTCACCACACATCATTTGATGATGCGGTGGAATTGGTGAAAACCATTTGGGGGGGAGCCCTCATGGGGAAGGCGGACATAGAGTCAGCATTTCGCTTATTAACAATTCCTAAGTACAGCTATCATTTGCTAGGTTTCAAGGTTCTTCAGGAATACTTTTATGACAAATGTTTACCGATGGGGTGTGCAATTTCATGTTTTTATTTTGAAAAGTTCAGCCGCTTCCTGGAATTTTCAGTGAGGCAGAGGTCCAAGGTCGGGGGGATACTCCACTACCTCAATGATTTCCTTTTTATTGGGAGAAAAGCAACACAGGCCTGTAAGGTGCTCATGGGGGCATTTCAGGGGCTGATGAAAGAATTTGGGGTCCCACTTGCCAAGGGGAAGACAGTGGGTCCAGTCACAACATTGTTTTTTTTGGGAATTGAAATTGACTCGGTGGCCGGGGAATGCAGGCTGCCAAAAGACAAAGTGGTGAAATTGAAGGAGGTCATTGCAACGATGTTGGGCAAGGAAAAAGCCACGCTGAGGGAGCTTCAGTCCCTGGCGGGCAATCTAAATTTTGCAGGGAAGGTGATCCCAGCAGGAAAAGTGTTTGCAAGAAGTGTTGAGTTAAAAACGGTGGGCTTACAGCATGCTGGGCAACATGTGCGCCTGGGGACTGAGGTCAAAGAGGACCTCAAAATGTGGGATGCATTTTTGGACAATTTTAATGGGGTATTGCTGTGGAGAGAGGACTTGGGGCATGGTAGTAGCCGGAAGCTGGTTACCGACTCTTCAGGGGCACTTGGGTTCGGCGCCATCTTGGGAAGGAGATGGTGCGGACAAGCATGGCCGGCACAATGGCAGGCGGGGGGAGCACCAGGGACATTACAGTGTTAGAATTGTTCCCAATAGTGGTGGCATTCAAGCTCTGGCCCAAGCAACTGCAGGACAAGAAGGTGATGGTCTGGTCTGACAATCTGGCGGTAGTTCAGATTATCAACCAGCGGACAAGCAGGAACGGCAGGGCTCTGAGGCTACTCGGGGAACTCACAAGGAGCTTGCTGCAGCTGAATGCAGAGGTCAGGGCACGGCATATCCCTGGGGTTAAAAATGTGGCTACTGATTCTCTTTCTCGTTTGCAGTGGGCAAAATTTCGGGAAAACCATCCAGAGGCGAGCATGAGGATGACACCCTGGTGGGGCTTGGTTGGGGGAGATCTAAGCACACTGATCAACGCTGCACTGGCACCTGACACTGTGCGAAGCTATAAGAGGGTGCTGGGACCGATTCCTAGCCTTTCAGAGCAGCACCTTGCCCGAGACTGAAAAAGGGAGGCCCGTGCGGGCCTTTGTAGAATGGTGTTGGCAGCAAGGAAGGTCCAGATCTTCGGTTGTCTATCACCTGGCAGCTATTGCACATTTCTACAAATTGGGGGGCAGGTCCGATCCCAGGAAGGAGCATTACATTGTCATGGCTATGAGGGGTTGGGCCAAGCAGGTGAAGAGCAAACCGGATGAAAGGCGGCCCATAGATGTGGGAAAGTTACACAAAATAATCAAGAGCCTGACAGGGGTGTGTAGGGACGAGTATGAAAAAGCATTGTTTGCAGCGGCCTTCTCACTGGCGTTCTTTGGGGCTTTAAGGGCAAGCAAATTGGATCCTGCCATCAAGAAAGGTAAAGGTCTGGGTTTTCTGAGGAGGTATGATGTACGGGTAAAGGGCGAGCAGGTGTACATATTTCTGAGGAGATCCAAGACTGACCAAACAGGGAAGGGCAGAACTATCACACTAGGGGGCACCCTGAACAGCCCGGTTGTCCGCGGAGAATTCAAGGAAGAAGTTGAATTGTGTGATGGCTAAATATTGCAAAGGAAGGGGCTTCCAACATATCAGACATGGGTTGGTCAACCTAAAAAACATGGAGTATTACATAAGAGACGGAGTGCATTTGTCGGCGGTGGAAATGGAATTGTTTTTCTGGAATGTGTGCCCAAAGCTACTGGAGCTATAAGCAAGGAGAGGAGGGAGCCACGGTGGGCCGTAACCCACCTTTGGCTGGGCAGTGTTGTGGCGACCAATGATAAGAGAAAGACTCAGAATGAGCCATTGCTAAACCGGAAGGGGCTTCGCCCATTCTGGACAGCGCCTCCTGGGAGCCTAAACGGCGAGGGTGTCCGGCGTTAGCAATTGGGGCTCAGCTTCCCCCCAACAAATTGCACTCCCCCAGTCAGCCAATACCTGCAGGGGCAGGCGGTTCTCAGACTCGAAGGTCTTGGGGGAGTTGGGCCTGCAATGGACATGGATAAAAAGGGGGAAGCAGGACGAGGAGCAGTCGCCACATCTTTGGAACTATTTTCAATATCTGTTTGCTGTGGTTGTATATATGTGAAAATAAATCTGCGGCCTTGTTATGCCAAACCAAAAGAAAATGGGCCTCATTACGACCCAGGCGGTAAGGGTTTTACGGCGGCGTAAACAGCGCCGACCCTTACCGCCTGATTCCGAGGTCCCTTAGCGCCATGGAGGATTTAACACCTGCTTTTAGCAGGTGTTAAAATCCATGGCGCTAAGGGACCTTGTTGTTAATTACGCCACCGTAATTTACGGTGGCGTAATTAACGCCTTCCCCACTCCCATTATGCCCTATGGGGCAAAAATGGGAAAGGGGAAGGGTAAATGGGGATTGGGGACTTACCGCCCCGCCAACCTCGGAATGGGGCGGTAAGTCCGCCAACCACCATGGCGTAAACGTAGTTTACGCCATGGTGGTAAAGGTACGACCCAGGCGGTAACTTACCGCCTGGGTCGTAATGAGGCCCAATGTCTCATTCAGCATCTTACTGGAGGGGAAAGGAAAGGGGCTGGCAAGAATGAGAAATGGGTGATACATATGGCATAGCTAATGGACAAATGCCCAGGTTATAGCCATGGATCCTGCTGCTTACTCGAAGGAATCCATGTGTGATGCTGGGTGCTGCCTCACTCTGCACGGTCTCTGTGCACTTTGCAGAAAACAGGTTTCAATAAAGCCACACATGTGAACACAGCAGGGGGGCTGTTTGTGCATTGCAAAGCTTCAAGGGGAGTGCACAGAGGCCGAAGCGGGTTACCAGACAGCCCAAACATCAGGCGTGGGCGGTTTTAAAAACAAGCAGAGCAGGGAAACAGAGCAGGGTGGGGCAGTTGGATGATGACACGCCGGTGCACAGGGGTGAAGCAGAAGAGGGGGATAAGGAGACTCAAAAAGGGCTGCACAGGGGATCCCACAAAAACCTGGGGCTAGTTATTAAGCATTACCGCCTGGCTCCCCACGGCAACGCCAGTGGCTATGAGCCTTCAGCCATCCATAAGAAGCCTTCTTTCACTCAGGCCCACATTTCCAACGTTCCGGCTCATACCACTAGTATTGCCTCAGGCAAAAATGCTCAACTATTAAACTCTACTGTCAAACACATGCGAGGATGTGAGACCGCTATCCGTGGACACATATTACTTTATTATCCAAATTAAGGCATTTAGAAGCAGCGTCTATGACACAGTATGTCTTTCTAAATCGTATGTATCCAGGCAGTCAAAAAGTCTGCCTGTGTTAGTATTGTCACTTCCGAGCTAACCTTCCGTTTTTTTCTGTGCAAGCTTCAAACTACTTGACCATTACGAAACTGGGATAGCAATAATCCACCCTTTTCTGTTCTGATCATTTGCGTGGTGTGATATCTTGGGTGAGCAAGTAGCCTACAAGGAACCACGGAAAAGCAGTTCCATTCCCGCCAGCGTTGAGGGTGACTGGCGCCCCCCGCGCGCATCGCCGCAAGCCCCGGCACCAAGGACTGAGACGCACACGTCCGTCTTGGTTCGGGCTTCCCGGTCGCTCTAACGCGGCCGAGAAACGCCCTGTTTATTTGTACTGCACGCGACGGCGTGAAACGTCACGCCGCAGCGTGCGCGACCGTCATCGGGCAGCACCACACTCCTCCTTTTTCGGGGAGAACCAACAATTACCATTCAGCTATGCACTGCAAACCAAACAACACTGCAATTAGAACAAGTCACAAAACAACATGGCAACGAGAACAAATCACACACCCCTGTGCCATGAACACCCCTTTATTGGCATCCACCCGGGTCCCCTTCGCTAGCATTTCTCACCCTCCGGATCCTCAAACAATTATCCCAGCACGTAATCGGTGAGGCGAGCAGGTTTCCCTCGCCCAGCCCTCTGGGGGTACCTCCGGCTCGCCTCCGGCACGGGTGATCTGTCCACCGACGGCCCCCGAGCTGGGGACTCCGGCATGCAGGGTGGGTCTCCCTCGTTCTCCAGGACTCCTCCCAGGTCCGGATCAGGAGGTGGGTCAGTTCTAGGATCTCTGAGCTTTTTGAAGAAACTTACATTGCAAGTCACTTCCGACCGTCCATCCGACGCAGTCACCATGGAGCCCCGGACCGCCACGACATCCAGTGGCTCAGGCTCATACGGCAGGAAGAGCTTCCCATGTCGGTGTCGACTGCGAATGAGAACCTCATCGCCCGGCTCCAGCTGTTGTGGGTGAAGCCCCCTCCGCACGTTCTCTTGCTCAATTCTCACTTGCCGGTCCATTTCGTCTCGTTGGTCGTCGATCACCGCAGGTTCTCGCTCTCCGACCTCTGGCAACATCCTCGCGGACACCTTCTGAACATCGCTTCCGCCGGGGCCACCCCCGTGGACGCATGTGGCGTGGTGCGGTATACCCTCAAGAATTGGTACAGGGCTCTCTGTAGGGACTGCCCCTGTCCTTGGGCAATCCTAAATGTCTTATTGAGGGTCCTCATCAGGCGTTCCGCCTCCCCATTCGCTCGAGGCCACAGAGGCATGATCTTCCGGTGCACAACCCCGCAGCTCACCATCAGTTCAGCAAACCGTTCACCCTGAAATGGCACACCGTTGTCCGAGCACAGCGTGTGCGGAAACCCGTGAGCCGCGAACAACTTTTCCACCGCCACCACCACGTGCTCAAACGCCACGGACTCCACGAACTCCACCTCGGGGTACCTGGAGTATTCGTCCACCAGGACCAGGAAGTGGGTGCCCATGGTGGTGGACCCAAAATCGGCATGAACTTCCTCCCACGGATGGGTCCCCCTTGGCATCGCCTGGATGCCCGGCTCCCGCTGTAAGGGCGAGGCTGCCTGGCACCAGACACAAGCCGCCACAAAGTCGTCCACCTTGCGTTCCAGCTCGGGGAACCACACCTTCATCTTGAGGCGGGCCTTGGTCTTGGCAGCCCCCTGTTGGCCCCGGTGTGCCAGTGCGATCACCTCCCCCACCTTTGACTGGGGGACTACAATCCGATCACCCCGAAGTAGCAGGCCCGATGCAGAGAAAGACAGATCTTCGCGAACCTTCCATAGTTGTTATAAACCAGTCAGGGCCTCCTGAGTGCGCCCCACCAGGGCCTTGAGCGCTGACTTCCAGGAGCCTTGCTGCATGGACTGCCTCAGCACTTTGAAACACTCATCCTGTGCTGCCGCAGCCTCCAGCTCCTGGAGAGGCATGGCATTCGGCGTGGCTGCTTCCACCACGACTTGGACATGCTCCTCAGCTTCTTGCTCACAGGTGTCACGGTCTCCCTCTCCAGGCGCTCCGGGGTGTCTGGATAGGTAGTCAGCTACGTTATTTGCCCCTGGCCAGTAAACCAGGGTCACCCAATACTCCAAAAGAGCCAGCATCCACCTCTCAATGCGTGCCAGCGGCTTGGATGACGACCCTGCTAGGATGGGCAGCAGTGGTTTATGGTCCGTAACCACCGTCACCGGGCGTCCGAGTACATAGAGCCGGAAGTGGCGGCATCCCCACAGCACCGCCAGCGCCTCGCGCTCAATCTGCGAGTAGCGTTGTTTGGCGTCTGACAGCGCTTTGCTGGCATACGCGACTGGCCGGACGCCGCCGTCCCGGTCAACCTGTGTCAACACAGCACCCAGGCCAAATGGGCTGGCGTCGACGATGATCTCCGATGGTAGTGCAGGATCAAAGATTGACATCGTGTCCTCGGCCGTGAGGGCACTTCTAATGTCATCAAAAGCCGCCTGCTCCAGTGGACCCCAATTCCAGATGGTGTCATTTCTTGTCAGGGCCCGGAGGGGCTCAGACCTGGATGCCAGTTTCTTGATGAACCGCCCACAGTACGTGACCATGCCCAAAAAGCTTCGTACTTCCGACACAGATTCTGGTGGTTGTGCCTTCTGTATGTCCAGTACCTTTTTTGGGTCAGGAGATACCCCTCCCCCCCTTGAACACAAACCCGAAGAACTCCAGGGAGGGGCGCAGAAATTCGCACTTCTCCTTATGTAGTGTAAGTCCCAACGACTGCAGCCTCTCGAATGTCTTTGCCAGACGCCTCAGGTGGTCCACCTCCGTCCTTGCGAACACCAGAATGTCGTTGCTTATGTTTAGGACGCCCTCGAGGTCAGCTAGGGCACCCCGAATAATGTTCTGAAATACTTCTGCGGCCGAGGACACCCCAAAGCTCAGCCTCTTGTAGCGATATAGTCCCCGGTGTGTGGTGAAGGTGGTAATGTACCTTGAATCGGGGTGGAGGACGACCTGGTGATAGCCGGCCCGGAGGTCGAGCTTCGAGAAGAAGCGAGCGCCCTACACCTCCGCAATGATGTCATCCAGCGTCGGTGTGAGGTGCCTCTCCCTCTTGATGGCTTTGTTGGGGATCCTCATGTCCACGCAGATCCGGACTGCGCCCGGTTGTTTGAGTTTCCTTGCCACCACTATGGGGGACACCCAGAGGGTCGGGCCCTCCACCTTTTCTATGATGTCTAGATCGACGAGGCTGTCCAGTTCTTTGTCGACCTGCTCATGGAGGTGGAAAGGAACCCTCCGATGTTTGAGGGCTACCGGCTGTACCGAATCATCAATGTGCAGCCGCACCGGCTCCCTGGCCATCTGCCCAATCCCTTTGAATAGGGCACGATGCTTCTCCAGCAAGTCATTAATGTCTTCCAGGTAGACGGAGTACGCGAAGCTGACGATGCCGAGAGCCTCCGCCGCTGCACAACTCAACAAAGTGTTCTTACTCACTGGGGTCACGTAGAAACGGGCTGTGATGTGAGAGCCATCGTGTTCTACTTTTGCTATAAAGGCCCCGTCCAGAGGGATGGGTTCCACACCACCGAACGCAAAGATGCGGGCCCTTGGTGTGACTAGCCTGGGCGGCTGATCCATGGCGTTGTAATGTTCTCGGGCCATGACGTTCACCGATGCCCCTGTGTCCACGAGGACAGGGACTGGAGACTGGTTCACTTCGACCACGCACCTTGGTTGTCGTCGGTTCCTGCTTCTTAGAAGCTACACACTTGAGACAAAGAATATGTTCTCTTCGTCTTCTTCCTCGGCTTCTTCCACCTGGGCCTCCTCCTCGCTCTGGTCCACTTGAGCGACATTGGACGGCCGACCTTGGCGAGTGGAAACAGTTCGGCCTTGGCCCCTTGGCACTAATACGGGCAAAGTCGCCCTACACACCCTTGAGAAGTGGTCTGGCAACCCGCACCGTCCACAGGTCTTTCCAGCTGCAGGGCACTCCGCTGGGTGAGGCAGGTCGTATCCGCATTTTTGGCAAATCTCGCCTGCCCTCCCGGCTCTGTCTCGTGTGCCGCCGCCATATCTCCTAGCACCTCTCCCCCTCGCGCAGATCTCTTCAGTTTTGATAGGGCGCGACCCGGCCTCCATTCTTGCAGCTCTTGCTTCTGACACCTCGTGGCACCTTCCTAGCTCAAGGATGCGCTGGAGCGTTATCCCAGGCTCCCTCAGCACTTGGCGCCTGAGCTTGCCTGACGAGCACGCCTGGATAAGCATGGTCCTAATCATGTCCTCTGCATCGCCCCAGGCACAGGCGAGTGACAGACACCTCAGGCGCCCATAGAACGTGTCCAAAGTCTTGTCATCTTTTTGTTTGGCAGAGAGCATCACAAATCGCTCATAGTCCGCGTTGGCAAGGGGCAGAAAATATGCTTGGAGGGCGGCCTTTGCATGATAATAGGTTCCATTCCCTTCTGGCAGAGATTCAAAAGTCTCCTGGACAGAGGGCCCTGCCGAGTATAACATCGTGGCCAGCCTGGTGTCGTCATCGACCACTTGCGCAGCCCTGAAATACATGTTCAGGCGGTCCACCCACCTTCTCCATCTGAGCCCCAAGCTGGATGGCGGGCCCGACACATCGAATTCGGGGATGGGCTGCAGGGCAGCATGCGCACGTACCTGGGCCATGGCAGGCGCCGCTTGTTGGACACCAGGTGCAGCAGCTCTTTGAACTGGGGTTGGATAGCGGGAACCGCTGCCTGACCATCTGCTGGAGCTGCCGGTTGCTGCATTGGAGGTTGTCGACCCTGCGGGGCCACTGGTGCACGAGGATGAATCTGCGCCGCCACACCGTGTGCTCCGTCCTGATCCTCGGTGTCACTCATGGGTTTGAGCGCACAGGCACCCCCATAATGTTGATCAGGGGCCGCAACTCAAACACCCAGCCCAAATTGACCCTCAGCATGGACCACCTCTGGATGCAGCGACTCCTACCACCTCTGTGATGATGAAAAGGATGAAGACAAGGGGATGAAAAAGGCATTATGCCTTTGGCTGTTCCAAAAATTTGTGGCAAAATATAAGTAGATTCAGCAGGCCCAGCCAAGATAGGCCTTCTCCTAGCTTCCACTCGACGTAGAAAACCCAAAATTGAGTCGATGCACTATTTGGGCATGACTCCGTGTAGATGTAGCTGTCAGCTACTAGAATGTCCAAAAATTAGGCCTGGGGTCACTTCAGGGCCCAAAACCAGAGCCTCCTGAAGTCCCACGGCCCGTTGCACAAAATGGCCGCCAGCCGGTTGGGCAACGCACTACCCGCGGCGTGAAACGTAGTCTGTCTTCCAACCTCGTTTCGGTGAAAAAATTTTCGGATGATCACCGCCGGGCCCGGGCATCGTTTCCCCCACTCGTCGCCACTGTTGAGGGTGACTGGCGCCCCCCACGCGCATCGCTGCAAGCCCCGGCACCAAGGACTGAGACGCACACGTCCGTCTTGGTTCGGGCTTCCCGGTCGCTCTAACGCGGCCGGGAAACGCCCCGTTTATTGTACTGCACGCGACGGCGTGCAACGTCACGCCACCGCGTGCGCGACCATCATCGGGCGGCGCCACAGCCAGTAGGGATCAGACCAATAACCACTCTGGCTGGAAAATGGGCGTGGTTCACAAACCATGGAATGAACTTCCTGCGCTAAATACATCCATTAGCAGATCAGCATGACGGGACCACCACACAGGAAAATAGAGATGAAAGCCGATCAGGCTCAGAATGTCTCCTTAAATCATATCTGTCAGTGAGCAGTATGTTCTTTGCTGCAAGCAAGCTAATCTTCAAAAAATAGACTTCAAAGCAGTATCCTCATGGAAACGTGTACTCACTTTATGAATGTACACAACTAGAATACTGTTGTACTCCAACATGCCAATGACGTCTAATTAAATCATTAACTGAATGCAAGCGGCCACTTGGCCCAAGGCGACGCCCAGCAGTGTTAAAAGGGTTGGGCTTGACCATCGCCATCATGCCGTGGGGCGTGGAGGAAGTGTGAATCCCACAGCATGAAAAACATTTAGCAGCCACTCAGTCCTTCTGGCTGTACTGTTCAGGAAAAGAGCTCAGCATGCACTGATGACATGCAGGCGGATGCTATGGCTTCTGCCCCCCTCCCCGGGGATGGATAGACGAGACAGGGAATGTAAGGCGGGCAAGAGAGTGAGACAGAACAGGAAAGGAGGAGGACAGCATATAAAGGAGAGGGTGAGAACAGGAAGAGTGCAGGAGAGACATACTGGGGTGGGGGCGTTGGGAGGGGTGTGGGGAGACAGGAAAGGGAGAAATGTGTGAGACAGAGCAAGGGGCTCGAAAGCAAAAGACAGAGACCCCAGAAGAGGAAACGATACAGAAAGAGGGACAGACGAGTACACAACAAAGGGGGGAGAGAGACACATCATGAAGAGAAAAACGAAAAGGAGGAGTTAAAGGAAATTGAGAGGGGAGACATTTAGAGAGAACGAGACTGAACAGGTGGGGAAGAGTTAGAGAACACAGAACACGTGGGAGAAACCAGAATAGACAACAGAAAAGGAAAAGAGGAAGATCACGAGGTGGGGGGAGAGATAACACAGACTAAAGTGTAGAGAGGAAAAAGAAACAGATCAAGACTACTAAAGAGGAAAGAGACAGGACGTTAGGGCGAGTGTAAACTAGAGGGAGGCACAAGATTGGAAGGGAGGGGGGAGGAGAGACGTAAAGGTGTAACAAGGGGAGAAAAGATGACGTTTGATGGAATTAAAAGGAAGAGAGGCACAGTGATTGAAAGAGAGAGCCAGCCCTGTGAAGCAAGAGTTATCACACGTGCAGTGAAGGAAAAGAAAAGTGTGTAAAGTAAGATAGTCTAGGCAGGGGAATAATGAAGGAGGGAGTAAATGAATGAATAAAGAGAGAATGATGCAAGGAAGTCTGCTACTGTGCTATGTGTAAATCACATCCTTTTATTTTACTGGAATTGTGTAACGCGTGCAATCTGGTTCAAAGCATAAGTGCAAAGTATGGAATGGGGTATATGAAACCAATCAGGACTCACAAGCAGTTGGTATTCAGTGACATCATACACAGGAAAACAAAAGAAAGCCAGATCTGGAGCGAGAGAGGTGAGCTTGTCCAGGTGTTGGTATCCCAGGTGGGGAACTTAGTAACATTTCGATGCTCTCTGGTTGGTACCTAAGCTCAACCCACACATTTCTATAATGAAACAATCTGATAAGTGAGGATGGTGGATGCCTGTGCACCATCCACCGAACAACATATGCAAACATCTAAACTCTATCTTTTTAGCATTGGCTTACTTCTTTGGGACTCATTTTATTAAAATAATAAAACACATTTATGAAGTGGCTTCAACTGACCCATTAAAGAAAATATCTAAATGCACTATCTTGGGAGACTCAACAGTTAAGATTATGCCTGATAGTGAGGGCAGCTGGCATGCTACCTGTGCACAGTTGCTCCTTGAGAATAGTAAAGTGGCCATTGACCAGCTGTCTACCTCCCTCCCAGAATTTCAAAACCTTTCACTGAAGGTGGCTGGCAGAAAAAAGTTTGAAGAGCACTGCTCTGGCGGCTCGGTGATAACGTTTGTTGAGACACACATTTCTGGGATTTATTTTCTCTTTTTTTAAATGGCTTCAGAAAGACATCCATACTAATTACGGTAAAACACATTTTTAATGTGCCAATCCCCATCGTGGTGGGTGAAAGGCACCAGTCCCTTGTCATAGAAATTTGCTTATTGGGCGCCCACCCATGGTTTCCAGCCCATAGTCTATTAAAGAAGAAGACATTAAAAAAGTGCCAAAGTGAGGGGTAGAGATCAACTGGCATGGGAACGGGTCCCACAAAACTAAGAAATTGGGAAGTGGAAATGGGGTTATGGTACAAGAATGTGGTTGTATAAGTAGGGGAGCCTGTGTAATGGTAGACAGTGGATCAAACAGAAAGTTGATCATGAAACAGGGCAATGAGGAAATCTCATTGGAACACAAAATTCTCCAGTATTGGATCTTTCAGAGATTTGCATGCTGTTAGAATGCATTGTTCCCTGTCCTCAGGCGGGAATCCTCAGTAACATTAAGCAGTTTTTCATAGAAAACCATAAGCTGCATTCATTTTAGAGTTGCTTTGGCTCATTTATCCTGTAGCGAATCGACAGTACCTCCCTTACCTCCACCCCTGGAAGCCATTTTCAGATTTCTTACTGCACCTTTAGAGTTGGGAGTCCTCTCTGAAGTTTCGTCTTAGTTCGAAATTTTCTGGATGAATCGTTATCAGCGAGCTGTACATTTCCATCATTTGAAAGTTTCAGATGAGTACTTTATTGTTCTGAAGTTTAGAAGTTCCTGCACCCACTTGGTGCTCCCCTACTGAGGATATAAGTTCAACTGTGTTCTTCTAGGGGTAAAACCAGTGCAGTGTCCCTTCTTCCACCCCTTGCCATGACTTATTCAAAAGCAAAAAAAGAGCACTTCAAGACTTTTTCCACATGCAAACCTAAAAACATCTACTTGAAGGACAGGCACCAGGAGTGATTGTATTATTTGTATCCAAACCATTATCTGGATTCTTGCTTCATATGCCAGTCTTTCTCCAACAAGACTCTCAGGATAGACACTATAGACACTTGCCTTGCCTCAATGGAGGCACTGTGGCCTCTGACTCGGCTTCTGAGAGCATCTGTGCTTCTGTCAGCCTCTAGGACTGATTCAGGGTGAACTGGAGAATCCTCAGGAGCCACAGCAGAGAACACCTTCCTACCCTCAAGAAAAGTCCTGCTGGTCGGGTAGTACTAGCACAATCGGCTTGGCACTTTCACAGAAGACAGGAGTGCTACTTGACACACACCCTTACGCAGAACAAAATAGAAATAGGCACTGGAGCTGCAGGGAAACACAAGCATAGACTGGGATTTCAAAGTCTGGGTAAGGAAATCCTTGTAAAAAAGGAAGGACTTCACTTGCAGTACAAAACCACAAAAAGGGAAAAGGAAAGTAACAATGAAGAGACCTAATTACCCATGGAAATGAAACAAAACTCCATTCTAAAACTGGAGTGAATTCCAATAATGGAAAAGGTTCGGGAACGTTAATATGGAAATATAGACAGTTGAGAGAACAACGGTTTGTGCCGCTCGCTGCCTTTTTTTTATCGGCATGTAGCAGGGGTCCTCTAAAGCTCGTAATGAATAGTTACCACAAGAATTCCAAAGAGGAGCACACACCGGGGAAGAAGTAAACTGTTTATTACAGCTGGGCAAGCACAAATCAAACAGAACAGTGGAACAGAAATGGTTAATGAGAGCCGACAAACTGGCCCACAGCTAAGATCGTTTTTATACTGCTAATACAATGTTTATGGAGTTAGAAACTGTTGCACTTCAAACTTCACGTCATTGCGCTTCCCACAAAACTTTCTGGTTAAAATACATCATACCCCTTTAGCTCCCCATGTGGCGCCACATTGCTTTCCGCTCCACCCTCAAGCAGTTTGCAATTAGTAATAACATATTTGTGCTGGCCTCCGGTCCCTTATTCATCTGCCATTGGCCAGCACCAAAGTGGATGGAACACGAGACACCAATAACTAGTGGGAAGGGAGACATTCACATGGCACCTGCAAGATAGCGACCTTCGCTAACACTGTAGCGGATACTCTGGGGGTTGGTTACCTTTCAGGGACACCAGAACTTACCGTCTGACTCGTTCTTCAGGAAACACGCCTCCATTCCACCTTCCTGTTTCCATACACACTAGCCAAGGGAAAATTAATGCTGCTGTGGTGTCATGTGAAAGCTTCTCTGGATCAGGTTGACTTCATCAGCTCCCACGAGCAGCTTTGGGACTGGCTCGTCGACCTTGATTATATCACCCAGTGCTGTCTCAGCAGCTACGGTCTGCAGTAGATGAGCAGCCTGAGTTCAGCTTCCCCCCTCCCTTAACTGTAGTGCAGGGATCATGTGTTCGGACCGGGCCTTCAGGGTGAGGCCCAACCTGTGGCACCCCCATAAAGTGCGCTCACCTGTGGTTTCACCCTTCTCGTATTTATGTATATAAGTTCTTTGTGTCGATGTTGTGCCATAAACAAAGTGTCCTCCTCCCCTTGTTCCTTCCCATTCCTGATCTGGAGACTCGCTATAGCTCCCACAGTTCCAACTTGTTTGCCCCCTAGGAGGTTACCCAGCCTATCCTGCTTATTTCCTCAATTGGTAGGTGCGCACCCCGGTCTGGCACTTAATCAGCTCCATCATTACAAGTATCTGGCAGCCTCCGGCTCGCAGCGCAACACGCACCGAGTGATCAGAGGAAAGAACCCTGATGCGAAGTTCATGCCACGCCGCACCCGGAAACAGTCTCTCCTTGTCACAGGAAAGTGCAGCGGGCAGAAGACAGCTGCATCACTGAGCCCACAATCTCCAGGGCAACCAGTGAGTATGGTAAGCAGCGAACGGAAATCCTGTTAGCTGCCTTAGTATCCTAACAGCTTCTCTACATCCTAGCAGGCCCACACAACATGTTCCCTCTGCTAAATGATCGAGATCCCACAAGGAAAGTTCATGTGGGAAAAGGGCGAAGAAAGGGGATTCCACCCATATTCTAAATATATTGCATTTTCTTGAAAAAAGACCAACGGTCTGAAAAGCATTGAGCAATATTCCAGACTTCTTCACTTCAAGTGTGCTTCTTTTTTTATGATATCTTTATTGCGCAATAGCCAACATTTGACTTTTAACACATTTACAATAATACAAAAGGTAAATAAAACTAACATTCTTCAAACAATTTACAAGATCCACATCAATTAAATCTTCATCTTAAAGGAAAAATGGAAGAACAATCAGAGAACAAACT
Organism: Ambystoma mexicanum; assembly: GCF_040938575.1. Lineage (NCBI taxonomy): Eukaryota > Metazoa > Chordata > Amphibia > Caudata > Ambystomatidae > Ambystoma > Ambystoma mexicanum. Next base: position 912,561,380 of record NC_090927.1, on the reverse strand, counting down.
CACAAAAAAGCAGACTTTTCTCCCAGAGAAATCAATCAATCTGTAGATCCAAGTTTCACAGAAGAGAGATCCCCCATATAGAAAGCAGGTTAATTACACAGAATCCATTAAGGACCCTCCATAACAGATTTGACCAGGATGACACTAGTTACTAAGATCTTAATCCATACGTAGGCGAGACTGGATCACTGGTTAAATTAATTTCTCTCAGAGCTCTAACCTGTTCCATTGAAAGAGCAGATTCATTGAAGGAGGATAATCTCCCCCAGAAAACATCAGAATCAAGCCAGGATAACTGATGGACAAACCTGCTAAATCTTCTGACCCTCATATTCCAAGTACACTGACAGTTAGATAGTAGATGCTTTAAAGACTGGAAGACCTTGATTGAACACTTATCACAGTGTGGGTCAATTTTCCCTTCTCTATCTCTAGAGGCCACAATCTCTTGAGTAGGAAGTAGATTTAGACTTAATCTAAGAAGAGATAATCCAAAACTCAGATCAGGTGTTATTTTTAGATAAGCGGGAACCAAAGAGAGAGGCTTATCGACCACAGAAAGCGAGGCAGATCTTTTCATCCTCCTCATACTGTCAATCGTATCAATCCAGTCTCTTTGTTTCAACTTTCGTTTTACTCTGTCTGGATTTTGGAGTAATATGGTCGAATCACAATCCGCTCTCTCTAAAAGTTCCAGGCATCTTTACTTGAATTTAGCCAAGAATACATTTTTACCATGATTTATTTCACCTGCAATTTCCTCAAAAAAGTGAATTTTTAGGAGCATCTAGTGCTGATTTATCTAGAGTCAGCCACTTCCATTGAAGCCATAATCTAAGAGACAGCAGGCCCAATTCATAATGAAGAGAGACTATTAGAACGCAGTCAGGGAGTCGCAGGGTACGTTTCCATAACTTGGTTTCCAAGGAATCCCACTCGAGGTCCATTGCTAAGATGTTATAGTCAAGACCAAACAGAAGAATCGGGATAACTTTCCCTATATAGAATTTCACCAAGGGGAGAATAGAAAATTTGCAAAACTGGGATTTGATTTTTTTCATTTGTGCTCCCAATTTTACAACTTTTAACTCCAACAAGCGCACCAAGTTGCCTTTCGTTGGGAAGGAGCTGATTGAAGCTCCCAAGTACGTCAACTCTGAGACTACCTCAAAGGAAGTTGATCCAGGGTCCAAACATACTGCTTAATTATCTTTTTCGGATGTTTAAATCTAATTATCTTAGACTTGAGTGGATTGATAATGAGGTTATTATTTCGGGCATAATTTTCTAAGGCAAACAAAAGGCACTGGAGTCCTACTTGGGAGTGATCAAGAACTACGACATCATCCGCATATGCCAACCAATTAATTTTTGTTTTTCCTAGTAGCTGAGATATTAGACCTATACCCTTCATTTCCTCAGCCAAATCTGCCATAAACAAGATAAACAAAAGGGGACGTAGAAGACAGCCTTGACGGATCCCTCTCTTTACACCAATCGGATTTGTCAAAAGGCCTGATCTACCAAGCCTCACCTGCATGGAGTTGTTGTGATGTAATTCTCTCAGTATTGACAGGAGAGTAGGAGGCAAACCCCATTCATCTAATCTTTTCCAAAGAAGATCCCTGTCTATCGTATCAAAGGCTTGGGAGAGATCTAACCAAGCACCAAAGAGTGGTGGGCCCCCTCCTTGGACAGACAGGGAGATCATGGCGCTCAAAATCAGCCCATTTAGAGAAGTAGATAAACCCTTCCTGAAACCCGATTGCTCTCTTGGGATGACACCCATTTTTGTTTGCCCATGGTTCCAATTCCCCTAAAATGAGCCCTGTAAAAATGTTGCTGTCTGCATCTAAAAGGGAAATTGGACGATAATTGGCAGCTAGCAATCTATCCACCTTTTTATAGATTGGTATCACTAGGGAATTTTTCCATGAGTCCGGGAAGCTCTTCTGATAAATTATATTATCAAAAAGTTTCTTTAGGATCTCAGCCCATAGAGAGGGGTCCTTTTTAAGGATTGAGTTACTCAATCCATTCGGTCCCCCCGCTCTGGAGGTTGATGATTTCCTTATCAACATTTCCAGATCCATGTTGTAAAGTCTAAGGACCACTTAATCAATTTGTTCTTCTCCCCAGTTAAGACATTAGGTGAGTCATAAAGATTGGCAAAATGCTCAGACCAGGCTTGTTCTTGAATAATCACATCCATTTTTTGATTCCTGTTTACCTCACCTCCCCCTACCATTGTCCAAAAATGTCTTGAATTTCCCCTCGAGAGAGCAGATAACATTCTTTCTCCATCTTGTTGCCATATAAGGTACCTATGAGCCCTGTACCAATTTTTTTCATACCCTCCTTAAGTTGAACCAAATCTATACAGGAACTCTTTAGCTTCGTTCTTCGCTGTCTAAGCTCCTTTTTCTTTTTCCACAATTTCAGCATTAGAAGTATGCTTGTGAATCCTATGAGGTCTCTGCAAGTTGGAATTGACAGGAGCCAAATTAGAAGGAAAGAGCGAAAAGTCATCCAGATTACAGAAATTTGAAAGTTGTTGATCTGATGATTGATTCACCCAGCCCCGCAGTTCAGAATTTAGATCATCCCCCATCACTATGAAATCTCCTAACAACATTTCCTACTCTATTCGTTGTAAGGGCCTGTTCACAGAATAGTACCTCCCGAACCCCTTCAGACAATAAAAGTGCTCTTAGGATTTGATGGTCATCTATATTCCCTTCCCCCACTTGAAAACTTGAGCAAGACTCAAAAATACAGAAAAAGAAAGCAGAATCTCTATTCCACGATGGGGTGCTAGGGGTGTTCCCCCTTACATTACCATTGAACATTTTGAGGCCCCATTCATGCATAAAGTCTGTCCAAATCTTCCCATTTGAGGTTCTGAAATAGGGTCAGTTGTGGAGACACACTGGGAATTAAAATCACCAGCAATAATAAGATCATCGGAAGGATATTGCTGCAAACAATCTACCAAAGCGTTCGAGAGATTAAGCAAAAAATCTGGGAGAGGGATGGCACTGGGGTTCCAGTTAACATTTACAACAAGCCAAGTATTCCCCTTGGTAATCCCTCTCCTCTTCACTCTTACCACAAGGATGCCATCTCTATTATTCCATACAATCTTTGAGTTCTCAAAAATCTCATTGCTACATGCCACAAGCAAACCCCCTATGGGCCTACCCCCTTCTGACCCTCGAGCCAGTTGCTGAAAAATGGAAAAAACATCCAACCCAACTACACCAGTTAACCAAGTCTCTTGAAATAATATTAGTTCAGATGATTTGAATATTTGCGATTTCCTTGGCTCCTGAGAAAAAGATGCAAACCCTCTTGTGTTCCATGACAGTACATTAATTTGAGTCTTCCCTAGAGTCTCTGCTGGGGAACACCCATTTTAAGGAAAACCTCAGAGATTATCTCTGGGACCATTTCCCACATACTCGAGGAATTAGAGAAGATTCTTTCTTTATTATTGGTTTCAATCTTCTGGTTTTGAGTGTCTAGTGGACCTTGACTCGGCTTAATTAAAGTTGGGCATATCTGGGAGATCATAAGCTATCTCTGGTCCCATGTGCTTCTGTAAATGTTGCTGTTTAAAGCATTGTGTATTTTTCTTTTTTTGAAAATCAAGTTATAGTACCATTTTATAATGTAACATTTAACAGTCTGTTGACATAACAAATAATAAAACAACTCAGATAGATCATTAACCCCCTTAACTGTTCCCTATGTGTGGTTACCCGGCCCCCCACCCCATTGCCCCCTCCTAGCTAGCACACAGCTCCTACAACCATTGATACCATGTGAGGTTCTAGGCAATGTTCAAACATTTTCTTAACTTCAGTTAATTACCATATTTTGCGAAAATAGGCAGCCACATTTCACCAATCTTAACCCTTGATTCATTAAGAACATGCGTCTATTATTTCAATTAGTATATTCCCCTGACTTTTCTGAGCCATTTCTCCTATGTGTTTTTTTTTCATGCTTCCAAAATTGTGCCACACAGCATCTGGCCACCACCATGTTGCAGGTCATATGATTTCACTGGTCTGCCCCCTCGTTTGTGTCCCATATTCCAAATAGGAGGCCCCACAGTGATAGTTCTCTTGAGATCCCATCAATCCGCTTGATCCATGATAAGACCTCCCCCCAATAGACCTGAATACGGGTACATCCCCACCACATGTTATAGTAGATGGCGCCCAGCTGCCGGCATCTCCAGCACTGTGCGTCTGCGCCCGGGTACATCTTAGCTAGTAGGGCCGGAGGATAGTGCCAGCGGTGTATGAGCTTAAGTGCCTGCATCCTGCAATGGATGAGGCCGAAGAGTGTGTGAACCTTCTGCACATGTTTAGCCATAGATCATCTGTTATGTCCCTTTGCAGATCTTCCGTCCAACTTTCCCTGGCCACTGGGCCCTGTATAGGGTCCGCCTTCACTAGTGTCCTATACAAGCATGCTATGCGACCCTTTGTGTCTCTATTTTGTATGAGTGCTAACTCAAAGCGGGTGAGGTCCCTATGCATGTTTATTCACCATCTTGCATCACTGGGAGCTACCTTCAGCTGTAAACAGCGGAATGGACACAGTTGGCCGATTTGCAGGAGGTCCTCCAGTTTCCCCAGTGATACGAACTCCCCCCTGTCCCACATCTGCCCTGCTCTACTCAGGCCTGCCTCATACCATTTTTGGAACTGCAGGGGTTCTGCTATCAGATTTCTCACAGGGGGGGCCAGATGCAACTCAGTGGTGAGGACCAGGCCACGATCCACTTCGTGGTGTTTCCCTCTTTCCAAATCGACCATAACACCATTAGGATGGGGTGTTGCAGAATTCTACTTGAGACATCTCTCTGAGGCACCCATAGCCACATCCCCAGGGAAACCGGGTATAAGATCGAGTTGTCCATGTCCACCCACTGCTTTTCTTACTGTGGCTCTAGGTGGCCTATGAGTATGCGTAACTGTGCCGCTTTAAAGTAGGCCTCTAGGTCTGGGAACCAGAGCCCACCCTCTTCCTTCGCCATCATGAGTGATCCAAAAGCTATTCTGGGTCTTTTCCCTGCCCACAGGAATTTCAGAAGCCTTCTTTTAACCATATCAAGGAAGTATGCTGGGACTATCACTGGGATAGGAATTTGTGGAGGACTGTCATCTTCAGACAGTTTGGCCTAGCCATCCACGAGAGGTTAAGCCTGGACCAACACTCTAGGTCTGTCTTGATTTTTTCCCACAGGGGGGTGGGGAAGGGTATTTTTTGTCAGACAGATTGCTGAGGTCCCTCGGGATCTCGACTCCTAAGTAGCGGAACCCTTCTCCCCCTACATTAAAATCTAGCCCCCTCCCCTCATGTATGCACCATTCTGCTCTTTCCCTAGCCCAATCGGGTGCACCACTGATTTTCTTCGGTTTACCTTGAACCCTGATAACTGTCTGTATGGTTCCAACCTTTGTAGCAATATTGGGAGGGAAGCATGGGGACGGGTAATATATAAGAGCGCGTCGTCCGTAAAATGGCTGAGTTTATATTCCACTTTTCCCACTTTGACCCCTCTAATGCCGCTCTGCGTCCTCACATCTTTTGCCAATGGTTCCTTCACCAGGGAGTATAGGAGCGGTGATAGGGGCAGCCCTGCCTCGTTCCCCTACCTAGCCTAAATGATCATGATTCCTCCCCACTCACTGCCACCCTCACTGGGGGTCCCGAGCACAGGGTTGACACCCAACTTGTCCATCTCTTTCCCATACCCACCTCTGCCAGGACTCCCTGTAGAAGTGACCAGGTTACCCGGTCGAAGGCCATATCGGTGTCAAGAGATAGCATTAGGGCTCTCTGTTCCTTGGCTTCTGGTGAGTGAAGTATGTGTAGGGTTTTTCAGAGGTTGTCTGCCCCCTGTTTATTTCTAATTTATTTATTTATTTAGACATTTGAAGAGCGCACACAAACCACTGGGGCATCAGGGCGCTTTGGCATAAGTACAGACGATAACATTACAAGCATTACAGTTGTGGTGAGACAGTTAGCAGATCATAGGTTAAGGCATAGGCAAGGTGAAGAGAATACAGTTACATACATGGTCATCCAGTTTCAGATGATGGCACGTGTATAGATTGGGCCATGGCCGTAACTGTATCTAATACCCTGCTGGCTGCAGGCCGTTGTGGGGGACTATGGGTTTATGAGAATTACCATGCTTTGGGGGTTTTGTGGAAGATCCAGTATGATTCTTCCGCTTTGAGGGCAGGTGGGAGCGAGTTCCAGTATTTGGCAGCCAAGACTGGAAAACTGGATCCGCCTGCTTTGGTTCGTTTGAACTTAGGTTAGCTTAACTTGTGGGAGTTTTGGACTCTGGTGGGTCTAGTGGATTGTACTTTGTTAATGTTGTGTACTAGGTACGGAGGGGGTGTACTAGAGATGCACTTGTGGGCAATATAGAGGGTTTTTGAAGAGAATCCGGTCCTTGATAGCTAGCCAGTGGGCAGTTTTCCGCGACGCAGAGATTTGTTCAGAACGTGGGATGATAATGAAGCCGTCTGGTAGGGATGGATCAACCTCAGAAAATACCTCTCCAACCGTGTTGCCAGCACTTGTGTGAAGAGCTTGGCATCAACGTTAAGGAGTGATATGGGTCTGTATGCTTGGCAATATGTGGGGACCTTGCCAGGTTTTGGAAGTACTACTAACCTTGCGTTCAGAAAGGAGTGGGGAACCTTCCCCCTGTTGCTAATAGCATTAAACACCTTCGCTAGTGGGCCAGCCAACAGCTCCTGAAACGGTTTATAAAAATCTGTGGTGTAGCCATCTTCCCTGGGTGCTTTCCCACTCTAACTTCCCTATAGCTGCCACTATTTCTTTTGCCGATACTGTGGCCTCAAGGATTTCTAATGCATCCGCAGGGAGCTTCCAGATGGCCAAGCCTTTCAGACAGGTTTTGATAGCGCTATCCACTGGTTCCTGTGCCTCTCTATACAGTTCTTTATAGCACTCCACAAAGTGGCGGGGATCCATTCCTTCGGGCTTATCAGCTCCCCTTCCCTATCCCTGATCTTCACCACCTGCCTGTCCCCTCTATGCCACTGAATCCTGTTTGCCAGCCTCATCCCCACCCGGTCCCCTTTCTCATAGTATTGTTGTTTGGTGTATCTTACTTTTTTGATCCCATGCCCTATTAGTGTAGCATGTAGGGACGGTCACTTATCCCTATCTCCTGCAATAGGAACTTTCTGTCTCCTGTCCATCCGCTCAGCCGTACCCTGAGTCCCTGTATATCTTTCCATAGTTTGCCCTCTCTAAGTCCTCTTTCCTGTTATTTCCTTGCCCCTTCTGCTATTAGTAGCCCCCTTTTGTGGCCTCGGTCGCTTAACACACTAGGTCAGGGTGCACTTCGCCTGTGTCATTGGTCTCGAAGAATGCACAGATTTCTTTACCCATAAATTCTCTAAAGCCCAGGTCTCTAAGTAGGGTGTCGTTGCAGCGCCACTTTGGGATGACCCTTCTTTTAGCCTCAAACTTCCAAGATGCCGTAACCATCTCATGACCTGACCATGTGACCATCTCCACTTTAGGGGATATCACATCTCCCTCCTGTTCCCCGGGGATCAGCAAGAGGTTGATTTTAGTGTAGGCCAAATGGGGGGGGTGAGAAGAAGGTGTAGCCCCCCGCTTGGGGGTGCGAGGCCCTCCATATGTCTATCCAGAAGTGGTCTTCAAGGAGGGTGGCAAAGTCCCTGTTCTCTTTCCCCACTTGTTTGGCTGCTCCCCCTCTCGCGGACCACCAATTCAAACATGGGTCTGTACTAGGTTGAAGTCCCCCCCTACCAGCATGTGTCCCTCTGCCCAATCTTCCTGCACCGTAAGAATCTTTCTCAAGAAGGGTAGTTGGCCCGAGTTGGGTGCATATACCGTCGCCAACATAAACATGACCCCATCCATTTGACCGTTGAGTGCCAAAAATCTCCCCCCAAATCATCTCTTGATCTAAAAATGTTTCATCTGAAACAATCTCGCCAGGACAATTCCAACCCATCCTTTTTATGTTCTTTATTGGAGGCCCAGAACATCTGCCCCACCACACCCTTCCTCAGTGGCCTTTCATTCCCTTGCTTAAAATCTGTTTCCTGCATTAACAGGATTGACAGCTGGAGATTGCGGAACATGTTATATGTCAATGACCTTTTGTTTGGCGGGTTAAGGCCTTTGAGGTTAAGGGTTGCCACCTTGAGCTCAACCATCCCCTTTCTTGGGGTGTTTTCTTGTAACCAAGACTCCCACCTCCTCCCAAACTTCTGCTGCCTCTCCCCTATGTGTGCCAGAACCCCACCATCCCCCTCCTTCCATACCTCCCTCCCTCCCCCTTTTCCCTCCAGTCCTCCCTCCCTGTTTACCCACCCTAGCCCACAACTGTATATCGCAAACTAAACCATAAACACTCAGGGCATATAGCCCAGATAAATAGAGACACATGGATGTTTCCAGGTCACCAGGATATGTGGGGGCTCGCAACAGGCCTAGCTGCCTCTACCCCAACGGGTACTCGATCATGTAGGGGAGTATGTCCTTATATGAGGCTCCCTTTTGCTCTATCTCCCCCCTCCCAGCTTTATCTTGCCCTTGTTTCTGTTCATCTTGGCGGCGGTGAGTGCTGACCCCTCTGCTTTATGGTCCGCCTCAAGCTTGTTTCTCTCCTCCATTCCTTGGGCTGGGCAAATGCGCTCTTGATACGTTCCCTCAATTCGCGCTGGCTCTCCCTTTCCGTCATTGTTTCCTCATCTTGTAGTTCCTTGAGGAGGTTGTCTGTCTCTTCTCCCCTTTGTAGGGCATAGTCTTCTCTCTTTAGCTCACATGTCAAGGCAAAGGGCCAGCGATATCTCACCCCCCTTTCTTGAAGTCATTTCGTTAAAGGACTACATTTCCTGCATTGATCTAAGGTGTACGACAATAGATCTTGATATATTGACACTTGAGTTCCTTCCCAGTCTATTGTACCTTTCTCCCTTGACTTCTGGAGGATCTCCTCTTTGTCTCAATAATAATGGCATTTTGCTACCACTGAGCGTGGTCCTCCTTCAGATCCTGCACCTCTGTGGACCCTGTCAAATTTAAATTCTTTTCTCTTTTTTTGAGATCTTGCAGTGTTTCAGTGTCTTTGCCTGGGAGTCCCCAAATGCGTAAGTTATTCCTCCTTTCCCTGTTTTCCATATCAACGACCTTGTGTCTGATCTCCCTGTCCCTGCACTCCAGCTCCTTAAGTCTCATGTCCACCTCTACATCCAGTATGCCTGCTGCTCGTTGCGTGTGCTCTAGTGCCTCAACCCTGTCCTCCACCTTCGTGACTCCTTCTGTGATGACCCCCATTAAGCCCTGGACCTCTGCCCTGAAGGCACAGAGCTCTGTAAGTACTGTGTGAATGTCTTGGTGCAGGCCTCCCACGGCCCCTAATTCTTGTGTGGTCCCTGCCTTTCCTGCTATCTTGGCTTCTGGGGCGGAACTCCTCTGCGTTGCTCAACTTATTTCCGCTATTGGCATGTCTAGCCCTTAGGTACCCTCTCTTCCCTGGGCTGCAGGTTTGCTACCAGGGGGTATTCCTCACCTCCCTGGCCCTGGGTAGGCCAGGGTATTTCTCTGAAAGACCCCCTCCTCCAGGGTCAGCTGCCCCTCCCAATGTATGACCTGGGTTGAGGGTCTCTGCCTCTTCAGCCTCCAATTGAGCCTTACTCAGGCCTCCACCAGTCTCTGCTGCGTTGTGCAGGGGTTAGGGGGTTCTCTCCTGCTCCAATTGCCTATTTGACTTATGCAGGTGCTGGAGCTCCTGTTCCCCCTTGCCTTGACTTAGAGGTGTCTGTCTATCTGGCCCCTTACCTTCTTCTCCGCATTGGAGAGGGAGGGTAGGCCCACAGCAGGTGGCCGGTTCCTCCTCCTCGCCTTAGCGCATCAAGCGCTGCATGCCTTTCCACAGGGGCCGCTCCCTCCCAGGCCCCGGTGCCAGTCCAACAGCTCTCTTCTTTGGTTGCCGTACCTCCGGCTTATATTGCAGCAATAGAGCCCGGCATCCCTCACAGCCGTGCCCTATTCACGTTTTGCACTCAATTTGTGAGTTAACGGTGCTGGTGCCCCTCGGTTGACTGTCTGTTGTTTTACATGTGGTGGGGGCCGCGCTGTGCCTCTGGTGCTCACTCCTCCTCACCGGACTCCCACCCGCCTCCGACTCTTCAACCCTCACAGCCGAGCTCCCATTCCCAATGTGTCCCTCATGTGCTAGGTTGCGGTGCCAGTGTCACTCAGACCTCCTTTGTTGCGTTGGGTGTGGTGGTGTGCCCTGCCTCCGATATGATCCCCACCTCTCTGGGCACTCGACCGCCCCCGGCTCTCGTCACCTCCTCAGGGGGAGTGTCCGTTGGTTGCCACATTAGGTGGGCGGCTAGTTTGCAGCCGTCTTCCCGTCCTCACCAGGGACAGACTGCAGTTCCACAGGGAGTGCTGCACTCCTCCCGTTATGGCACCTTCGTGGCGTCTCTCCTTAAGCCATCTGGGTTCCACTTATATCACTTTTAAACTGGCCTCTGCGGAGCTCTCCACTCACAAGGCCATCTTCCTCCGCACCCCGTGGTGGTCTCCCCATTGTGTATTATTCTAAATGTTTTCTGAATTACTTTGTTAGATAATTATTAAACTATGTATGTTATGAAACATTAGTAGTTTGGTTTGTTAACCACATGTAGGAGTGCAGACCGACCCTCAGTGGGGTCATTCCCCACTGCATACAGGATTGTTACATTTGTGGCAAGCATAGGTTCATGGCTGCTTAGGGTTCCAGCACCCAGACAGCTTTGAAATGTCGAGTTGATATATATATTCTTATTCAATGATGTGCACCACCTGATGAAGTTATGTTCAAATCTTTCCTGCCACATCTGAAGGGGAATGTGGTTTGTGTGTTAAGCAACAATACCACAAGGATGTTCTACATCCGGAAAGCAGGACAGCACTAGAATTCCAATCCTCTCAGTCAATGCTCAATCTCTGTGGAAATGGGCTCTGGCACAGGGAATGTTTCAATCCCCTTTCACTTCCCTGGTATTCACAACTCAGTGGCGATTACCTCAGCAGGAAACTCCGCTTCTGCGTCCTTAGATTTTGACCACATCGCCATGCTACAGTACTGCAGGGGTGTCCTTGCGAAGGTACAGTGCCAAGTTACCATCTCATGCTATGCTAAACAGTGCTCCAGTCATGGGCATGACCCCCTTGTATTCCAACCACAACAGATCCTACCATACTTACTCTCGCTGGCTACCAGTGGTTTTGCCCATTCTTCAATCAAGGTAAGGTTCATCTTTCAGCCATTTTCCTCTTTACACGCACCCCTAGGTCACCATCACTTTAGTCTCATAGGCTGGTGAAGCAAATTATGAAGGGACTCTTTCTGGCATTCCCATCAGTGCGCAAACCTTTACCTTCTTGGGAGCTAAATGTCATTTTTTCCAAATTGATGGGGGGCCCCCCCTTTTTTTTTTTTTAAATGTGGTTTTATTGGTTTTGACAGAGGAACAAACAAGATGGAATACATAATACATGTTTCACGATAGTAAGCATACGTTTGCAGGACAAGAAAGATAGGTCTGTTGTTGAAAGAAGAACAAGAAAAAATTACGCAGCTTATGTTACATTGGTTACATCAGAGTATGCCCATCTTGGTCTAACGAACCCTACCCTCCCCTCCCCCTCCCCCCTGCCCCATCCCCCTCCCTTCCTTGAATGAGCACATGTCCATTGAACGCTATGAAAGCATGGGGATTTTAGAGTGTTTTATTCAGAGTTCGATTGCGTGATCGGTCTGGTGCTATTTGTTGCAGAGTCTCTTCCATTGTTTTCTATCAAGTGTTGCCTTTCCATCAGGGTCCGGGAGATTCCTCTGATTGGGGCCCAGAGTCTGTTATGAGATATTTATTTTTAAAGTCCATTCATAGAGCTTCGTATTGGGCGGCTTTGCCATGTAGGGAGGCGGTTATTGTCTCCATTAGATAGATGTTTGTAGCTAGAGCGATCCATTCCCTCTTAATGGGCACCATTGTGGATTTCCATTTAATCACTAAGAGGGCTCTCGCCGCGAGCAGTAAGTGACGGGTCAAGCCTTTCACTCTGGTCCATTCATCTTCCGTCTTTTTCAAGGCCGAACAATATTAGGTAGGGATCGGGGTCTCTTTGGATACCTTCTATTTCTTTAATCCACCCCAAGACCTCGTTCCAGAATACCTTGATGTGTTGGCAGCTCCACCACATGTGCCAATAGTTGGCTGTTTCTCCGCATTTCCTCCAGCATGTGGACTCATTGTTTGGGACATTTTGGAAAGTCAAGGGGGTCGTATTGCCATCTGTGTAGCAGTTTGATGGCATGAAGCTTGTATTGACTTGATATGGACGTTTTGGAGGCCGCCTTACACATTATTTCCCATTGGTCGGGATGCATTTCTTCCCCAAAGTCTTTTTCCCATCTCTTCTGCACGGGTTCCGTTGACCCGTCTCCTGCCGCTATTAGACCTTGGTACATTGCGGATATGAGGCCTTTCATCTCGGATTTTGAGTCTAGAAGGTTCTCAAATGGGGTGAGGTCTCTGTTTAGATTATCTCTCCATTCTGCCTTCGTCAAGACCCCTTTCAATTGGATATACTGGAAAGCGTCTTTCTTATGTAGCTGTCCTACTCTCTCCAATCCTGCCTCGTACCATGCTTGGAATCTGCCCACATCAAGTATATGGTTGTTTATGCCGGGCGACCATAGGTGGCTGAGCGGGGACGGCCAGGTGGTGATTTTGTGCATTTCTTTGCCTGCGCGCCATATACTCCATATAGTGCTCAAGATGGGGTGGCCCTTAATTTTTCGTTGAATCCTTTTGTGTAGGGTCCATAGCCATTCCAACACTGTGGCAGGAGACAGATAATGATTGTCCATTTGGACGCATTGGAGGTTAACGTGGTCTCTAAGGTGCGGGATCAAGACGCGCAGCTGAGCGGCCTTGTAGTAGGTTCTCAGATCAGGAAGCCCAACTCCTCCCTTGTCCATGGGGAGCGTTAGTGTATTGTATGGGATTCTTGGTTTCTTCCCCTGCCATATGAATCTTACCATGATCTTTTTGGCTTCTATAAAGAATTCTTTGGGCATCTCAACCGGTAGCATTTGGAATGGATACAGGAAACGGGGAAGGCACACCATCTTAACTGAGTTGATTCGGCCAAGCCAGGAGATCGTGAGCTTTTCCCATTTTTTGAGTTTGGCTGCGAATCGCTGGAGGAGTGGAGGAAAATTGGCTTTAAAAAGATCTTCCAGGGTTTTGGTGATCTCTATGCCCAGGTATTGTAGTGTGGTATGTTCGAGCTTAAGGCACAACAGGAGAAACTTGGCGTCATTCACTTCTGCGGTTCCCTGCAGAGGGAACAAAATGGACTTGGTCCTATTTACTTTGAACCCGGAGAATTGGCCATATTCGTCGATTAATTTGAGGGCATGGGGGATGGACTCTGTGGGATTAGTTATGTGGAGGAGAATGTCGTCTGCATAGAAGGCGACTTTGTACTCTGTTGGCCCTAACCGCATCCCCTCTATCAATGGGTCCGCTTTCATCTTTTGTGGCAGGGGTTCTAGAGAGAGTGCAAATAGGATTGCTTAGAGGGGGCATCCCTGTCTGGTCCCGCGTTGCAGTTCAAACCATCTGGGGTATTCCCCGTTTACGAATATTGCTGCCATGGAGGATGTATCTATTGCACGTATTCCCTTTCTGGTTTTCAGGCCTATTCCCACTTTCTGCAGGACTGCTCCCAGAACATCTCACTCCACTCTATCAAAGGCCTTCTCTGCGTCAATCGACAATAGGAAAGGGTCGCCAATAAGGTCCTGGGCCGTATGGATGAGGTGTAGTGTTTTGCGCATGGAGTCAGCTCCCTGTCTCTCTCATATGAACCCGACCTGGTCTGGGTGGATTAGGCGGGGCATTAATGTTTCCAATCTGACAGCTAGTACCCTAGCATAAATTTTGGCATCGAGATTGAGGAGGGAAATAGGGCGGTATGATCCACAACACTTGGGGTCTCTCCCTTCTTTGGGGATCACTGTTATGAGTGCTCTTTTAAAGGAGGCTGGTGCCAAACCTGTCTCTATCATTTCATTAAATAGATCCGTTAGGAAGGGTGTTAGTTGGTTGGTAAAAGTTTTATAGAACCCAGCCGTGTAACCATCTTCTCCTGGGGATTTGCCAAGCGTCAACCTTTTGATTGCATCATGGATCTCCTGTTCACAAATGGGGGAGTCGAGGAGCTCGGTTTCAGCATGCGTTATTGAAGGCATAATGATCGGGGACAGGTAAGCGGTTATATCTGACTGGCCGGAGGTTATTTCGGAGGTGTAAAGTTTCTCATAGAAATTGGCAAACAATTCTGGGATAGTGCGGGTGGACTGGGAGAAGGGGTCGGAGTCATCCAGTATTTCGGTCACCCTGCGCTCTGCCCTTTGTTCTCTGAGCCTGGCAGCTAGTAGGGCGTCGGCCTTGTCTCCTTTTTCATAAAATTTCTGTTTTAAAAACTGCAGTTTGCGTACTACTTGGTCGCGCTCTAACAACCGAAGTTCTTCTCTTTTTTGTTGGGCTATTTTCATTCTGTCTGGGTTTACCTCCGAGTCTTCCCTTATCCCACTCTCCAATTGACGTATTTCGGTCCGTAGCTTATGTTCTATAATCTTTCGCTCCCTTTTCTTGGAGGACCCCTATCGAATCAGAATGCCTCTCCATGTAGCCTTCCCCGCATCCCAAACCATTTGTTTGGAGACCTCCCCATTGTTATTTATCTTGAAATATTCATCAATTTCGGTCTCCATAGTAGTTTTGAAAACCTGATCTTTCCAAAGAGTCTCGTTACACCGCCACTTTCCTCCATTGACGGGTAGGTCCGCCCAGTTGATATCGGTCAGAACCATGTCGTGGTCAGACCAGGTTACCAGGACAATGTCTGAGTGGTGTGTCGTGGTTATGAGATCACTTGAGAGATATATATAGTCAATTTGTGTAAATGTGTGATGGGGTATCCGCTTTCGGTGGGGTGCATGAGTCTCCACACGTCCTTCATGTCATTTAGTTCCTTCATTGAGGCCAATTCTGTGTGCTCCCTCTTGTTTTGTTGCCTCGCTTCAGGTCTACCTGACTTCCAATCTTTGTACGGGTCAGCCCATTGGTTAAAGTCTCCACCCAGGATGATATGCCCTGTGGCTTCTAGCATTATTTTAGGGATTGTCTTCTCAAGGAATGAGACCTGTCCAGTGATAGGTATACAGTGGCAATGGTCACCTGGATTTTTGCTATTTTGCCCGTTATGAGCAGGGTACGGCCCCCAACAACGGACCAAGTTTTAACGACTTCAAAATGGATTCCTTTCTTGAGTAGAATTCCAACCCCGCCTCTCCTGAGTGGACCCGGCCCCCAAAACTCCAGCCCCCTCCCGCTTCCCCAGGATGCTCCGCTCTTCACCCTTGGCAAACTTGGGTCTCCTGTAGGAGTAGTATGTCAATATTGGATCTATGAAATTCCCTAAGGACCAAGGATCTTTTAGCCGGGGAGTTCAAGCCTTTGACATTAATAGTCCCGACCCTGAGTGAGTCCCTCACCATGTGTTCATCAGATGTCGCCATTGTTAGATACTCTTAGAGGATCGCTCACTTCAGCTGGCCAGACCGATGTTTGATTCTTCCCTCCATTGCTTTTGATAATAAAGCGAATTCGTTCAGGTGCTAGTGCTACTGTTCTCAAGTTTCTCTTTTCCCTCCCCCCACCCCCTCTCCCTAAGGTGGTGGTGTTCAAGTGAACCCAAGAACTGAAGATGTGTCATTTTAGGCACTTTGATGGCGTCAAATTCGGATTTGATGGTAATGTTCAGTCCAGTATTGGACCACCAGCGGAGACCGTTACTTCACGGTCCGATTCGAATATACTACCATAACATACCATTGAGCCCCCTTACCCCCCCCAACCCTCCCTCCAGCAAAATCATTGAATTCAACAATAACAATAAAAAGGAAACAAAATTGTAACGATACGTGTGCACTCTGGCTTTTTTTCCTTCGGATGCTCATTCCCCTCCCCCTTCAGAAGGATCCCACTGTGACGATGGATGATCGTTTCCAAACATTACAGGCATAAATTGCAGTCAGTTGGCTTGCAAAGATCTTGAGATTCTCTTTCATTTTCCATTTTCAGGCGTATTGTTTGGTCATCTGTATTTCCTTGATCCTTTCACTCTTTTTCTTCTAGGACCCTGAAGTTTCCATTGCATCACCGCTTGGTCATGGCCGTCCCTTTCACCCCCTCTTGGGGCTGCTCCGAGGATGTCAGCAATGCAGTCCTTGATCTCTTGATCGGATCGAAGGACAATCTTCGAGCTACCGTGTTCAAATGTGAGGGAGAAAGGGTATCCCCACCTGTATCGTGTGCCCTGTTCCTTAAACCACGTCGTCAGAGGGCTGCAGAGGCGCCTCAATGCCAGTGTAAGTGAGGATAGGTCCTGGAAGATAGTGATTTGTGCACCTCCCAGTGTGAGGGAGTCTCCAGATCTGGCTTTCATCAGGATCCTGTTCCTGTCCTGATATCGATGAAACTTTGGTAGGACAGAGCGTGGTCCACCGGGGGGCCCACCAGCCCTGTGGATCCGCTCAGTTTTAGGTTCGTCTATCTTCCCGTCTGCCATTAGGATTTTTATGATGTTATGTATCGTGGTTTTGAATGATTCCTCAGTTTCCCCCTCAGATTCCGGAATTCTGAAAAAGCGGAGGTTGTTCCTTCTCGCTCCGTTTTCCAAATCGTCCATTTTGAGGCATATCTCCTCTTCCCTTTGTTCGATGTTACAAATCCTTGTGTCCATTTGTGCTTCAAGGGTCTCAATCGAGGCCTGATTGTTCTCCACACCTTCTAACCTCTCTTCAAAATTGTCCATTCTCTGGGTGATCCTGTCGATTTTACCGCCTAGGTTGGCTCCAAGTGACTTTATCTCACATAGCAATGCAGCAATGTCCCCTTTAGTGGCAGCGGCTCCCGCGGCGTCCGTTAACATAGTTGGATTCTGTTCAGGGTTCGAGGGGGATGGAGCGTAGGTATATTTTGCGAGCCTACTTCTTGTAGTCATGGAGTGGATCCCAAATTAGAGGAGGCACAAGCCCCGTAGTCGGGGGCCTTACCCTCTTTGTAGGAGCGTGGGTTGATAGGAGCAGGGCAGGTCCAGGCGTTCAGGTGTTTGCGGGGCTCGTGACAGGGCTAGAGAGACGGCAGTGGGGTTCACTGGGTGGACCACAGTGGGAGGGGGCTTGTCTCCAAGAGTGACCGTCCACGAATGTGACTCACAGGGAGGGCGGGCGTACAGAGTCACCTTGATATGGACAATCTAGTTGTGGTTCACTTTTCACTATTTGGTAGTGTACATGGGTCGTCGTGGATAGTAAGAGGACTAGGGTAGCACCACCACTGGAAACTATCTGGTTGACGGACCGGGGAGCACACCTCAGTGCCTCTGATTTAAGGCGGGCGGTGTTTATGACCACCTAGTAGGTTGTCGATGAGAAGCCAAGGCACCAGGGACAGGTCATTGGAGGAGGACAATCTGCGTTACTTGTAATCTGAGGGGCAAGAGCAGGGCGTGGTGTTTCCAGGGAAGTCTTGAGTGGGGGCATCCCCCAGAAGAGTGTATAGCCTGAATTAGGTGCTTGGTTCAGGGTTAATTGCAGGTGAAGGCTGGTGGAGGTCACGATACATTAAGAGTGATAGCTCTGGCAGAGTCTCTGGGTGCACCGTGGTGTGGCAGGAATTAAGGCATGGCACTGCTGAGGATCCTATGCATTCTGTTGGCCTTGATACCCGGTGTTTTGTGGATGGGGTATCTGTTCAATCCTGGGTACGCAGGGCCCCAGTGATAGAGGCCTGTGCGTATTATTGGCTATGTTCCTTTATCCCTCTGTTCTCTTCACTCCTCTCTCCCACCCTCTCCCCTCCCCTTTCTTTCTCTCTGCCTGTTAAGGCAGTTTGCAAGGCAGTCGCACTGCTTCCGCGCGTTTAGGGGAGCCTTGGGAGGTGGATGGGTCCGTGAGTAGATCTCTCCTTTATAGCGCGCAATCTCCTTCAGTCACGGGTCTCAGGCGTTGCGCCTGCTGGGCCTCTTGCATACTACGCGGTGACTCAGTGGGGAAAGGAGAGGCGGCGGCGCCGGGTTCCAATTTCACCGACCGCTGGGGTGAAGAGGGGTAGAGTATTCGCACGGGGTGATCACTGTGCAGAGCGGATGTTGGGATGGGGGAGGCTGCCGCGTACCTTTCTTCCTCGGGGGACTCGCCCCGTGTTCTAATGGGCGCTTCCTGCAACGCAGGCACAGGCAGCACCGCGTCGGGTGTGTTGTTGGCGTCTCCACTGGCCCCTCACAAGTAGAGAGCTGCTGTCACAGGGGAGGGGCAGAGCGGGCACCACCAGTCCCGTAGGTCCGGGGGCTGCAAGTTGTTGCTGCTCGGGCTTCACAAAGTTCCGGCACGCCACGGGGCCGCCGCACGTGGGTCACCTTGGAAAGGCACTTTTCTAAGCCTTACGAGCTCCGTTTTGAATCAGATTTTTTGCCGGGATGAGGGGGGGGGGTCTTCCGACTACTGCTCCACTGTTTTGACCGTGGGGGGGTCCCAAGGAGGGAGCTCAATCCGCCTTATGGACCTACAATGTCGGAGCTCACACAGAGGGAGGATCCATCTGTGCGCCCCCTGGTGGCCAGTCTGGGGCCCCTTTTGAGCGATGCATAAGGCTAACATCAAACTTGTCTCATGAAGACGGCATTCCTGGCGGTGATCACCTCAGCCAGAAGAGTGAAAATTCAAGCGCTCTCCTTATGCCTGCCTTACTTCATCTTCTGCAAGGACAAGATTCTCCTGTTGACCAATCCTTCAATCATGCTCAACGTACTATCCTCTTTTCATTCAGCTCCCCTGCTGAATGCTCCATTCCCTTGAGGTCATGAGGGTCCTGAAGTATTACGTTGATTGGTCTAAACCTTTTCAACAGCCCTCACAGCCTTTTGTTGCATTTGGGCCTTCTGCCACTGGGAAAGCCCTTTCCAGGTGGCTCTTTCATTCTGCCACCAACTTGCTAACAGGACACTTCTGGGTCGGCCCAAGCACGCTCTTCAAGGACAGTCCTATCCACCATTGCTTTCCCCATAGCCATGCTGCTGTTAGACCTCTGCTAAGCAGCCATGTGGAGGTCTATGCACACCGTCACTATGTTTTTACTGCATCGAAAGAAATTCTGTGGCAGAATTCAGGTTTGGACAAGCGGCCCTTGGTTTACCCAAGGTAAGCCATCTCCCTCCTTTCAGTTTTACATGTTGATGCATATCCATGCTTGGCACTGCTTTGTAATCTATTCTAACAGCATGTGGACCTATGAAAGATCCAATACCAGAGAAGGGATACGTTGCTTACCTGTAACTCCAGATTTCCAGCATTGGTATCTTTCATAGATTCACATGCAACCCTCCTGCCTGCCCCGCATATGACTCATCTTTGCACTTTTGCGTGCGTTACACGAATCTGATGATGGCCTCTTGTGGTGGAGCTAAGGAAGGTACTACCTTTGGCTACAGCATAAATCACCCAAAACAACTCTGAGTGAACACTAAAGTGAATGCAGTTTCATACTTTCTATGCAACTGCTTAATTTTACCAAGGATTCCAGCCTGACGAGGCGAATAGTTTAACAGCATGTGAATCTCCGGATGGCTGTGTTATTGCCCCGAGATGTGTTTGAGGTAGGTAGGCCAGAATTGTCAGCTAGTTTTTCTTAGGCACCCCTGCAGCCCCCATGGATATAATCAGGCACTGACAGGTCAACTGTCATAAATTACAGAGCCAAGGATTGGCTTTGTAAAACAAAACGTTGACTGCAAAGAAGTCACAGTGAGAGGGGGCGAATAGGAACAAGGTTAAGCCCGAGCAAGTCAAGGGCGAGCCAGTCGTACCTGGCTGTTTGGCGTTTGCTGCTAGAGGCTGCAGCAGTGTGATTTTCCGCATTTGTGTGCGTTGGTGAGCGTTGCAGAGCGGCGCGGACCGAAGCCCCGCCCCACCAGGAAGTGCGGGCCAAAAGGATGCCCCAGCTGCCCTTGCGGTGTTAAGGCCGAGCAAGTCAAGGGCGAGCCAGTTCTACCTGGCTGTTTGGCGTTTGCTAGTAGAGGCTGCAGCAATGTGATTTTCCGCGTTGGTGAGCGTTGGAGAGCGATGCGGACCGAAGCCCCGCCCCACCAGGAAGTGCAGGCCAAAAGGACGCCCCAGCCGCCCTTGCAGCGTTAAGCCAGATCAAGTCAAGGGTAGCCAGTTCTACCTCGCTGTTTGGCATTTGCTGCTAGAGGCTGCAGCAGTGTGATTTTCCGTGTTGGTGAGCAACGCGGATCAAAGTCCCACCCCACCAGGAAGTGCGGGCCAAAAGGACGCCCCAGCCGCCCTTGCGGCGTTAAGCCCGAGTAAATCAAGGGCGAGTCAGTTCTACCTGGCTGTTTGGCATTTGCTGCTAGAGGCTGCAGCAGTGTGATTTTCCACGTTGGTGAGCGTTGGAGAGCGACGTGGACCGAAGCCCCGCCCCACCAGGAAGTGCAGGCCAAAAGGACGCCCCAGCTGTCCTTGCGGCGTTAAGCCCGAGCAAGTCAAGGGCGAGCCAGTTCTACCTGGCTGTTTGGCGTTTGCTGCTAGAGGCTGCAGCAGTGTGATTTTCCATGTTGGTGAGCGTTGGAGAGCGACGCGGACCGAAGCCCCGCCCCACCAGGAAGTGTGGGCCAAAAGGACGCCCCAGCCGCCCTTGCGGCGTTAAGCCCGAGCAAGTCAAGGGTGAGCCAGTTCTACCTGGCTGTTTGGCGTTTGCTGCTAGAGGCTGCAGCAGTGTGATTTTCCGCGTTGGTGAGCGTTGGAGAGAGACGCAGACCGAAGCACCGCCCCACCAGGAAGTGCGGGCCAAAAGGACACCCAGTCGCCCTTGCAGCGTTAAGCCCGAGCAGGTCAAGGGCGAGCCAGTTCTACCTGGCTGTTTGGCTTTTTGCTGCTTTGCGGAGGCGGAGCACTACAACCTAATAGTGAAATCGCACCGCGGCAAAAGTTGCTGTGTTCACATTTGGAACTAGTGAGCCATCGAGAGGAGCTGCACGACTGGACCCAAATGGGTCGTCTGACAAGTGAACCAACGGAGCTGGGAACGGAGCCGGTGGTGAAAACGAGGCTGCAGGTAAGACAGAGGCTTGCCTCCCATCCAGCATTCCAAGCTCCCCCTCCCCTCAACGCTCAAAGAAAAGTAAACATATGTCTACACTAAAGCAGATGAAACTCCCCTTCATGATAGATAAACTCCCGTTACAGTCGGAGTCATCTACCTCCCCAGAAAAACTGCAACAGAACCCGGCAATGCCAAATGACCCACTAGAAGGTGGAGGAGCATCTAAAGATGGCACTACCCAGGGGCCTCAGCCATTGCCAGGATCCACAAAAACGATGCAGGAGTTTCTTGGGGGAGTTGGTGAGAGTCAGGAGATCCCCTCCCTACAGGAAGTGATGAAGGTGGCACAAAGAGGATCTCCGGGCTCAGGAAAAGACGCCACAATACCAGAGAAAGGCCCAGACACGCAAAAGCGGAACTCAGCTGTAACAGAAAGTCCCCTTGCACTGCCCCAACGTAAACACTCCGTCCTGATCGTGGAGAGCAGTCAGACTATGGGGGATGATGCCTCCCCCCACTCTATTACTCTAGACTCACCCCAGCTAGCGGATGGTCTATTTCCTATAGAGATCCAACTAGGTGGGGACATTCAGAAAACAGAAAGGAATAATTTAAAGGTCAATGAGGTGGGAGTAAACCAGCTGGTGGTCTCACCCTTGTGGACAATTGAACAGGCCGCAAAACTAATGGAAACAGAAAATCACACAGTCGATACCACCCTGGAGGTAGAGGACAACTTCAAAGAAAAATCCTCACCAATGGGGAAAATAATTGTTCCTACACTCCAGACAGATATTGCGGACAACAGTCAGAAAAAATGCTGGAGCTAATGAACCGGTTAAGATAATCACTGCCCCGGGTACCCCGATGCAGGAATCCCTGACAAGCCCTCATGCCACGCTGACCTTACCCAATAATGAAAACTGGATGCAACAGCTGGCGTGTCAGAATCCTGAGCAGCAGAGGGCCTGGAACCATGATGGGGACTTCTATGAATCTGGTACAGGACAGATTAGTGCAAACAAGCTAGAAATATGGCAGGATGAGTCCCTATGGGCAGACAAGGAAGGACCGGGGGAACATTTGAACTCTAGGAGCAGTACAAAAAAAAAAAAAAATCAAAGGACGTTTCACTAATTGAGCAAAGTTATATTCCCCAGTGGGAGCCAAGAAGCCCACTGAAAACATCAGACGTCCTAAAAGGGAGGACTAGAGACGAGCAAAATAGCACAGAAGAAATACCACAAAGCAACTCTACCTTAGCAGAGAAACTTATACAGGACATCTCGAACTTAACTGGGAAAATTATTTCGGAAAAAAGGAAAAGTCTATCCTTTATCAAAGAAAGAATCGATGCCCTAGATGTGGAGGACTCCCTCGACGCATATAATGAAAGACTTGGTAAAACAAAAGAAAGGATAGACTATACCTCGGTAAAAACATCAGCAAACATGAGAAACGAGGATAATACTCAGAGACATATAGAGAAAATGGAAATGAAGATTGATGAATAAGCGAGTTATGTGGCAAGGGGAGTATGGAAGACCTCGCGCACACACAAAATGTAGTGATGGCCGCCCTGAATATTGTAATCGCCCCATACCTTAAGCTCTACGAAAACATCAACGACTCTCTGCAAATGGTTCTTGCAGTAAACTCCAAAACAAGGGATCAATCACTGGAAACTGAGGGGATCCTGAAAAGATTAGAGCAAAGGATGGAATTAGAAGCTGATAAGTCAACTAAATGGCAGGATAGGCTAAGTGATATGGTCTGCGGGGACTCTAAAGATAAGCAATTATTGATGGAAGCAATACTGGAAGCCCATAAGTGGCAAAGATGGAGCTGCCAAGAAGCCCCTATTAAAAAAGATCCAAGGCTCGCTGAACGAAGTCAGGAAATGGCCGAACCTGGTACCCAAGAGGATCAACCATCAGTACCCACTGAAGTAGCAAAAAAGAGACCAGCGAAAAGAGGTCCCTTGGTACTCCGCAGAGGTTTGAATAAACAAAAATTAAATCATGAAGGTAAGGAAACCCCACTGCCCGAGGATCTTCTAGAACTGATAGAAAAGGAGACAAATGACGAGAACTCTAAACCAAGTTATGAAATGTTCCAGGAAGTCCAAAAGTTAAAAAAAAAAGTAGCCACACTGGAAGTAAAGAAACCGACAAAAGACTCACACAATAACTTGGAAAAAAAAACAAAGAACCAAGTAATCAAGAGGAAGAATGTGGCTCAAGAGCCTTCCAAAGAAATATTAAAATGCCTGAGAGAGAAATACAAAGACATCCAGCTAAGAAACCGAGGATGGAGCTGAAATTAGCCAACCTAGATAAGGAAAACAAACTGCTATTGAAATAGAGAGCGAGTCAGCGGAAGATGGGTACCTAAGTGATCTAAATGAAGTTATTGAAGAACAGCAGGAGGACGAACGGTGGTTAAATATTAGTCCTTCAGATTGGCAGAATATCGACAATCAGCTTTATCACTATGAATTGGAAAAAAAATCAAAAGGTGAGGAAAAACGAGAAAGAGTGGAGAGGTCCAATAAGAAAATAGAGGACAGGAAGAGAGACAAAGCAAGGAAACGACCTAGAAATGAAGAACAACAAGATGAACCCAAAAAATCAAGAGAGGAAGGCTGGAAAAGATCAGTAGAAAAATTAAGGAGACCGTCAAAAAATGACAAAGCAAGGAAACGTCTAAGGAGCGAAGAACCACAAGAGGACTGCCTAAACTAGAGAATAGATTTCTGGAAAAGATTGGAAGATCGTAGAGGTCTGAGGCGGAAAGCATCAAGATCGAATAGAGAATCCGATCTTGGAGACAAACGGATTCTGAAAAGAAACATTAAAATGGGCTGAAGTGAGGAACGATAATTGGAAGTAGTCAGAAGGAGAAAGGCTACTCATCTGATGTTTAATCTCAAACTGGAAAGAGCGTCAAAGAATCAAAAAAGAATAATCCTAAATAGAAGAAATGTGATGTCTATCTTCAATCAAATGTCAATACTCAGAAAGATCTCAACAGACGATATTCTGATCATTGAATTTCCAGAGGAAAAAAGGCCCGACGTGATAATACTCCATCTTGTTTCACAAAGGGTAAAAGAAACCATACTGAAAGCCAAGGAAAGGTTAGCTGAAGCCGGCTTCAGACTAGCGGAAGACGAGTTGGTAGACAGTAGTAAAAGAAAGACATTCCGTGAGCATTCGAGAATGGAACAGCAGAAATCTGGGTGGAATGCACCAAATGGAGAATTCAAGTACCATGGCTATAAAACATCAGAAAGAGCCTATACGAAATCGAGGTATGAGGACAATATTAAGGAAAAAAGACAAACTCGTGGAATAGCCGAGGAAGTGATTCCACCATACAAATCTACATTGAGTATTAAACGAACAAAAAATTCGGAGAGTGAACATCCTAAACAAAGGCAAAAGGACTCTCTGGATTGGAGGAACAAAAGGAGTGATGAACACAGACCTCGGACTAATATCCAGTTTGAAAAAATGAGATTCACGGTGGACAATTCAAAGTCAATAGAAACAGCGCATAGATCAACTAAGGAAACTTTCAATGTGAAAGACAGAGTATATAGAAACCACAACCAAGAGCAAAAAAAGGGAGAGCGAGATCTAAAACCCCAAAAAAGAAACAATAGGCTGAAACAGAGGCAGTAAGGGACAAATCCCTACTGGCCTCATGGAACACCAGGGGTTTTATAATCTCTTCTCAGGGGAATGCGCTTTCCTGGGGAAGTATGACATCATATGTCTGCAGGAATCGTGGATAAGAACGCTTCCAATATGTGAAGGATACGAGGTATACATGAATCCAGCAAAGAAAGGCCTGTTAGGCAGACCACGTGCTGGCCTATTGACATTAGTCAAAGACAAGAGCGATCTCGATGTGTTGCGACATCACACTCCAAATCCTAACGTTCAGACCCTAAGGCTAAAGAAAAAGATCAAATCCCAGGAAATTGGAATTCTTATATTTAACACCTATTGGAATCAAACAGACTGTGTAATTGAAACATATCTGTCCGATATCATGACTGAAATAGATGAATCAATGATAAAGGAAAAAAAACAACTTATTATCCTTTGTGGAGACTTGAACATAAAACTAATATATAAAACAGGAAAGCTTAAACCTATCTCTGCGTTAGAGGGAAACGCTAAACGATGGTTGGAGGAAATGGAAATAGGAGAAATGAGAATGCTTAATGGACTGACGAAAGGTGATCTAGAAGGAGCCTCTACATGGTTTAACAACACAACCAGCGCGGTCCTAGACTATTGTTTCACAGCTGGGAACACCCGAATTTGGATAACTTCCATGAGAATAAAGAAACAAAAAATCAGTGACCACGCTCTGCTGGAAGTTGAATTCAATTGGGTCTCTGGGAGGCCAACAGGCTCATCCAAACCCCTCGTAGAAGTGACAGGAGGCCGAAATAGACTGGGAATAAAGAAACCAACAATTGCAAAATTAACAACTGGCTATAAAAATCATGTTGGAAAAAATACTGATGAGGTGGAATACAAATGGCTTGTAAAACAGTTTGAAGTCCAATATAAGGGGAAAAATAATCCCTCAATAACCAGGAAACACGTGTATAACGCAGAACTGGTGGCAAAGAGAAAGGACCATCGAGCCTCACTCAGAAGCTTAAAACAAAGTGTACTGCCTAATAAAGAGGAACTAATCCGAAAATGTAAACAATCTTAAAAAAACTGGCAGTCTTCATCGAAGGCATGGCGCGCACAATGTGACGCGAATCAATGTTAGCAGCGCTGTAAACAGCAAACACACGCAGTTTATGGGAGATCATCAATAAAAGCGAGGATCTCCAATCAGCCGTAACTATCCCCCAGGTTTCGAAAGAGAGATGGGTTAAGCATTATACCAACCTATGCAAGGAAACCCCAAGAGAAGAATTAAATTCAGACCTCTGCAAAAGGAAAAAAACACCCTGGGAAATCAACTATGACTATGACGACATTCTGCAGATCATTAAAAAGCTAAGTTCTTCACGAGCCGCTGGTCCAGATGGCATTTCAAATCAGCTATTGAAAGAAAATGGGGACGAATGGGCAAGATTTATCATACAGCTCTTTGACCAAATAAAGAAGACCAGAACCATCCCGTCATCATGGAAAGAGGAGCTGGTAGTACCTATATTCAAAAAAGGAGATCGGGAAGACCCGAAGAATTATAGGCCCATCGCCCTCCTGGACTCCATAGGGAAAATCTTCGCCTCAATTCTTCTAAGAGACCTTAAGAAATGCGCAATAAAGGAAGGTATACTGGACAAAAGACAAACAGCCTTTGTTAGTGGGGTTGGAACCACTTTGAATTTATTTATCCTGAATTTATGAAAGCTCCGGGCCGTCGAAAAAAAAAACAAATTTATACTTAGGCTTCATAGATTTGGAGCAAGCCTTCGATGGAGTCAGTAGAGGTCTTCTGTGGGCAAAACTGAGGACCTGGAATTGCCCGAGAGACCTCATGGAAGCAATTCAGGGATTGTATATAGGAACGTCAATCCAAATTATAACAACAAAAGGAGGAACCACCACAGAAAAAATTCCAACATTTAAAGGAATTAAACAAGGTTGTGTTCTGGCACCCCTCCTCTTTATTTTATATCTGGCGGATATGGCGGAGTCCCACAGTAAGATAAGGGCATTTCCGCCCAAAATCAACTAGGAGGAACTGTCTTGGAACCTTTACGCTGACAACGTGGTCTTTCTCAATCAAACGGTCATAGGTCTTCAGCGTTGTATTACAGAATTCAAAAAATATCTGGATAGAAATCAAATGAAGGCTAACAAAGAAATCTGTCATCTTAATAATGAAGTCATCCAGAAGGCAAAAATCAAAAAGAAATAATTTTGTATGGTCAATTGATAATCAAAAACTGGATACAGTGGAGTCAATGATCTACCTCGGAATAAGAATAAACAAAAATGTGAATGAGCATGGTCAATACTCCTTCATCAGAGAACAACTGTCAAAATTAACAAATCTAGGAAGAGCCGTCCATCACAGATATCGGAAATATTCAACAACGCCAATACTGACTTTTTACAAGCAAAAAGTGGTAGCCACCCTGACTTATGGTGCTGAATCTCTGTTAAATCTGCAGTGGGAAAGCTGGGACGCCATCGAAGCTTTCTTCTGGCGGAAGATTTTAAGGCTCCCTAATTGTTTGGCAATCTCAACAATAAGGCATGAATTACGACTACAATCCTTAAGATCAATAGTCCTGTGGAAGACAATCTCCTTCTATAGGAAGTGTATTTTGAATTCTCCGCCACCATCTTTCGAGTTCTTGGCTAAAATACCGACGGAAGATAAGGACATAGACCTACAATTATGGAAAGTGAAGTGTCAGACGGTCCTAACTCATTACAACATTAGAGAAGAAATCCGAACAAAGCAAAGAAAATCTTGCAAGAAAACGACTGGGATGAAACGAGCACATTAAAATTACAAAATAAATTATGCCATAACATCAATTGGGAATGGAAAACATTAAATGATCCACCACCCTATTTGAAGAGATTCCCATCGTCCCATTATAGAGATCTCCTGATGCGCTGCAGATTCAACATCTTACTAACCAAGAAGTGCAACTCCAAAGAAAACAGATTGCGCCCTCTGATGCAAAATGTCAATACTGTGGAAACTCTAACATCATTGAAACAACCATGCATCTGCCATTATCCTGCCCTAATCTAGCAGTGGAACGAATGCAATGGTTGGGAGATTATGTCTCACTTATCACCCTAAGTATGGAAGAGGAATATTGGAAGAGACTGATGACAGTGGAGAGGTTAGGCAAAAAGCTTGATGTGCTTAGATTCATTGAATACATCCTGGTAATAAATACTTCAGATATAGCTCTAAGGACGGTGGATGGACATTAGGCAGGGCTACTCATATGGGACATATCATACTTGCTTTAAGCGATTTCAAATCATGTTATGTTAAAGGTTATAAACATTTTTTACCAATAAAACATTTTATAAAGAAATAAAATATAGGAACAGGTATTGTAAACTACTCTGCAAGAGTCATATGTGCATGGCCTGTCAATGAAGGCAGATTCAATAATGAGAGCTATGTGAAATGTGAAGCTGTATGATGTCAGAGAATTGTGTTTGTATTGTTCACTGCTGTCTTAGTAGAAGAGGCGGACGGGAGTTTCTTGTATGCATAATCATGAATAGGAGGGGCATTTCTAGCTGGAGAGAAAGTCTAATCAGGAGGAGATAAGGCGGTAAGGATCTATTAAATCAAAAACAAAACACTTATCAAAATGGTTTTAATGGGGATAAATCATTCCTAAGTTGTATGGGGAATTCTTTCAAAATGTTTTATTTAATAATGTTTGTTTGTTTTTTTATTAATTTGTAATGCACACCGGACCCTTAGGTAACTGGGTGCCACAGCATACAAGGTTACTTAAAGCTTAGTTACAAAATGAGGACAGATATATACATGGAGGCAATACGTAATCAGCAAGTCTAGCTAGTGAATATACATAATATACATAAGGATACATAGGGATGGATACAAGAGTAAACAGTAATTCAGATGATCACAGGTGCAATGTGTATTGTCAAACAAGGAGGTCGTTAGTGTGTAGCCATGTGAGGATGTTACGTCTGAAGCTGTATTGAGATTGCTCTTCTCTGAGGTCAAGTACATTCCAGTAGTGGGCCGCCTTAACGGGGAAGCTACTTCTGCCTGATTTTTTTTGTCTTAATCTAGGTATTAGAAGACAGTGGGAGTTGGCAGTTCTGGTGGGACGGGCTGATGTTCTTCTGACTATTCTTTCCGAGAGGTAAGGTGGGGCTGCATTATTAAGGCACTTGAAGGTTAGCGAAGCTGGTTTGAGTCAGATTCTGTCTCTGGTTTTTAGCCAGTGATGTTCTTTTCTCATATTGGATATATGTTCTCTACCGGGAAGGTTCAAGGCCATT
Organism: Ambystoma mexicanum; assembly: GCF_040938575.1. Taxonomy (NCBI): domain Eukaryota; kingdom Metazoa; phylum Chordata; class Amphibia; order Caudata; family Ambystomatidae; genus Ambystoma; species Ambystoma mexicanum. The sequence continues at coordinate 912,532,096 of NC_090927.1, read as the reverse complement.
CTCGAGGCATTGTTTTGTAGTATCTGAATTTTGTCTGTGATGTATTTATTGGCTCCTAAATACAAGGCAGTGCAGTAATCTAATCTGAAAAGTATAAGGGCATTGGCGAGGATAATGCAGCTAGCTTGAGTTAAGAAGGCTCTGTATGCTCTAATAAGTTTGTATGTATAGGCAGTGGAGGATGCTAGAGAACTCTGGAACAGCCTTCCTGCCTCCCTGAAACTTGAGGAGAACCATCTCCGGTTCCGGAAGCACCTCAAAACCTTCCTCTTTGCTTCTGCTTTCTCTCTCCCTCTCCCCTGCTGAACAGCTAATTTAATTCCTCACTGAAACTGCACTGATCCTGCAACTGGACCACTCTAAACGGCCTCGGCCCTGGGCCCTGCCACTCTCCACTTGCACTGATGCCCTGGAACCCCTTTGCACTGCGGGACTGTCTCTGTATCCCTACAGCGCACCCCCCCCTCCCCGAGCACTTGTTCTGCACTTACCTCACACTTGCCACCAGCTGGCCCTATTTATTTATTTATTACGTTACGCCACTTACCTTGTACTGCACTTCCCCCCTCCCCTTCCCCTTGCTCTTTTCCCCCTCCCCCACCCCTGCACTTGCGCGATCTGAATGACACCTGGCCTAGTAAGATCGTTGTCTGTCTCCCCTTGTCCCCCCCTCCCTGCCTCGTCGTGCCTTGAAACACATGTGTATAGGCGCGTTACAAATACCATATCATATCATATCATATCATAATTTACCTGTTTTTTTAATGTTAAGGTAGAGTCAAGGTAAAAGCCTAGTGTTTTCACTTCTTTAGCTACTGTAATAATGTTGCCATCAATGTTAAATGCGGAGTAGCCAGGGTTACGTTTTTTTAAGTTGGCAGCAGAGCCGAGGAGCAGGATTTGTTTTCTCATCATTCAGGCAGAGGCCATGATTTGCCATCCATGCCTGAATGATAAGTTATATTTTGTTTACCAAGGCCGTATCGGAGACAGAGTTGCCAAAAGGGGAATGAGGATCTGGGTGTCATCTGCATAGTAAGTGTAGGTGACACCCAGTCTGTCCAATTTGTCAAATAAGGGCTTGGTAAAGATATTATACATAGTTGGTGAAACGCAAGAACCTTGGGGCACACTGCATGCTGTTTTAATAGGATCCACTGATGCCGATGTGGAGAAAACAGTTTTCTTGATAGTCCAGTTCTAAATCTTGTACAAAATATAGCATCTTCATAACTTCCCCTCTATAACCTAGTCACGTCAGGCTCCAACGTTTTGTGGTTTGGCTCGAGGATCACCAACCTTGCAAAAACAATGCCACTGAAGCAGATAAAGAATCCTGTTCAAATCCAGTTAAGCCAAACAATAAAGGAAATGGCAGTCACAGAACACTAAACAATCATTTATTCTTTGCTTAAATAAAATTCGGAGATCAACTTGGGTAGGAAAGAATGCCTCACTCAAAGGTTTCTGCATCCTTATTGTACCTTCAGCTACATCCTTAATGTCACAATTTCTTTAGAGAACACTAAATAAGGAGGCTCGAAGATCATGTCTAAAGCACGCTTACCTTCCTATATGAAGTAATCTTAAAAAGGAAGATATCTTTCAACGTCAATCTCAGAATGAGAACTGAGGGGTTCAAAGAAATACACCCATCAAAAATGTAATACAATTTAGATCAGATGCTGGGACGACAAACATGGAAGGAGCATTTACTAAACCTCTAAAACTGCATAACCGTCGCAATTGTAAATAAGGTGCTCTGTTCTGGCATCCTCTTAAATACCAAAATAGTCGCCAAATAACCTTTAACTGTGCCAATTTTAAGGCTTTACCGAGCTTGAGAGAAGAAACTTCAGGACTAACGCTATTGGGCAAGAGAGAGCTTCCAGATCCCACTATATTCACCATGATGAGAAATGTATCTGCCTACAGCTGTGAATTGCCTGGGTATGAGTGGGAGATGGGGCTCTCTGGGCAGGGAGAACCGCCAGGACGTCCTCAGACAGGTCCCAATTCCTAAAATTCCAGCCTCTCCACAGCCATGCATAGAGAGAGGATGAGAGTGCTGAGGCTCAGGCAGTGGACTTACACTGCTGCCCGCTTGACTGGGAGAGGAGATCCAGTCTCCCTGCGAGACATCGAGGAGGGCAGATGGTTATACCGAGGAGATCAGAGTACACCCCCCCCTCACCTCTGCCAATCAGAATCACTGCAGCCTTGAATCTCTGTAAAAACCTGAGGGATAACTTGAACCGAAGTGGTCACGACAATGAGGTTAAAGTTCCATTCCACTAAGGAGGGAATAGCTTGCCATGTACAGTTGTTGGTGCAGCACCTGGTCCGGATATTAATGAACAGGTGGATATTATGTGTTATGTATTGATGTGTGGAGGTTGAATGTATGACAAGTGTTTGTTATGTTTAACAATGAAAAAGAAAGTGTTTACACTTCTTTTTAAAAGCAACTCTCCATTCCACTAGAAACATCCCCTCAATGCCCCTCTTGGGAGAAATTCTCAGCAACAGAACAGCTTGCACTTCTTATTGACACTGGAGAGGCAGTAAGCCACTTGATGGTTTCACCAAAGATCAAAGTTATCTTCAAGAACCTCCTAGCAAAGCACTCAATTGTGGGATACCAAGAACTGCTTCTAAGGGTGTCCACTGCCGCCTTCACTGTTGTGATGAATTCTGAAAGTCCTCACAAAAACCCTACCTAACGTCTTCTCCCAGGTGGCCTGGGAAAGGCAGATGCTTCCTGGTCCTAAAACCCCGGGGGTGGTTTTAGACAAGAGGAGCACCTGGGAGGAGAAGGGCCCAAGGGAATATGTAATTGCTTGCTTTCAGAGAGAGTTTTTATTTTCTGAAACTGACTGTTGGAATATAAATGAAGATAACCACAAGCAGTTATGTTTTGAGAGTCAGAGAAACCCTCTTAAAATCACTGACATTCATAAACATGAGTCCCAGAGAAATAAGGAGGAGAGTCGTTAAATATTACCAAATTAAATCCTGATCAACCATACTCTTCTGTAAAGTCAAATAATTAATGGAACCCTTCAAGTACTTTGGGGAACATGTGTAAGATGAATAGTGAATGCTGTGATGATAATTGCACTCCGAAAGCTGCATTTTATATTGTGGACTACATGTCCCACACATCCCAAAGTACTGGGACGAAGAAGAGGACTACAGAGGTACAGGACTGCAGTTTGCAGTCAATTAGGAAAAATGACCTACACCATAAAAAGCGCCCTCAGGTGCAGGCCAAGTAAAGGAGCAGTAGTAGGAGGGGTAGTTTTCCTACCCCCTCGTGCTAGCAGAAGCCGAGGCCATGCGTGAGAAGAGACAACGGGACCACGATGACGTGTATAGTAGATGCCGGTCCTGAGACGGTCCTTAATGCTCAATACCTGAATTGCAGAGCTGGCGCAGCAGGAAGCGTTTGGAGTAGCCACTCTTCCTTTGCGGAACGCAGCGGATTGTCCCCCTTGTTAGGCGAGCACCGATGTGTTGTGAGAGCCCTGCTGATCACAGGTGCGAGTCGTGGAAGACCATGGAGGAGAGATTCCTGGACCACGTGGGGAAACTGAAGCAGAGGGCTTGGAGGCAGCAAGGCAAACGGATGCGCACGCCAGACCCGTTGAGTTTCCTGTTAGATGGTGACCCCGGAGCGCTCAGTAATTGCCCACTGGCCAAGTCCAGGGGCCTTAACCATAGATAGCAGATGGCTAAATAAGAAATCAATTACTAAATACGAAGAATGCAATTGCGACATTGTGGGGCATAAAAAGAGCCAAAAACTAAAAGGGGTAATACATATGAGAGAAAAGATAAGCCAACATTGCCAAAGCCAAAAGAGAAACATACCCAGGCAAATTCGAAAGAACCAGCAGTACCAGAGCCAAAAGAAGTCACTTGGTGTTTTCAATGTTGAGAACAACTATTGCCCATATGAATAGCACGTCCTAAGAGAGCAGGGCTTAAACCCACATTGTCAAAGCAAAAGTAGTATGATATTGAAACACAAACCTTATCAGCAGTTGGCTAGTGGAGCATTACCTGCAGAGAGTGTGGCAATCACACAGGTGTAACAAACAGCACCAGTGTGATTCTTGTTTCCCTTGAAATGTTTCTCATGTTTGATGTTGTGGAGCAAAAGACATTGCTAACCTGTTTGTGTTCAACCTTTACCACAGAGGTACTTGAGTAGTAGTTTACTCTGGCCTGGCAGGACAGTACACCAGGTCAGAGAACATTGTAGTAGTTGCATCTGTTCTGGTAGGAGAGTACACCAGAGCAGAACACACTTTGTCTTAATAAGCCTGGTAGGTGAGTGGAACAGGTGGAAGCCATTGAAGTACTGTGGTATGGTTAAAGGTCTTGAAGAAGAAGTTGAAGAACCACTAAAGTGTTTTTGTGGATTAATGCATAATCATCCGGACAAATTAATGCCATTGAAGCAAGTGTTGTGTGAACTGCTGCAGAAATATATAATATTGTCAAACAAGTGGTCACACATTGTCAAACTGGCACAGAAATATCCTGGCAAAGACCTTGTTGTTGGAACCACTGAAGTAAGGAAATGTTCTAAGATGCTGATCAGAAGTTGTTGCAGGAACTTTGTGTCATCAAGTTGCAACTTTGTATTATCAGAGTTGGAACTAAAAGAGAACTGAAGTGGAACGATACAGAATTTTCTTAACCTTTTTGGAACTGTTGAACACAATCCTGCTGGAATCTGGGAAAGGGGAATTGGTCCATATTAGAAGGATAAACCGTTGTTATGATGTGAATTTAACTGTTATATTTGTTGCTGTTGAAATGCCATATTTTGCTTTGTTAAGTTCTGTAAGTTTAAATGTAAGGGACAGAATCCTTTTGTTGAGTGTTTCCTTTAGTTTATTTTATGTAGGGAAATTCTTATCCGGGTTGGGATAGTGAGTCATTTATCCAACATTTTGTGTTAATAAAATTGCATCTTTTTAAAAGACCTTCACAAGGTTGTCCGCCTCACATTGTCCAGACAAGATAGGTTGCTTTCCAAAGTCCAAAACCATAGCCACATTGCTCCGCTGCACAGGGGCAGTCACCCATGCCACCTCTCCCATTGTGGTTGTGCCTAGCCACTGTGCTGTCCATCACAATCATGACACTTCCCCTAACTGGTGGAAGAAAGGCTATCTGAGCAGACCTGATCTCTGCCAAGGACCAAAGCCTGTTCATGCAGGTGCAGGTGAGAACCCCAGCCCTTCAGAGAGGAGTCCATGGCCACAGTTGCCAAAACACCTCCCAGCTTTCAAGAGGTCTTATTGGACACACCGCTGGAGGTCCTGTGCAACACACCTCAGAACTCAAAGGTGGTCAGGCATGTTGCCTGAAAGTTGATAACAGTGAGATTGCAGAAGCCACTGGAACAATCTCCTACACAAACAAGTCTCTCGCACAAAAAAACAGGATGCTAGGAGGCTCAAAAGGCAGAGGAATGCCGAAACTGGTAGAGCATGATTGTTCGGGAACTTGCTGACCATCTGGCAGCACCAACGCCTTTCTAGCATTAATGAAGAATTCCAGTTTTGGGGGTTCTGCAGCACCATGCTATAGGACCCCTAAACCTTTTGGTTTTCCTTGGTAGATTCTGGGCTCTTTGACCTTATTTGTGTGGTCAGAGGGACTTATGCAGAAGTCCCTCTGCCATTGCAACCCTTTTCTGATGTGCCGTCCTCAGGTAACCTGTATGGCTCCTATGACAGGGTTGCTTTCAACCCCCCCCATTGTGACCGAGGGCGGTTCTGTCACCCTACACTTGTGGTGTGGCGTAGGCTGGTGGCTGCTGTAATTTAGCTTTGGCTTCCCCAGAGGTGCCGCCGTTCTACTACATTAGCAGTGTAATGTAACAGTATAGTAGCCTTTGGGATGCTCAATATTTATAACCCTACTCACAGGCATTTTGTTTTAGAGCATCCCTTTGTATGTTGACACCATAAGGCAGGGTTAAGATGACAGTTTTACTAACATGGTCTCATTTTGAGGCCAGACAGGCACACTATTGTGTTTAAAACAGCTTAGGCTGGTTTCCTGATCCAGATAGGTCCCGTACACATCATGTGTGGGTAGACCTGAATGTTTGGCAGTTTTTAATTCTATCCTATTAGCTGCCCACCAAGTGGTGGGTCAGCACTACTCCGCTGCAGCTCCTTCGTGGATCATACTGGATTGCCCCAATTTGTAACTTCCATGCTGGGATTTTTCTGTGATGGCTGGCTGCCCCATTTTTACCTCTTGTATCTCCCTGGTCAGTTTCCGACATCGCTATTGTTCCTTCCTCATTTCTGCTTCAGCATCTGGCTAGTGCATCATTGTCCTGGGTACATCAATGATTAGTCTTTCTCTCCATCTGGTTTGTTTCTGATCCAGGGTTCAAGGACCTGAGTACCATACCCTGTTACCAGGTTCTCCTGAGCAGAACTCTAAGTTACTGGTCTGGTGAGTGCATGTCCACTGGTCCCGAGTGATTTTTCGGAATCCTCTTCAGAGGTCCCCTGGGTCCTGGAGTAGTGGGGGTTTTGCAGCCCCTGTCTCCTCCCATGGTTCACAGTGGACTAGACATTTCACTCCAAAGACTAGACATTTCACAATTACTCCAGATCTATTACATATTTCAATGTAATTAATCAGTGCACTCCTCCTACCTATTAAAATAGATCAGGGTACTGCGTAACTTGATTACATTGTATCCCATCATTTTTAGAGTGCCTTGAAACCATGTAGGTCTGGTATTATAAGACTAAGCGTAATCTAACTTTTGGTGGCCCCTTTGAGCATGGTTTAGACGTGTTAAATCTTTCTCTCTCTAGATATTAGATTGAGTATATGATCTACCCGTCTATTCATTATTTTAAAATGTACCAGAAGTTATGGGTATTACAGTGACTGCTCCGTTACTGACATTGTGGACTCTGAACATGGTCAAGTAATGCGTACTCCTTGCGTCTAGGGATCCTTTTCTATCTCCACACACGTTAAAATAATAATTTATTGAGTTTACAACATGGTACAGGTCATACATTTAGCTCCTCAACTGTGGCTATTTCCTGCTCTTTGTTCTCTTAGATCCTCTCTCCACAAAATGGAGCGATGGTGGAACAAATCCCATTCTAATGATCGCCTCACCCTCTCTGCTCATCACTCTTCCTATGATTCTCACCTGCTTAGCGCCAAAAATGCAATTTCTCTGCTATTACCCTTTCTCTCTCCCACCATCCTCTTGAGCTATTGCAACTACTTAACAGTATACTCTCTAACCGGCCACTTGAACGGTCTCACTTCCTCTTTCCTCTGCTAATTTTGATGACTACTTCACTGATAAAGTATCTTCCTTCTGCTCTGCTCTTCTCTTCCTCCTTACCTACCTCACCATCCCCTTTTATCCCTCCTTCCCCTGTACTATCTTCCTATACTCTCCTAAACAACATTGATACTGCCTACTTCTTAATCCATGCCCACAACTACTTGTCCTCTTGAGCCTAGCCCTTTTTTGTAATTCTGTCTATCCACATCTCCTATTTCACACGTGTCTTTATAACCTCTTTTTACTTCCTCCATTTCATCCTGCTTTAAACATGCTATAAGCATTCTCATAATGAAAAAAAAAACCTCTTGATCACTCTAACTTGCGTACTTTTTCCATTCTTCTTTTTATTTCCAAATTGAAATAGTTGTCTATGCTCAAATTTCTTCCTTCCTCAATTTACATGCTCTTCTTCCTCCTTTCCAATCCGGTTTCTGTACAGCACACCCTAATTAAACCGTTTTTACATGTGTCCAACTCCTTCACTCTACATGTCACAACAATCTATCTTCTATACTCATCCTTCTTGATCTCTTGGCCGTTTTCGACATGGATGACCAACCTGCCCTTCTGTCTTCGCTTTCTACTCTTGGCATTTCTGTTTCTGTCCTGAAATGTTTTCACTTCTTATTTGGTGTCTTGGGCTGGTCACCTTTCCTCCCCCCGCCCTCTACTCTTTGGTGTCCCCCAAGGTTCTGTCCTTTGACCTCTGCTTTTCACTCTTTACACTGTCCTTCTCTGATTTAATCTTTCAATCTTCTGTGCAACATTTATGAAGGTCGATTCCCATATCCTTATCTCATTCTCTTCCTTTTCCGACACTGTGCCTTATAGCGTCTCCCCCTGGCTTACGGCCATCCAAACTAGGATGTGTACTCCATCATACTCACTTCCTCCAGCCTAATTCTTGCCTTCTTCCTCTCCCTGCCCCACTCCTACATTCCCCCCCACGCCTCTCTTTCTTTTTTCCCCCCACCTGCTTGTAATCTCAGAGTTATTTTTTACTCTCCTGTTACTTTTTCTCTTCATATTGAGCACCACTTGGATATGTAACTTCCACCTCTAACCTTTGCCACGTCTGTCCTTTTCTCTCCTTTCAAGCTACTAAACTTCTCATCTCCTCACTTATTTTTTTTCATCTTGATTAATGCTCTGCACTTCTGCTCGGCCTTCACTCTTCTCATCTTTTTGAAAATCAAGTTTTATTGGAAGAACAAGTTACTTACCTTACCTGGCAACGTTCTTTCGATGGGATGTACCTCCGACGTATTCCACATCTATGACAGTAATGACCACAGCTGTGCTGCTTCGGTAAACTTTTTCGGCATATGCGTCCTGCGTCGATGACGCCGATACGCTGTCCCTCAAGGCCCTCTGTTGATGGTCGACGTCACCAGATGTTATATCTAGGGCGCACAACGCCCGTAGCCTCAGTTGTAGGTTTTTCCCAGAACGTGTGGCACCAATCTCCTGCCAGTATGACTGCAGAAAGCCTTGCGGAAACGTAAGCTGCAATCACATTAAAAAATTCTGTAGCGGGGCAGGCTGAGAGGGTACGATGTGGAATACATTGGAGGAACATCCAATCGAAATGACAGACTCCCAAAGCAGTACCAACGTATGGAGGTGGGAAAAGAATTTACAAATTTTGAATTTGAGAATGCCCAATCAAATTGCTGAATACAGGACTGCCTTACCAAATGCCAAATCCTGCCCATGGATGGAGTCCAAGGAATAATGTCTCACAAAAGTTTGGACAGAGGCCCATGTGGCTGCTTCGCAAATATTGCAAATCTGAACACACCTCTGTAGGGCAGTGGAGGCAGCCACACCCCTAGTAGAGTGAGCCCGTAAGCCTACTGGAGGGTCCTTTCCCACCAAACATAACACTCAGAGATCATCAAAATGATCCATCTGGACAAGGTCTGCTTGGAAACAACCTGACCTAACAGCCTTCCAGCAGAACCAACAAAGAGCTGATCGTCCACTCTGACCCGGGACATTCGTGAGTGATAGAAACTCAAAGCTCTCCTAGGATCCAACCTATGGAGCCTCTCCTCTTCCTTGTCAGGATGCGGAGGAGGATAAAACGCCGGAAGAATTACCTTCTGGCTCAAGTGGAATTCCGACACAACCTTCGGAAGAAAAGAAGGCCGCACCCTAAGGACAACCCTGTCCTTATGGAACATAGTGAAGGGTGGTTTGGCAGAAAGTGCCTGCAACTCACTCACTCTGCGTGCGGAAGTAACCTCAACTAAAAATACAGTTTTAAAGGACAACAGTCGCAACAGACAAGAATGTAAGGGCTCAAACGGAGCTCCCATTAGGAACTTTAAAACCAAATTCAAATCCCATCCCGGCACCTGGAAAGGCGACGGCGGAAACACATTAGTTAGCCCTTTTAGAAACTGAGAGATTAAAGGGATCTTAAAATAAGAACATTCATCAGACGAGCGCTTAAATATGGACAGCGCCGCCAGGTAACCCTTAATGGTACCTACTTGCAGGCCCTTGTGGGCTAAAGAAAGCAAAAAAGACAAAACCAAAGGAATGGAACATTGGAAAGGATCCACATTCTGTACCCTGAACCAGTCGCAGAACTTTCTCCAACGGCAAAGAGTTTTCGTTGCAGGCCTTCTGGCCGAAAGCAACACCTCCATCACGTCTTCGGGGAGGTCCCAATCCTTATACTTCAACCTTTCAGATACCAAGCATGAAGGCTGAGGGACTTGACCTCTGGATGAAGAACCCGACCCCCCTCCCGTGAGAGCGGATCGTCTTGGTAGGGAAGACGGCGTGGAGGACAGATGGACATGTCGAGAAGGTCTGGGTACCACGCTCTCCTGGCCCATGCCGGAGCAATGAGGATCATCCGGGAACCGAACCACCGTAACCTCCGCAACACTTGCGGAATGACGGGGACTGGAGGAACGCGTACAGCAGTGGGAAGGACCACTCCACTACAAACGCGTCCCCTAAGGCTCCTCTTGGAGGAAATTCCAGCGAGCAGAATCTTTCGCACTTCTGGTTGACACTGGTGGCGAAGAGATCGATTTGCGGGGTTCCCCAAAGGGCGAAGACCTCCAACAGCCTGCTCAGAGTGTCCGCCGCTGCGTTTTTGTCTCCGGCCAGATGAACTGCAGAGATCACAATGTCCTGCTGAATGGCCCAGAACCAGAGCTGCATCGCCTCCCTGCACAACGGGAGTGACCCTGCCCCCCCCTTTTTTGTTGAGGTAGTGCATGGCTACTGTGTTGTCCATCATAATCAGGACATTCTTCCCCCGTACAGACGGCAGAAAAGCCGTCAGGGCTAGCCTGACAGCCCGCAGTACTAACAGATTGATGTGGAGTCTGGACTCCGACGGAGAACAATGGTCGCTGGCCGTCAACTCGTTGGCATGAGCTCCCCAACCCGTGAGGGGTGCGCGTCCGTCACAATTGTCACCTCCGGCCACGGTTGCCAAAATGGAGCACCCTTCATCAGATTGCCTTCGACGGCCCACCGAAGAAGATCCTGTGCGACCGAGGGTGGAATCTGAACGGGATCTGACCTCCTGCCGGAGAACTGTGACCACTGCATCTTGAGAGCCCACTGCAGAGATCTCATCCGCAGCCTGGCCTCTGGCACCAGGAAAATGCAGGATGCCATGAGGCCAAGCAACCTCAAGAACTCAAACGCCGGGAGGCTCTGGGCACGTTGAAACTTGTCCGCCATCTGCAGAATGTGATGAGCCCTCACCTGGGGAGGCGAACACAGCCCCAGGGATGTATCGAGCACTGCTCCAATGTACTGGAGCCGCTGGGCAGGTGTCAAATGGGGCTTCTTTAAATTGAGGGAGAAGCCCAGCTTTTGAAGGGAGTGGCATGTGACGGACAGATGATCCAGGGCTTGCTCGGGAGAACGCGCCCTGATCAACCAATCGTCCAGGTAGGGGTAGACGTGAATCCCCCCTTTCCTGAGATACGCTGCCACCACCACCATCAACTTGGTGAAGACCCTCGGGCGGAGGTCAATCCGAACGGCAGGACCCGAAAGTGAAAATGCGAGTCGCGAACCTCAGGTGCTTCCTGCGCTTTGGATGAATCGGCACATGAAAGTAAGCATCCTTGAGGTCTAGAGACACCAACCAATCTTGCATTTGAAGGGCCTGGAGGACTTGAGAAAGAGTTACCATCTTGAACTTGTCCTTTCTGAGGAAGTTGTTCAGCCCACGCAAGTCCATGATGGGTCTCAATCCCCTGTCGTTTTTCGGGATCAAAAAATAAGCGGAATACCATCCCTTGTTCCTCTCCGCTACAGGCACCAGTTCTATGGTGCCTTTCTCCAGCAAGGATAGGATTTCCTGCGCAAGGAGCTGATCCGGGCACTTCAAAGAGAGCTTCCCCGGTGGATTGTCGTGAGGCCTCTGCTGAAAGGGGAGACAGTAGCCGTGGGTTATGATCTCCAAAACCCACACATCTGAAGTAATGGCACGTCATTCTCCAAGATGCTCTGCCAGTCTGCCCCCAACCGGCGAACCATGGGACATGGCCTCATGACTGAGCGGTCGCGGCTGCGGCAGTGCCTGAGGGCAAAGAGGCAACTGCCCGAGCTGATTTTGGCACCTCGAGTACCTTGCTTTCCACCTCTGGTACTCCTACGGTGGCCCCTTTGACTGACAGCTCCTCTCGATCTACTAAAGGAAGAGTAGTACCGAAAGGAACCTCCCCCCAATTGCTGTCCCCTAGGACGAAAAGGCGGAGGTTGACGTACTACAGCGCTAAAAGACTTTGCTGCAGCTTTGGAGGTTTGCAAACTCTCAAGGTTCTTGTCAGCCTTGCTGCCAAAAAGATGGACACCATCAAAGGCATGTTGAGAAGCCGGGATGGCACATCAGGAGCAAACCCTGACTTCCGTAACCACGCAAACCTGCATATCACGGTGCTCGCAGCCATGGACCGGCTGACACAGTCTGCCATGTTCAGACCCGACTGAACAGATTCACACATGGCATCCTTGCCGTCTTGCACGAGGGCTAGAAAACCATCCCGTCCCTCCCCTTCGGAATATGCTCAGCCGCCAAAGATGCACAATTCCACAGAGTGTGAGTGGATCTTGCCAAGGCACAAACAGAGTTGGCTGCCTTTAAAGCCATACTCCCAGAAGAGAATACCTTCTTTGCCCAACCATCAAAGCGCTTGTCGTCCCTATCAGGAAGGCTGGTAGGGTACGCAGCCTGCTTCGCTGGGGCCATAGCCGCCGGCACCACCAAACTCTCCGGAGTAGGGTGTGTTGACAAGTAGCAGGAGAAACCACTGGCTGGACGGTATTTTTTCAGAAGCGACTTATTCACTGCCGGGAGACTCTCCGGAGCAGTCCAAGCCACCGCCACCCTTCTTTGCAACGCCATATGAAATGGCAACACCGGGTCAGTGGGTGGACCCTGGTCCAGGATATCCGTCAGGTCATCCTGAAGAAAATCAACAGATGGCGCAGACCACCCCAAGTACTCAGTCACCCTCGACATTAGACGCCTATACAAGGATTCGGCATGCGTACCAGGCTCAGGCCTGCCAAACTCAAACTCCTGAGAGGTCTCAAGACCACTGGCGTCATGTAAGGACTGACATAAGTCTTCCATTTGATAGTGATCAGGCAACAGGTCATCAGGAACCTCAGGAGGCACAACCCTCTCCTCATCAGACCCTTCTTCCACCTCTGAATATACTCCAAAGGTTGGAATAAATCCAATCTGGATGTAGGAGCAGAGAAGGGCTCAAAAACAGGCCTCATTGACTTACAGGGAGCCTTCCTCTGAGTTTCCGCAGCCCTCCCGAGAACAATCCGGCAAATTCTCAAAAGGCGTTGAGGGCGCCAATGGAATTGTCGTCGACCGAGGCGCCTAAGACTTCGACAACTGCTTTGAGGCCGGAGCCCAGAGAGTGTCCTTCGACGGCCTCGGCGCCAATGGTGTCGATGACTTCTTCGAAGTCGGAGCCTCAAGAGAGTCCCTCGACGGACGCGGTGCCGATGGCGTCGATTACTTCTTGGAAGGCCTCACAGGCTCCGACGGTCTCAACAGCATCGAGGACCGGGACCTGTACCTGGCACGGCTATGGCGATCAACCTTGTCCGATCAGGACCTCGATGGCTCCCGATGATCGCGCCGACCACCCAAGCCCAAAGGCGTGCGAGTGGTGGCTCTAGCTCGTTCCTTGCCAGCTTCTCTCGAAGACGCGGACGGAACGGTGCCTTGTAATTCAAAAATCGCCATCATCTGCTGGCGGAATGCGTCGCATTTGGCCGGCGACGAATACTTGGTGGGACAAGTCACCCGCCATCTGGCGGAGTCCTCCGATGAGGACGGGGAAGGCGACCGGTGACGGTGCTTCCGAGAATGCCTAGAATAGGTAGAGGAATGGCGGGAACCACTCCGAGACCGAGACCCACTGGACTTACGTTGATGCAGAGAGTCGCCCCTCGAGTCGTCGGTCGAAAGTCCAGCAGATTTCGATTTACAGGTTTTAGAAACCCTACCTACTGATAATTTCCTCTTCCGTTCCCGCAAGGCCTTCGATGTCAGGGACTGGCAGTCATCGCAGTCGTCGGTGGCGTGGCTTTCGCCCAGGCACCAGAGGTAGACGTCGTGCGGGTCCGTGATGGACATTTTGGAACCTCAGTCCAGACACTTTTTGAAGCCGGACTTCGGGGTAGAAGAAGACGAAGACATTGTCAATGCAAAGTAGAAGAACCAAGAAATTAGGTTATAACAATACGTAATAACAATTATGCAGTACTTATTCACCCTAACCATAAAATGTTCTCCCCCTCTCCCTCAAAATTAGACCTAGACTCGTCTATGAGGTGGGTTAAATACTCCATGTCATATATTGCACAGACTTTGATGATCCACTCCTTTTCCTCTGGCATTCGTGGACTTTTCTACCTCTCAGCCAGGCAGCACCTCGCTGCCACCAACATAATATGGAACATGGGACCTTGTGCCTCTCCAGACTCCTCCTCTATAATTACACCAAAAGGAACAAGCCATGGGGAGAGGTCTCTCTGAATCCCATCTACCCCCTTTATCCAAGACAGGACCTTTCTCCAGTATGTCCGCAGTGTTAGGGAGAATTCTCATAAATGGCTAATTTCCCTTACCTAAAGAGTCCCCAGCAGCTTTGCTGGATTTCTAGGATTTATTTCTGTCACCTGGGAAGAGTGTGAGCCTTTTCTCCCACTCTTACATGTGTTTTGCTGTGTGTATTTTCACTTTTTTTGTGATCTTGGGCACTGGAGCCTCACCTACTCTATGTGCACCACTTTTTGTGTGTGTTGCACAACACCTTCAGTTTCAGTGCAGTGACACAGGGTTGTCTTTGAGACTTCCCACTGACTCCATTTTTCTGGGGCTGACTCCTGTCCCCCAGAAACATGTAAAGTTGCCATTAACTTTATATAGTCACTTTAAACCACAGACCCAGTACACCCCATCTTACACGGAGTATTGGAAAGGGTTAATTCTTACCCCTTTGTGTCTGTGCCTCTTGGAGCTATGTTTCGCTCCCTTAACATTAAGACTTGGCTGGTGTCAGTGGTAACTACCCTAACTTTCCTACCGTGATTATCTTATATAAACATGGTATTGTTCCAGGCTATTATAGTAGCCTCGAAAATAAATCCGCTTGACCAAATACATTTTATTTTGGTTCTGGCTGGGTCTATTCGCCATTTCTTTTTGTTAAAGTATTTCTCATGTTTTTCTCTGCGCGCCAAACGGGGGATTCTCGGCGTCCAGAGATCACAAAAGCAGCCCCTTCTCCAAGACCACCCGTGTGCTCTTCACGTGGAGAGTCTTCCGCATGCTGTCCACTTCCTGTCTATTTAGCACAAACCCCACTTGATCCGGGTGGACCAGTCGAGGAAGTTAAGTCTCTAAACGCGTCACCAAGATCCAGGCGAAGATCTTCGCTACCACATTTAAAAGGGAGATGGGCCTGTAGGAGGCACACTCTGCTGGGTTTTTCCCTGACTTTGGAATCACCGCAATCAGGGCTTGAAGAAACGTTGGTGGTATTGTATCCTGCGCCCTAATCCAATTAAACAGTTTGGCCATAGGTTTCACCAGTGAGGATTCGTATTGCTTATAGAAGTCAGTCGTGAAGCTGTCTCCCCCTGGGGCCTTACCTGTCCTCAACCTTTTAATAGCTCCCACAACCTCTTCCCCAGTTATTTCTCCCTCCAGGGTCTCTCGCTCTGTGTCCGGCAGCTTTTGGAGGTTTAGCCCAGCTTGGTAGGCCTGCATATCCTCCACAGACTCCTCCTCCCGCCTGGTATATAGTTCCTTATAAAAACTTGCAAAGTATTCCGTTACCTTTGCCCCACCTTTACACATCTGCCCTGCTTTATCTCGAACACCTTCAATCCTCCTGTCTGTCCTGCAACCTCTCGTCCTATGCGTCAGGAGGTTCCCCACCGTATCACCCCTTTCATAGTACCTCTGCCGAGCGTATCATCTTCTTGATGACCTCCCCAATTAGAACTGTGTGCAGCGCCTGCCCTTTGTCTCTCATTTCCCCCAGGAGAGCCTCTCTATCTGTGTCATTCTGGTTGAGCTGTGCCTGCATTGCTCTCAATTCCTCACAAAGCTTACCCTCAATCAATGCCCTCTCGCGTTTCCTACGGGAGCCCTCTGCAATAAGCAGGTGCTGAAAAGTGGCCTTCGTTGCCTCCCACACCGTTGCTATGCCAGTCTCCCCGTTCTCCTTGGTTTCATAATAGGCCTGTATTTCCTTCCTCCGAAACTCCCTGAACACTTAGTCACATCAGGGTGTCATTGCACCTCCATTTATAGTTTTTCAAGGCCTTTGGTAACCGCCAGTCCATTACCACCAGCTTGTGATCTGACCACGTGATGGCCTCCACACTCGGCGCCCCATTCTCCTTCCCCCGATATCAACAGGAGGTCAATTCTCGTGTGTGATTGATGCGGGGGGGAGGACGTATAACCTCCCGGGCCCCGCCACACCCTATGTCACACATCCACCCAGAAGTACTCCTGCAGAAGACCCCTCATGGCCAGGTTGTCCTTTGTAGCCCCTTTCGTCCCCACCCCCTTCACTGACCACCAATCCAACTGGGGGTCCAGTATCAAGTTGAAATCGCCACCGAGAATCATGGCACCCTCCGCCCACCCATCCATTACCTTGAGCACCTGACGTAGAAACTTTACCCGGCCCACATTGGGCACGTACAGGGTGGCCAATGTGACCCGCATACCCTTGCACGTGCCCTTTATTTCCAGGAACCTACCACAGTCCCCTCTTGGTCTCAATTTCCATAAACTGGAACGACTTGCCCAGGAGTATGCCCACCCCTTTCTTTTTAGAAGATTTATGAAAGGCCCAAAAGTTCCTACCTATCTCTTTCCCTTTTATCAACGACTCCGCCCCTTGTCGGTAGAGCGTCTCTTGTTAAAAAAAAAAGGGGCCACCAACTTCTGTTTGCAGAACATGTTACTGGTGAGGGATCGCTTATTTTGAGAATTCAAGCCCTTAACGTTCAGCGTACCTACCCGCCCCTGGAATCCCTTGCGTCCCTCTAAACCCAAAGCCTTCACTGTGTAAAGAATCCATGGCATTCCCCGTACTCCTCCCACCTCCCCTGCTCCATCACTCTCCCTTCCCCCCCATGATTGAGGCGTCCGTTTCCATCACCCAGTGAAACTAAGCATGGTCAATGAACCACCATGGGCTTGTCCCCTGCCCCGGGTTTCCTGCCTAGCGGGTCACCCCCATATTCTTAAGCCAGTCCGGAGAATCTAGAGAACTCCATTAGCCTCGAGCTGAGGCCTCAAAACCCTTCCCCTGATTCCTCGTTACCCTCTCTCCTCCGCACTCAGCCGCACACAAACAACCTTTGAAACTTTGTGCAAATTGTAACTGGCGGGCCCACCCATGCAGCACGGGCATGCAATGCGTTATCGGCCCTGCTCACCTCAACAAAAAAGGAAAACAAGCCAACAGAGGCACTTTTTCGGTCAAGTTCATCCCACCGGGCCCTCGGGAGTTCCGAGGGTTACACTGGGGGAGCACAGGTGAGCAGCGCCATCCTGACGCATCCCCCATCACTTCAAGTGTTTCCTGACCTCGGGGGAGGGGTATTCAGCTTCTGGAATTTCTGGATTCCTCTTGCCCTGCACTTTCTCCGGGCCTCTGGGTGGGGTCTGGTCCCCCCCATCCTGCTCTGCGGAAGAGCCCTCCCGACTGCCAACCAGGTCCTCCGTGATCCTTTGAATGTCCTCCTCTGCCACCAGATGGTGTCTCTCCCTCTTTCATTCGAGGACCAGCGAGAATGGGTATCCCCAACGATACCTGACCCCTTTCTCTTGTAGCCACCTAGTGAGAGCCCCACAACTTTTTCCTTCTCAATAGCGTATGGGCCGAGAGGTCCTGGAAAATGGCCGTCTTAGAGTCTCTGTATTGAATTTCTATTAGGCTTTTCGCTTTCTCCAAAATACACACTTTATCTCCGTAATAGTGCATACGCGCCAGGATCGTGCAGGGGCCTCTTCCTCCTCCCCCCGCTCAGTGGACTCTATCATGACTCCATCTCCGGCCTCTGCCCCAAGGGCTATTTGAATGATATCCTGTATTTTATGCTCCAGACTAAACAGGGTCTCTCCCTCCGCCTCTAACAGTCCAAAGAAGTGTAGGTTGTTTCTCCGCTCACGATTCTTGATGTCGTCCACCTTGAGGTGTAGCTCCGCCTCCCGGCGTTGCATCTCCATGAAATGTGCCTCCATCTACATCTCCAGGAGTCTGGTGGATGCCGGATTGGCCTCAACTCTGTCTATTCTGTCTTCCAACGTGGTTACTTTAGCAGAGAGGTCTGCCAGTCTTGCCCCCATATCTGTCCTCATCCCCTAAATTTCCTTGAGGATAGTCTGGATGTCTGTTTGTATAGAGCCCAGCTCTACCGGGGCTGTGTGGGCACTCCTGGATGCCATCGCTGTGTCCACTGCTTCATATTGAAATTGCTCCGGAGCCTTCTTCCAACTCATGGGGTTGCCACTCCCCGCTCCACCCTTATCCACCAGATACCTTGCAGCACAGACCCGGTGGTCTCAAGGCACTCCTTCCGATTGTAGAGTCTATGGACACAAGTGGCTGGGGCCTTTATACAAGTGGGCAGGAGTTACCAGTGCAGTCAAGGACACCCCTCTGTTAAGAAGGTCTATCGCCAGCACTTTCAGCTCCACTAGGATGTGCCCCTTTCCGATTTCTTGTCCCCAGACAGCCAAGCTATGTCCCACTTTGCTGGGCAGCAGAGAAATGGGCACCTCCTCCACAATGTAGATACCACAGGGGCTTTGTTGTCACCTCCTCACCGTGACTTCACTTAGCTGTTTCCTTCTCCCAAGGTTAGGAATACCCCTTTTCGCGTGGGCCAGCCTCCCGTTGCTGCAGGGCTTTGGCCCTCCAGCGTGTTCCCTAAGCTGATCACTGCAGCGTACTATATATTGTGTGGCCAACCCAATGGGCCTCAGTGTGTTAGGCTCCTTTCAGTCACCATGCGCTCTTCATGGGAGTCTATCTGTATTCCTCTTAAGGGGGAGTCACCACGGGGCAGACACTACCCTCTTTGCAGGGTCACAGCGTGATATTTCCCCCATCCAGGCTCTTCCGTGGGTCTAGGGTGCCATGGGGCGCTTGTCTCCACCCCTCGGCGCTGGCAGCAGCCTGGTGCTCAGACCAGGACCCCAGCCTGCGTTGCGGGGGCCCTGGGTCTTCAAACTCATCCCATGCGGGGAGGGCGTGCTCCCAGTGCCTCCTCACCTCACTGCAGTCTCGTCCCCCACCCGCTCTCGTGACCAATGTGGAAGAGGGCACGGTGCCCCATCAGCCCCGCGGGGGACAGCGTACTGGCGTGGGGGATGTCCTCTGCAGTCACCGCCGATCATGCAGAGTCCCTCAGTGCTAGCAGAGCGAGTGCTCCCATGCATCCAGAAAGTCACTGCGGCCAACGTCTCCACTGCTCCTCTACGCGGAACTGCAGCAGTTTTGTTTTAATCCGGCAGTTACTGTGGCCATTGCTTGGAGCAGAGCGGTGTCGGAGAGGGGCGCCCGCCGACTCAAAGCTGCTTTACGAGGCGCAGGGACCACCTCGAAGCCCCAGCTCACCAGCACTTTGTCATCCTCTGGTTCAGACCCCCTTATCTTCACCTTGCAAGTGAACAAGGACGGGTGTGCTCATTATCGCCGCGTAGCACCCAGGGCTGGGGATGGAGCCTGAGGTCCAGGCAGCCATCCTGCCTGCGCCCCTTGGTGGCCTCCCACTCCTCTCATCTTAACCCTTGTTTTTTTTTATCAGAGATTTTATTTGTTTTGAGCATAGAAAAACAACATTACATTCATCTCTCTAACTTGGAGGGCGGGGAAAAGGGGAAGCACTTTTGAAAACAACATATCCAGGAGAAAATAAAGGAAGAGAGAGAGAGAACAAACACCAAAGAACTCATCGTCAGGGACCACGATCCGACAGACCCCGAAACTTTGACAAGGAGACTCATGGCACAGTCTGCTCGTATCTGGCTCGCACAGCCTGACGACGCAGAGCCCTCACAAGTTCGGTACCTGTGACGCCGCGTCTGGCGCCTAACTTGCCTCCTCCCACCGTCTCCATATTTCGTTCGCTTTTTGTGGGCAACCCCTCGCCGCATACACCCGGTGTTCCATTGCAGCGCAGATGTCCACATCCGTGACCCACTGGTCATAGCTAGGTGTGCGTTCCGAGCCCCACAATTGCGCAATGTTCCGCCTGAGTAACGCGATTGCGGTGGACCAGAGCAGTTTCTCGTATCGGGACAGGTCGCTTTCGCTGGAAATCCCTAAAAGGAGGTGTTATGGGCACCTTTGTATTGTCTTGCCTATGATGCTGGACAATTTGTCACAGCATTTCCGCCAGAGCTGCTTAATGTTAATGCATTCCCATAAAATATGGAAGAAAGTACCTTCTTCGCGCTTGCAGCGTAGGCATCGTGCGTCTGACGTCTTACCCCAGAGGAAGAGAGCCACTCTCGGGTAGTAGGTACGGTGCAGGATCTTCAGTTGGAAACGTCTGAGTCTTGAGGAGATGGTTACCTCGCAAGGATACATCAGGGCCTCAACCCAGTCTTCTGGTTGAAGCGGCCCCACATCCCGCTCCCACTTAGTTTTCAGACTGGTTAGTTCTGGTGTTGCAAAGGATGTTATCACGTTGTACATGGTGGAGGTAACCTTCCGTTCGACCTGGTCCAGTACTATATTGTGCTCAAGCGGAGAACTTACTGGCATGTCCATGTCCCTTGTGCTCTGTCGATGGGCGCTCCAAGCGTGTTTCAGTTGCGTGTAGTGGTACCTTTCTGTAGCTGGGAGGGAACATTCCGAGTGTAATGTCTCGAACGGTACCAGTTTATCCTCTCGCATCACATCTCTAATGCTGGTGATTCCCCGTTGGACCGATTCGGGCCATCTAGGCAGCTTTTGTATTTTGGGAAGACAGCTATTGTTCCAAAGGGGTTGGGCCAGTGTTAGCTTCCCTTCCCACCCAAGGTGTCGGTGTGCTTCTTTCCAGATTTTCACAATATGCGTTGCCATATCCAATTTCGGTGTGCGACTCAAGGCGCCTTACAGATGCTCTAGTGGAGTTGCTGTGCTGTTGGAGTTGATCCCTTTGATGTGTGGAAGGCTCCCATCCCCATGGAGCTTGTCGTTCACCACCGCCATTTGGCTGGCCCAGTAATATGACTGCAGTCCTGGGCAACCCAATCCCCCCTTCCCAGATGGACCTCTGGAGAGTGGAAAGAGCAATCCGCGGTGTCCCCAGCCCCATAGCAGCCTCCAGAGGATGCAGTCAATTTTGTGTAACTCTTGATGTGGGATATATAGTGGGGCATTTTGCAGGATGTACAAGAATTTGGGGAGAGCAATCATTTTGAACAGGGCAGCTCTACCCATCAGAGTCAGTGGCAAGGAGATCCAGTGGCGGGTATCTTCTGCAAACCTTGTTACCAGGGGGGAGAGGTTCAAGGGTGTATATTCAGCGATGTGCTTTGTGATATGTATCCCAAGGTATTTGAACTGTTCTGTTCTGTTCTGTTTCAATCTGGTAAGGACTGGCCCCTTGGACCGCCTCTGGCACATCACCTATGGGAAATAGGATGGATTTGGCCCAGTTCACACGTAGGCCGCTGAATGCCCCATATCGCTTTAACATGTATGTGACTCTAGGGCAAGAATTGCCTGGGTCCTTCAGATAGATGATCAGGTCATCGGCATAGAGCGATATTCTGTCTTCCCAGGTTTCAGCCCTCCCAGCTTGTTGTGTTTCGCAGGAGGATTGCCAGGGGTTCGACTGCGATCGCAAATATCATGGCCGATAACGGGCAGCCCTGTCTCGTACCCCTCCCTAGACTAAATAGGTCTGATTGCCAGCCGTTAACCCTGTCCTGGCCACTGGGCATTTATATAACAGACACACCCAACTCATGTAGTTCCTGCCAAATCCCATGCGGCGCATTATATTCCAGATATCCTCCCATCTTACTGAATTGAAGGCCTTTTTGAAGTCAATTGCCAGTAGGCCTAAGGGGCCTTGTATGCTGCCGGCTCTTTCCAGGGCGGAGTATAGTCTGTAGAGGTTCATGTGTGTCGTTCTCTGTGGCATGAAGCCACACTGGTCCGGGTGGATCAGGGAGGGGATAACCTGCTGTAAACGATCTGCTAGAGGTTTTGCCAGTATTTTTGTTTCGTTGTTAATGAGTGAAATGGGCCTATATGAACTGCAGGTTTCAGGGGGTTTGTCCGGCTTGGGTATCGCTATTATTGTTGCTTCTCGCAGATCTGGTGAAAAAATGCCCTTTTCTCATGCATGTTGATACATCCGCAGTAGGTGTGGGGCAATCAGATTGGTACCCACCTTTCGCCATAGCTCGACCGGGAAGGCATTAGGGCCTGGGGACTTGCCGGCTTGGAGGCCGGATATGGCGCTCAGCATCTCATCCTCCGTGATGTCCCTGTTGTGCTGCATTGAAGGTGGGGATGTCGATTTCCTCCATGATCGCGGTGTCTATATGGGTCCTGGGATCCCTATAGAGCTCAGCATAGTATTCTGCAAAACCTTGCGGTATGTCCTGGTCTGTCACGCATGGATTTGGCCCCCCTGTTTCTAGCTGCCTCATTTGTGCTAGAGGCAGCCTACGGTTTGTGTCCGGCGTGTCCTTAATTATGTGTCTTTCCTCTGCCTGCTTCACTTGCTGTTCCACTTCGAGTGTCTTTCGCAGGTGCTTTTTCTTTTTTGCAGTTGTCCAAGATATAAGTTCGCCCCTTAGCACTGTCTTGTAGGCATACCACAGTGTCTCGGGGTTTGATGCAGTCTGCGTGTTTAACTCGAACTATGTGTTGGTGGCATCTTGAAGTCTATCTACTAGCTCGGGATCACCCAAGTAGTAGTTGTTCAAGAGCCAGCTCGGCGTGGGGAGCGGCCTGGATGTTGTGAGTTTTAGCTCCAGCGGGGAGTGATCAGATATGCCCCTGGGAAGCAGGTTTATTTCTTGTGCCCTGTACAGATCAGTTGATGGGATAAAGAAATAGTCCAGCCTGGAGAGCGAGGCATGTGCCCCCGAGTGGAAAGAATATTCTCTAGCTTCCGGGTGGAGTTCTCTCCATATATCGCATAGGCCAAGTGCATTGGTGAATGTCGCAAGTCCAGTGGGTATGTTGGGATTTCTATTACGCAAGTGTGATTTGTCTAGGGTTGCGTCCATGACCTCATTGAAGTCTCCTCCCAGTACCATGAGATTAGAGGTATCGTTTGTGATCAGCGGGGCAATATCCGTGAGTAGTGACTCTAGTAGGGTTGGCGGTGTGTAGGTGGCTAGTAATACAGTTGAGTGATCCCATAGCGTGCCTGTCGCATATACCTATCTGCCACCTGTGTCATGGGTCACTGTGTTGAGGTGGAAGGGATCTTAACCTTTGTTGTTCCATTTTTAACTCTGCTGTTTACTCCCTCATATTTGTCCGGCCTCATTTCTTCTTCTCTCTCATCTCTTCTTAAATTTAGACTTGTCTACATTACCCAATTCCATTCGGTCCTTATTGTTCCATCACATTTTTCGTTACTCACTTACCCTTTTCTTCCTGTCACCTAATCTCAGTTCTCTTTCTGCCAATTATCGTACTGCAAATGCCACTATTGTTACGATTTTGTAATGCATTGTTCAGCACTATATAAACGTCAATCAAATACAAACATATATAGAAATGGGAAGGGTCTGACAAGGCCCTTTATTCTTTAGGACTCCCACCCCTTATGGTGTTATGAAGCTCTTCTTTGAACTTTATTTGAAAAAAAAAATGTATTAACATTTTGAGTAATTTATAGACTTTTCTTAGAGTACACTGATTTTCGAGAGGTGTTTACGTCTGTTTCTTTTCCCAGCCCCCCAACTCCTCCTCCCTGCTCAGCCTATCCTACACAGTTCACACTAACATGTTACTTGCGTCACCTCTCTGACGTTTGTATCTTGCTGTCGTGCGCAGCTACAGATGACCTGATCCTCACCTGTCCTTTCAGGACCCGACTGTACAGAGGCAAACAGGTCTTGCAGTAATAGCCTACAAGCTTCGATGTCAGTGTTACCTTTGCTCCTCCCCAATCGGGTCGCCTCTTGCCATACTGCGGTCTCGGCGTGCAACCATTTCTGAAGGTCTTTCCACCATAACTGTGTCTCAGGGCATTTGTGCGCCTTCCAGCTCATCGTTATCCTAAGTTTCGCTAGCATGTATGCCAAGACTTTCAGTTTACTCAAGTGGTTTACCTGTTACGACCGTGAGACGATTCCGAGCAGGCATGCCATGGGAGTTTGTATGTCCAATGTTAGGCCTGCCTTTGACAGTGTACGTGCTATGTCATCCCAGTAGTGTTGGCTCTCTCTGCAAGCCCAGGACATATGTACCATGTCCGCATCCCCCAGACAGCATTTGGGACAATGTTGTTCTGTTGTCTTATTGAATCTCGCTATCTTCTGGGGGGTCAGGTACGCCCTGTGGGGTCACGTATAGTTGTATTTGTTGTAATTTAGCGTTTCTAGGTACCCTTTTATGGTATCCCAGTGATTTTCTCCATGCGTCATCTACAATTGGTGCACTCAGATCCCTCTCCCAGTTGCGTCGGGTTTGCTCCAGTCCGTTGCTGCGCTGGGTGATTATTAGCTTGTACAGTCTTGACACAACATGATCTCCTTCTGAGGCGTCATACAGTGGTTCTATAGCTTCGGTCTGTTCTAGCCCACAAATTGTAACCGGCCACTTCTTTGTTATCGCTTTACAGCGTGAGGCAATACACTATGTATTGACCTCCATGTAACCCTGTCTCCTCAGTGGGTGTATTAATGGCCACCAGTTCCCCCTCCTTAACCAGATCTCCTATCGTCGCCACCCCGGGGCTCCCAATACTTCCGAACATTGAGCCGGAATAGCAGATCATTGGCTTTGAGTGCTACCAGTGGAATTTGAGTATGTAGCATGATTCATTAAAAGGCTGCATGTTCTGTGCCATACAGCCTTGCCCACCGCCGACCGCCCACCGCTAGCAGGATTGGGGGTTTGGGCCTTTGTGTCTCTTGTATCCATACTTCTTCCTTCAAGAATAACAGGGTGCACGCGGATTGCAGTAGGGGAGTATCTTGTGTGGGCTCATCCCTCAACCACCCTTTGACGAACTGCAACTGACTTGCTACAAAGTACACCTAAAGGTTAGGGGCCCTTATACCTCCTTGGTCGTATGGTTTCTGTAACTTCTGGAGTGCCAGCCTGTTTCTGGCGTTATGTCACAAGAAACTTCAGCATACTGTATCTAGACTATTAAAAAAAAGCTTTTGGGAATATTATAAGGGACCTTGGTGAAGTAATGGAGCAGCCTAGGAACGACCACCATCTTCAGCAATGCAGTTCTCCCCATCAGTGAGAGAGAGGTAGCTCTGCCCAAAATGCCATGATTCTCTCCACCTTACTGACCGCCCGTAGTGTATTATGTATGTATTCTTTTTTGGGTTTGTCATAAATGTCCACCCCCAGGTATCGTAAAGGGTTTCCATATCCCACTGTACTGCTAACGTGTTTGCGGGTAACCCTCTATATCCCGCCAGTGGCAACAGGATAGATTTTTGTCTACTGATCGTTAAGCACGAGAGTTCCGAGTAGCGCTCTAGTATTTCTAATGTGCACTGGAGGTTAGTTTCTGGCTGTTGTAGATATAACTACATATCGTCAGAATATTAAGAAGTCAGGTGCCACTTGCCATGTGCGTTTATGCCTGCCTCTTTGTATTCCCCATGGAGGTATGCCGCCAGGGGCTCTAGCGTTAGTATAAACAGCATAGGGGACCATGGACATCCCTGTCTTATGCCTTTTTGTAGCTCCCACTGCTCAGGGGTCCGATTACCCATTTTGACTCTGGCTATCGGGCTGCTATATAATAGTCGTACCCATCCGATATATGAGGGCCCCATTCCGAGTTTCGTAAGTGTCGCAAGCAGCCATAGCCATCTGACTGAGTCAAACACCTTTACTGCATCCAGTGATGCTACTGCCTATTGCTCAGTGCTATCCTTGGTGTGGTCTATAATGTGATGTAATCTGCAGAGGTTCCGCACATAACCAGTTTGGTCCGGATGTATGAGTGCAGCTATTACGGTCTTAAGCCTATTCTATTAGGGAGTAGGGCAGTGAGTATTTTACTGTCTTGATGTAGCAGTGACAGTGGCCTGTATGGCTCGCAGTCTGTCTCTGGTTTGTTTGCTTTAAGCAGCAGTATAATAATGGACTCTCTAAGTGTCGCGGGGAGGACCCCCCTTTTCCCATGCATCGTTAAGCATGGCCAGCAGCAGCTGCACTATATCTGCCTTGTATTCCTTGCAAACCTCACTAAGCAATCCATCCGGGCCCGGGGCTTTGCCTCTAGGTAACCCTCTAATCGTGGCCTCTAATTCCTCTGCTGCTATGGGGGCTTCAAGCCGTGCAGTAGCCTCCGCATCCAGGCTTGGGAGGCTAATCTGGGCCAAAGCCTCATCTATCTCAGAGAGCTGTGTTTCATTGCTCTCTGTGTATAGCACTTTATAATATTCAAGAAAACATTTGTTTATTCCTTCCTGTGTCCTCTACACTGTTCCATCCTCTCTTTCGATGAACCTTATCATATCCTGCTTTGTTTTGTTTTTACACAGCCAGGCCAGCAAGCGTCCCGGCTTGTCTGCCTCCGCATGTTGTTTTTCAACATATTTCGCATAATTCAGGGTGCCTAACCTATCCCAATGCTTCAAGCATTCCTGCTGCAGCCGAGTGGTTTCACTGGCCTTCTCTGCAGTCATGCCTGTTGTTTGGTCTATTTCCTCCAACAAAGCCTCTGCCCTAGTACTCCCCTTCTATTGTGGCTTGCATGCTGCCTGCCTTGGCTATGGCGGCCCCTCTAATGACTACCTTGAAAGCCTCCCACAAGGTCCCGGCTGATGCTACACTGCCAGTGTTATATTCTAAATAGTCTCTAATGCCTGCTCTCACATGTTCGCGGAACATTGCATCCTTCAGAACTTCTCCCCTGAGCTTCCACATCGGGATGCATGCTCTGGGAGGAAAGGCCCACCATGTGATTAGTAGCGGCGCGTGGTGGGACAGTACCCGCGCTTTGTAATCCGCAGCCATTCATTCGCCTAGTGTGTCTGCTTCTGTGAAGACATATTCTAATCTTGTGTATAGATCTAACGGGGCTGTGTAGTGCGAGTACCCTCGGGCCTGTGGGTGTAGGGTTCTCCAGATATCTGTGAGGTTGAAGGCTTGTAGCAGGGTGTTCAAAGCTTTGGCAAGAGTGGCTGGATGCGTGTATTTTCTGTTTGACCTATCGAGACGGGGTCTAGTGTGCAATTAAAGTCACCCCCATACTAATGTGCAGTAGGGTCCAATATCGGTATACAACGATCGGAAGAAGCCACCGCATCGTGGCTAGGGGCATAAGTATTGACTATACAAACTTCCCTTTTTTCTAGCAAACCATGCACTATAATCGACCTGCCTTCCTTGTCCACTACAGTTTTCAACACTCAGAAAGGTACCATAGGCACTATCCAAACCAATACTCCTCTGGCATGCACCGAGTACGACAAGCCTAGCGTGGTCCCCCTCCACTTATCAGTGAGGAGGGTTTGCTTCTCCTGGGTGAGGTATGTTTCCTGTAGGACCTTTTGCCTGCGCAAATATGTCATAATCCTGTTCCTTTTGATGTAACTACTGAGCCCCCTCACAATTCAGGTTGCTATTTTAAGTTCCTGGGCCATGATCACAGTTTCCCTTACTCCTATGTGGTCCTGTTCTATGCTTCATGTGTGTGTCGAGTGGGTGTGTAGGCTGTTTCCCAACTGTCTTTTCTAACTTCCCTCTTCCCCCAACCCCCAACAATTGCCCAGCTCGGTACCTTGTGCTCTGGCATTGCCGCTTCTCACTCCGATCCCAGCTACTTCCGTCCACTGGTCCCGGGTGTGCAGCGGGCAGATGCATAAACGTTAGTATCCAAAGGACTAAACCATGATGGGCGAAGGATATCTTCCTCAACGTGTGTTTCTCTTCCGGAGTCCACGTTGCGTTCCCTTCTGCTGCTGACTAGTATCTGTATCCAAGTATAGCCCAAACAAGAATCCGGCCTCAAGAGTAGAAGAAAGCTTAGTTGTGTCCACTATCTCTCTTGGCACAGCTCTGTCTCGTGCTGCCAGGTCTCTCGGGATGTGCTTGTTGTGCGTTTCCCCTGTCTCCCCATCCCTGTCGGTAGGGTCTCAGAGTCCATTTATTTGTGTGACTTTGACCCTTCTGACACGTCGAAAAACACTGATCTGCTCTTTCGTATGACCTTAAGTCACGCTGGATATAACAGCATGTATCGGAGTTCAGATTCCCGGAGCCCCTTCTTTACTGAGACAAAGAGCATGCTATCTTTCTGCACGTGTAGGGTGTATCCAGGGTATGCTGTGATGTGCGCTGATGCTCTTTGTATCGTGCTGCCGTTTCTGAAGTATTCCAAGATTCTCTCTCTGTCCTTATAGTTCAGTATGCAGGCTATAATGGGCCGCGGTGGGGCTCCTGGCGGCAGTCTTCGGGCCAGAGATCTGTGCGCCTGTTCCACTGTAAATCCCTGTGTGAGGATGCCTGAGCCAATCGCCTGCACCAGCATAGCTTCGTTGGGGTTTGTCCCCTCTTCTCCC
Organism: Ambystoma mexicanum; assembly: GCF_040938575.1. Classification (NCBI taxonomy): domain Eukaryota; kingdom Metazoa; phylum Chordata; class Amphibia; order Caudata; family Ambystomatidae; genus Ambystoma; species Ambystoma mexicanum. Next base: position 912,503,471 of record NC_090927.1, on the reverse strand, counting down.
TCCGGGAGCCTGACAATCCTGACGTTGTTTCTCCTACCTCGGCCTTCAGCATCCTCAACTCGCCCCTCTAGGTTTTTCACTTGTTGTAGTGTTGTGATGTCTTTCCTGTGGCCTATAAGGCCGGCAGCATTCTCTGTCACCTGTTTCTCTAAGGTCATTGTTCTTTCGGCTAATGCCCTGACATCCTACCTCAATAGATTCCCGTCTAGACTGATTGCATCCATCTTGGTCTCTAATGCGGTTTTCAAGCCTGCTATCGCCTCCAAAACTTGTTTGTCTCCTCAACTTTGCTCCTCAACTTTGCTCCATTGGTCCTTGTTGCACGGATCCGGGCAGCATCTGAGCTCCTCTTGTATGCACTGTTTTCATGAATGCGTCCAGTGTAGGTTGCTTAGTTCCGTTTTTGCAAGCCTTAGAAGGCATGTGTGGACCCTCCACAGTCTGCCTGCCGTCGGCCCGGGGTGATCCTGTTTCCCCGTTGCACTTAGGTGTGTCTCAATGCTTGCTGTAGACTCCAGCTGTGCTCCTCTCCCCAGGGCCAGGCTCTGGCAATGGGATCTATATGATTATTGCGACGGCCGAAAATGCTGACTTTTTTTTTTAAAAACCCCTTTACACCACATATATATGCGGCCTCTCCACAGCCCTCTCCATATTCATATTATATTCGATACCCCCCCACATATATATGTAGTGTAAGGGGGGGGTCCAAAAAATAAAAGGTCAGCATTTTTGGCCGTCGTAATTGTGAGGGCGACATTTTGGTAAGATTCCCTAGCAATACTTTGCGGTGCGCCTCAATAGCTACAGCTACTTTCATCGTTGAGATGGGTTCCATCTCATATCCAATTTGACCTGCAGGGTGTTTGGGCCCTTGGTGCTGTATCATAGATGTGCGGGGCCCCGCCTTCTTTGCCTCACTTGTTGGTGGCTGTTCTTCCTGCAGCAGGTGCATTTAGTCAATGCTTTTGTAGTTGGATTGGCTCCCGGGCTCCGGGTGTCTTCACCTCCTTCTGACAGTGCATACAAAGGACCGGGGGGTAGTCTGTTTCCTGTCCCAGTCTAATCAGTAAGGCGTTATTGTGTGGCCCTCCAGCTGTGTCGTTCCTGCGCTCCGCGCACAGTCGCTGCTCCAGTTTTCTGTAGCTCTGTGGGGGTTCCGCAGGCCAGGCGAGCACTACCTGCTTGTTCCGCAGTGGTGCCCTATTCCCTGTTGTGCCCTGTATTACTATTTCTATTTGCGCCTGTGTCCCTTAACTGGCGCTCAGGCCTGTAGCCAGTCTTTTGCTTCTTGTGGAGCACCCCTCCTGTGCCTCCCCGCTGCTTCTGGGGATGCTTATGCTTCTGCAGTCCTCTTCCAGACCTCCTCAGGCTTTCATGTGCTTATGCTAATGCAGCGTTTGCAGTTCTGTTTCCTGCCATGTCGCACCAGGCTCATGCGCAAGTACCTGCGCAGTGTGGGACCCGATGTGCATTCAAACTTGCACACGCTTACTTTCTAGACTGTGCACTTGTGTTCCATTCCCTGCTGCCTTCACAAGTGGCTCTGTTGCCATCTTGTCAGCTTCAGTGGAATTACAGTTGTGTGCTCGTTATGTTGCACTTCTGCAGCTTGGATTCGGTTTCTCCTGCCGCCCATATCACATGTCTCAGTATCCCGACTGAGTCTGGGCAGATCAGCTCGTCTGGGGCCCCTTGCTCTGCTGCGCACACGTTGCCCGCACCAGCTCCAGTGAAGCCCCAAGTCCCTGTATAGCACAGTTGTTTTGTGCGCAGCAGCCGATCCTGCAGTGCCGTCCGTCCTCTACACTGCTGTGCATGGCAGTGCCCGAAGCACGGCTTGCTCCTCTGTCCCTCTGCTCCTCACACACTGCACCAGGGACCCCACACTCCAATCCTCACCACACTGGCCTGTTGGCTTCCATGAAGGCACTGCGTCTCCGCCAGAAGGGCAGGCCGAGCTGCAATCTCTAAGACCGCCGCCGTCATGACGGGCAACAGCGTGCTCGTTTAGACATGTTTTTCGGCAGCCCGTTTCTCTAAACGCTACTTCCGATTTTCTTCAGGATTTCACCCGCATGTGCCTTTGCGGTTTACGGGACCAAGAGTCCGATTTCCTTACATATAATTAGCGGGATCTGCTATCTTGGACAGGATCTTGCCAGATCTTGCAGGAGCAGCGAGGAAGACGTCCTTACTGCATGGCCACGCTCCCCTCCTTATTTGAACTTTGTGTGCTTTTATGTGTAACCCTATAATAAAGAGCACATATTTTTCATTATATTTGTGTATAGCATGTAGTCTTATTTGGGACTAACTGTACCTCACTACCACCACTCTTCCCTGAGAGAAGGAGGAATGCGCTCCCATAGCTAACCATGAGAGTTTCATCTATCTTCTTTATTTAAATATGTTTATTGGGTTTTTCAATCGTCATATTGTAGTACAATATTCTGTTCAACATATTACATTCATGGCATTTTAATTGGTTCCCCCCCTCCCTGCCCACCCTTACCCCAACATCCCATCTAAACTCCAATTTAACTGCATCTGAACCAGGGACAAAACCCAGGGAATAATCACAGGCATTCCCTCTTTCCATTGATGATTATTGTCCTCTACTGAACTCTTTACATCCACTCCCATCTCCCGGATCCGTCCCCTCTCCCGTCATATCCAGCCTCTCCAGGGAGGTTTCTCATCAGGTGAGGTAAACAGAGTATCAGAGTATGTACTAAGGCATTCCAGGCTATAATGTCGTCTGAGCTTTCCTTCCTCCCCATTTGATTGTGTCATACCAAACAGCAGCTTCTGCCATTGATCAGCGTTTCAGCTCTTCCCACCATCTTTCTATATATGGACCCTCGCGAGACTTCCATGCCGTACTGATCCTCCTTTTTGATAGTATCCAGGCCAGATCCTCTACTTTCCGGCTTTGCCTTCTTGGGACGTACAAACACCTGAGGAGGCAAGCTTCAGGCATCCATTCGCATCTGTTTATGCCCCCTTTTCTCAGTCTTAATTCCATATTTTGCCAAAACACCTGAACTACTGGCAGGTCCAGAACGTGTGTGCAATTCTCACTCTACATGCCCCACATCTCGGGCACTCCCTTTCATTTGATCCCGGGAAACGTGATAGTTGCTGTGGGGTCAAATATGCTCTATGAAGTATGTAAAATGGTGCCAATTTTAGTCTGGCATTTCATGAGACCTTCTTTGGGTACAACAGCGTTCTGGACCATTCCGCTTCCGTAAGCTCTTTGCCCACCTCTGATTCCCATGTGCTCTTCCCTCTAATTATGTCCTTGGGTAACGCCTCTAGTAGCCCCTGATATATCCTAGACGCTCCATTTCCACCTTCCGCTACATCATAAAACAGCCCTAGAACACTATTCTCTTCGCACAGGGTCAGAAAGTCCACCCATTTCCTTTCAACCTCAATATTCTGAAGTGCGTCATGAATTGTCCCTTGTGTATCCTGAATGCTTCTTTTAACTTCCGGAATGCCAGGAGCTTGTCCGAGGAGAGCAGGTCCCCAATCGTTACTATGTCTTTCCCTGCCCAGTGCGATGTACTTCGTGCCAAGTCTTCTTTGTTATGACATAATATGATATGGCATTTGTAATGCACCTATACACAAGTGTTTCAAGGCGCATTGGAACAAGGAAGGGAAAACAGGGGGAAGACAGAGACAACGCTCTTACTAGGCCAGGTGACACTGAGATCGCACAAGTGCATGGGAGGGGCGAAAGGGAAAGTGCGGGGGGTTGAGGGGGCAGTGCAGTACATAGGATCAGCAGTGAGAATAAAATAAATAAAACAATAGGTAAGAGTGCGGCCAGCTTGTGGCAAGTGCAGGGGTAAGTGCAGAAATCAAGTGTCAAGAGCTGGGGGGACTGTAGGGATACAGAAACAGCCCCCAAGTGCAGGGGTTGCCTGGGACGCAGGCAGGTGTGCAGCTGGCATCTCCCGTG